>NW_024704746.1:36484677-37084677 GCF_018977255.1 Callorhinchus milii | reverse complement strand
CTAACAATGTTAAAGTCATTATTTTATTATCATTTATGAGGACAGTATACTCTTAAAGGTTATGTTTTACTTACATGACTATTTTTGTGAATAAGTAAATGACATCTCTTCTAAATAAGGTCACAAAAATACATGTAAATAAATGGTTTAGGAGTTTTAATCACAGACTACCTATTGTCCACTTGTGTCAAAACTCAAATGGTCCCAGACATGTCGACATAAGTAGGTAGAATTTTACTTTGTGTATAGCATTTTGCAAGCTACATATAGTTTTTAATTTCATCGCTTCATCACTTCATTTAAATCTGCATGATATTCTTATCATTAAAGCAAATATATCATGCAGGGAGATAGATGGTTTGCTATAGTAACATTCCAACGTAAGCATTGGCATATTCATAAATTGTCTTATTCTTATTAATTTAAATACTAACTTAACTCATGACATGAGTGATCATCAATAATCATCCTCTGCTTTGGGTTTGGGTTTCTGCTTTAAAATTTAAGCTCCATTTTGCCTTTGCAATTGTCTCACTTAAGCGTGTTTATTGAAGTCGTTTTATTGATTTGTTTCCTAAAAAACTAATATTATTTGGCTGAATAAATTTTATACAGCTTCCACAAAATAGCTTGTCAATAAAACAGTCCAGCCCTCAAGCATAATAAAGAGAAGCCTGACTTTAATTGAAACTAGATTGGGGCATTTGGATGGAATGCAAACCTGATTTGTGTTGTGCAATGTGTTCTCTAATGCTTTTGTGCATCAGTCTGGCCCATTTGATAGCACTCTCACACAGACACACACACACAGAACCTTGGCAAATTGTTTGACCCTCAACTCTCCTTTTTATCCCACATCCATGTCATGACCCACTCTGCCTTCCCCCACCTCCGCAACATTGCCCGGTTCCACCACTCCCTCTCCCCTCAGGCTGCCGAAACCCTCATTCACAAATTCGTCACATCTAGACTCGACTATGCCAACTCCCTGCTTGTCGGACTTCCCAACTCTTCCCTCTGCAAGCTGCAGATCATCCAGAACTCTGCAGCTCATCTCCTCTCCAGCACCAGGCTCTGCGATCCTATCCCCCCACCCTCACCCAGCTCCACTGGCTCCCAGAGGATACAGTTCAAAATTCTTGTCTTCACCTTCAAAGCCCTCTACGGCCTTGCACCTTCCTACATCTGGCGCATGCTAATGCGTTATCGACCTGTCTGCTTTCTCCGCTCAGCAGGCTCCGGCCTGCTCCACGTTCCCCATCCGGCCCCCCCACCATCGGTGATCAGGCCTCTCTGCCCCCAGCCTTTAGAACTCCATCTCCATTCCCTTCGCCTCACTCCCTCCCTTGCCCTTCAAGGCACATCTCAAGATACCCCACTTTGCCCGTGCCCACCCTCCCTACCCTCCAGCCTCCTGATCCCAACCCCCTGCTCGGGTCGAAATCCCTGACTGTCCAGCGTCTTGGGATGTCCTCCCGACAAAAAAGGCGTGATACAATTATAATTTGATGTTGGAATCCACATTTTTCTCTAAACCTTGTGTATTTGAAGAATCTTGAGTCTTTTGTTCTCTTTTTGTTAAAGCAAACACATGTACCTGAAGCACCAGGTGCCCATTTATATTTATTTTACACCTGTCACCACATTTTTCTGTAAGCCCATCAGCAATAGAATTCAGACAGAAAGTCAGCACATGGGTCAGACATGTGCATCTTGGAGTCCTGTAGCTCAGTGGTTAGAGCACTCGCTTTGCAAGTGAGAGACCTGAGTTCAATTCCAGGCAGGGCGAAACCTTGGGCAAGTTTCCTTACTCCACACGCCTAATAATAATCCCTCCAAAAAAAAAACAATAATAAATTGGTCATTTTCAAACCATGACTGTTTGTGGGACACTGCTGCGCGCAATTGGCTGCCGAGTTCGCCCACACATATACAGTCAATTCACTTTACCGTATATTCTGTGAAGCGCTTTGGGACTTCTAGAAGAGAGTCAAGCGCTATATCAAATGCAAGGATTCTTATTATTATTATAAATGGAGAACTACATCACCCCCTGCTGGTCAGAGGAAAATGATCAATTAGAATTGAATTATTTGAAACTATTCTCTACGAATTTTTGCTTTCTGCACTGAACGTCGCTGAGAGTTTAAAGGGCACCTTCCCATGCATTCAAATTTTAATATTGAATTTTACTCATTAATATATATTGTCATGGAACAGTACGTAAACAGAACCACATAGTTATATTTTGATCAGTTTTATTTTGCAAAAGATTTCTTCCTAATTTGTCAATATGCTGAATTGGCAGCTATTACTATATAATGAAGCAACTTGTAATCTTGTGCCATACATTCCTGGCAAACATCATTGACTTAATTGGTAGGTCTGCTACCCAGTGTGAAATTGACCCAAACAGCCTGTGAAGCTTCCATATTTGATCTCATGTTTATGCTAAATTATCTGGTCTCAGGTGGAATGATAATCTGGGCACGACAATTGTCTTCAGTGACGCTAGGCTGGAGATGGGCGAGAAACTCAGTCAGGTTGCTGTTACTGATTGGTCTCTGGTGACCCTTGCTAGAAAATATGTGCAGGTGTGTGTCTGTTTGTTTGTCTGCGTGCACACATGTGCATCCTTCAGTGGGAACACTGTTAGGTTCTGATGCGTTCTCTCTGCAATTTAAATAGCCTTACAGCAATCACAGTCTGGGCTCACCTGTGAAATCATACTCCAATGAAAGTCAACATCTTTAAATGAAAGAGGGGAGACAATCAGAGGGGGAAATAATAATAATAATCTTTACATTTGAAAATAAGATTAAAAACAATAATGCTTGTATTAACTGAGCAACAATTTGGCAGAGTAAGGGTTAAAATGCGTGCATCACCTGTTATATTTTAGACCCCACATAATAATTATTTTATTTCCTTAAATCTGTGGGGGTAATTATTTGGGGGCATCTCCATACTTTGTGTTTTGGTTTGCATTTCTTTTCACACGAAAGTGGATGTTCAGAGGCTCCAAGATCTCCTCAATAATTAGCATTGCTTCTAAAGAAGACTTTGGTCTGTTTAAAACTACATGTACGCTGCACAGTTTTCTTCAGAATTCGGACGTCACAGCTCTGTTTCCATGGGGATGATTTGTGTCCTGCGTAACACTGGCCCCTTCATTTATTTCAGCTCCAGAGAATGTCAGTGAGGCTGATGGTGATAGCTCCGATTAACCTTGAGAATAGAAATTGCAAAATGTCAATGAAATCCTGACAGCAAGACAACACTTTGACTGTGAAAGCTGAATTTTCAAGCCCGTTGTGCAGGGACTCGGTGTATTGTTCATAGATAATTGTAAGACTTAATTTGCCCCAGATTTTTATTTTTTGGTCTCTCTGTTTGAGTAATAATAATAATAATAATCCTTGCAATTGATATAGTGCTTTTCATGTCTTCTAGATGTCTCAAAGCGCTTCACAGAATATACTGTAAAGTGAATTGACTGTATGTTTTGTGGGCGAAACGCGGCAGCCAATTGCGCACAGCAGCGTCCCACAAACAGTCGTGGATTTAGTGGCCAAATTATTATTGTTTTTTTTATTATTATCAGGAGTGTGGAGTAAGGAAACTTGACCAAGGTTTCGCCCCGCCAGGAATTGAACCCAAGTTTCTCGCTTGCAAAGAGAGTGCTCTAACCACTGAGCTACAGGACTCCACCCTGTAGTGAGTGAGTGTGCACTTAGAGGGTACTCTTATCTGTCTCTGTTTGGGTTTTCACTAAGAGTTACTTATCTCTCTGGGCTGCCACCAAGAAGTTTCTATCCAGGCTGGAAGAAGGAAAGTGAACAGTATTGATGATTGATGGAGTGATTTGTAGGTTTGCGTAAAATTTGAGCAGCTTGGCTTTCATATTATGGAATCTCGCTAAGAAATACCACAAATTAGACGCACTGAATATCGATCACAACTAAAAACCTTCCTCTTTGACATTGCCTATGGTCACCTCAAGCTCTGCCACTATTCAGTGCTCCGAGACACTGCTACTTAAACTCTGCACCTGCAATTGGTGGAATCATCGCTCAATGGGAAGGAATGTGTGCCCGAGCTGCGGGCAGGAAGATGGTGGCAATGCTCTCATGCATTTCATGCATTTCATGCATTTCATGCTGAGCTTTGATGCCCATCGGGAAGTTCGCAGGGAGTTCCTTGTACCTACCGTCCACTTAGTGATGGCTCAAACTCACCCTTGTCAGATGTCAAATGACCAACTATATAAATGTAAGTTGTTGTTTTTGTTGCTGTAATACTTTCCGGAATTAGGTAAGCAGGATGCATCCCTGCAGGGAGAAAGCGCTCATTCCAGTCCAACAATCTATTTCTGGGATTTCCATGTGTAGGTAGGATGAATGGAAATCTCAGCTTGGTTTGGTTACTCTAAAGCACGGTGATGGGTTTTTGCATGTGTCATCAGACACCCAGCTGACCACCTCTCCCCGCCCCCCCAAAAATGTAAAAGTTATGAGTTCAAGCCCCATATCGGTACTTTGAACCCATAGCCTAGGCTGGGGGAACACTGCATTGTCGTAGGTGAGGATGTTAAGATGTTAAGCTGAGATCCCAGCTGTCTGTTCAGGTGGATGTTGGCACTGTTGGAAAAAAGAATGGAGTTTCTCCCAGTATTCTGGCTAACAATCCCCTAAATAATGTTGGCATGCGCTTCATGGCTATTTGTACGTCACATTTACCTCAAAAAATACGCTTCTGTGAAGCACTACGAGACATCCTCCTGACATGATACATTCTCCTGCATCCCTTATTATAAGGGAAAGTGAAGGAATACAACAACAATAACAAAATTAAATTTGTAAAGCACCTTTCACATTGGGAGGACATTCCAAGGCGCTGGAATAGCGCAAGGAATAGCAAAGCATGTTGAAATCACTGTATTCTGGAAAAGATGAATTGCTTGTTGGTGTTGAAGAGTGCTTAAATGCAGTCTTGCATAGCTCCTTGGCATGAGAGAATCATGGTTGTTTTGGCACGAGAAAGCAGAGTCTGTGGGTAAGCAGACACTTCTCAGAGGACGGCTGAATGAGCGTGAAGGAGAATACATGGATTGCCACTGCCTTACCAGACATGAAGGTAATCTGTTAGAAATATGCTTCCATGCAAATATAAAGAGTCCAGTCAGGTAAAAAAAAGGCACAAATACATAATGGGCTTCAGAACTTGGGCATAAGTACTGCAGTTATTGCAGAACAACCAATGCTGTTTATCCACTATGTAAACATAGGCTGGAATCAGACCTGTTGTTGTAGGTTTACTGTGAAACATGTTAAAAATATAACTGTGTCTGTGAATTGACTGTATGTTTCACCTACAAAACATACAGTCAATTCACTTTACAGTATATTCTGTGAAGCGCTTTGAGACGTCTAGAAGATATGACAAGGAGCTATATCAAATGCAAGGCTTATTATTATGATAACATGTATAACGTTTTGTTTCTCTTGTTCCCTTTCTCTTTGCTTCTGTCTCCTTTTGCTCTCATTCTATCTAAATATTAAAATAACATTTAAATGGCCGTGTATGAAGGGAGTTTCTCATAGTGTCCTGACCCCCCAGATCAAATTGTTATTCATTTTAATGGCTGTTTGAGTGCAAATTGGCTAACCCGATCACCTACAAAATATACAGTCACTACACTTAACACAAAATCCTTTGAAGTGTTTTGAGAGGTCATGCTAATGTGTAAGTCGCTATTTTAAATGCAAAGATTATTATGGTGCAATGTCTTAAAATTCTCTTTTCACTTCCTCTTTATTTTTTCTCTCTCAGATACACACAGATACACATTCTCTTTCTCACTCGTGTACACATACACGGACTCTTTGTCTTTCCTATACGCATACATATACACAGACACGCACACACAAACAAACAAACAAACAAACATATTTCTCTCTCACGTACGTATCCCCACCTCACACACATACAGGCAAACATGGTGTCTCTCTCACTCATATACAGCCACACATAGACACGTTTTTTCCTCTCTTTCTTTTCCTCTCTCACACACACGCAAATACTGTGAAGTATTCAGAAGAAAATAAATTTCAGTCTTAAAAAACTCCTAATTCTGAAATCAGTACACAGTTTCTCATTCTCTGATGCCAGAGACGGCAATATTTTGCTTCAATTTTGGATGGGATTGCAGTCAACCTTTAGCCTTTAAAAGCTGAGTTACGGGCAAACATTGGCATCCGTAAAATGAAATGAATTGAAAAGAATGATGGAGAGCCATAGAATATTATTTAACTCCCATGAGTGAGCTGGCTTGATAGCTCATAAGTGCTAAAGTTTCAATTGAGTTATGGTGTCACAAGTGGGATACAGCACACATATCATTATGTATTCTGTTTACATTGCATGTTAAGTAAATAATAGGTGTTACGTGCAACTATTACATTGAAATGGAAACTATATTGTTACAGGAATTGCAGTGTTTTCTGGAGACATTACTTTGAAATAATTTTCACCTAAAAAATGTGTTTCACTATATATTGGTTAGAAATGAATCCTGGTGGTAAGAGCCTCCCTTGTTAAAGGATCCCATGAGAACTGAAGCTCCGTAATTTCAATGCAATTCCTACCAGGTGCTAGATGGGAATAAAAGAGCTTTGCAGATCATTTCTATCAAGTATAGTGACTTATTTTGTAGACAATCAAGGATAGCTATTTGCACCAGTAAAGTCCCATAAACAACAATGAGGTGAATAAGCAAATACATTTCAGAAATGTTGCCCCAGACACATGGCAGAATAGTCTCTTTTCAAAATTTCTACAACATCTACCTGATAAATTCATCATTAACTTCTTGGCTGTTTTGAGGACTTTGCTATGTGCAAAATATCTATCTTACTTGTCTACAAATACACAGTCACTGAATTGGATAGATAATGTTTTTGAAGAGCTTTGACATGTTTCAATGTTATAGGCATCAAATGCAAGGATTATTATTATTATAATTATTATTACGCACCAAAGTAGATAGTTATAGAGAATTCTTCACAAAGCATACTATTTTCTGAATGAATCATGAAAAAAACTCTCAGGGGTCACTGAAGTAAGTAAGAAATGGCAACAAGAGAGGATCCAATTTAAAGGCTTTGCTGTTATCATCTTATATCTACATTGATGGCAGGATTCCAGTTCAATGAATACATACTATGGGCTCATTGATACTAGCATCACGCCATGCCAATGTTATTAGCACATGTGTAAATAGGCATCAGAGATACATATATTGACATCATTAGCATTTTTTAGACAATGTGACATTAACTGACTAGTTTCTGCTGCTTTTCTTAGTTTCACTTATTCTTTCCCAAACACCATTCCTCGTGTGATAAGGTTGCTAGACACTGCCAATACAATTGATCCACCCATTAAGCCTACAAGAGAACAACGATGGGTGAGTTAGCCACTCATTAGTTGACTGTCAAATGACACTCAATATTTTTGAAGGAACCAGTGAGATTAGAAACTCACTGAACAAGAATAGCAGGCACAAATTTTTGTCTGGTCATTCTGAGGTAAAGATCACTGGAAACATGTTCAGTAGCAAGACAAATGACCCAACATGTAACATATCTGACCATTACAATCATGGTGTGTGACAGAACTTTGGATACTCACATAGAGAAGAAATAGCAAACAAGATTCTCTCCAAACCTTAGTATGCTTTGAACTATATTTACAGATGGGACTGGTACTTGCTTTATGATTTACAAGCAGGTGATTTATGATCTGTGCAAAAGATTATGAGGGGTACTGACAATCTGTCTGTCTGCCAGTGCCAGTGGAGATGACAACTGTGCTCACAGTGGTACGAGTACATTTCCGGCTACAGTTCAAGTGTAGGAACCAGACAGGCAGTAATAAGAAGCTGAGTCATTCCAATGACATTATCTTTTCTCAGAAGGGATAACTGTAACATGTTTTCTATTGTTTGCACTCTGGAAACAAGATCACTTTGCTTTGTTGGCTTCCCCAATATTCTGGGCACTATCAGTGGTAACTAACTCTTTCACGCGTTTGCTGGTAGTGACCATATTTCCCATAATCGGAGACGGTTCCACTCACTGAACACACAGGTGGCATGAGATGTCTAAACTACCATCAAGGATAGATGTGCCAATTTCACAGGTAGCTGTCCTGATTCATTAATTCTCGATCTGGACTATGCAGGAGAGTAGGGAGGTAACTGATGGCTGACTGCTGGTGTGTATCTGTTCTGTGGAGTGACTATGCTACGTGTTTGGGTGTCTGTGCCCAATATACCATTTTCATTCTAAGGTGACTGATTGCAATGTTGAGTATTTCTCAACACAATTTCTTAATAAGGATATCAGATACAAATTTCTATCGACCAGGGAGAACTGCATCCCAGAAATAGACCACAGCAGAGTAAGCTATATGACTCTGGGACAAAAGTCATTTTCTTTTAGCTGAACCTCTTGTTTGATAACATAAGATTCTGAGATGTATAACAAATATTACAAAGTATTGGCAAAATTTGTAACACAATAGGGAAAAAGCCACTAGAACATTTTAAGATAACTATAATGTGTTATTGTGGATGAAAACGTTTCTCACGCTGATAATTTTCCATTGGTAAAGTGGAAGAAGAAAACAACAAATTGCAGTTATATAGCACCTTTCATGTCAGGAGGACAGAGAAAAAGATATGCTCTGGTAATAAAAGTAACAATGTGTCATTCTGCAACCCTCAATGAAGTTTATTTCTCAATTAAATTATTGGTTTAGCTCATCAAGAATTGTTCTTTTCAGCTTGTCCTTTTATAGCTTTGTCTTTCTGCGAAGCCAGATATTTACTTCAGACGTAAGTGAGTTATAAAAAAGGTGTCAACACATAAATCCAAATTACATACTTCCAGTTCAATAATTTATTTTATCACATGCACTAAAATAACTCTTTGAGGACTAGATTTTTGTCCTGAATTCTCTGATAAAACATATATAAAAAAGCAGTGCTGATTATTGAGTGTAATAGTTCAATAGACATATAAATACAGTAGCTTCAGAAAATTGTTGTCTCACTAGTCTCTGAAGAACACATATGTACACAAATTCTATGTTGTTAGATTCCCTCAAAGAATTAATTCATAGTGTTCATTTTAATCCTGAAAATAATATGAATTAATTACTCAATCTATTAAACAGTCATAAAACATATGTCAGCATCCAATAAATCCTGTTGGCTTGTAACACTTTCCAAGATATACTATAGTTCCAATGGGATTTACTTAAAACCTTACAAGAAGTCAGATGATCCGTGTGATTATATATTGAGTTCTTGTCATTCAAACTATATGGCTTAATTTCTATCAAATACATTCAAGGTTTGCATGAGGAATGTATTCCATATCTAAAGAAAATCTATTAAAGTACAAATTGGAGAGTGCGTCTCCTAAGGGTGTTTTGTTTATCATTATTATTATGGTTGACTTTGTCCACCCTCTGTCCTTGCGACTTGGGCTCTATCAGTAAAACGGACAGTAAAAGGCCCAATAGTAAAACTACTTTGTTACTCCCTATAAACTTGTTGGTGTCTGAGAAATAAAGTCAGACTGCAGGTGGACAGGAACACATTGCTCACAGTCCCCCTTGGCACTGACCATTCCCCTTTATTTGCTTTGCATCAGATCATTAGTTGTTGAATCACAATGCTGTATTTGCTATTCTGTTTCTATTTAGTCACGATAAAATGAACTATTCTGGGTAAAATGCAAGTTCATTGATTTTGATCACCTCAAACATAACTATTACTGCCCATTTTTTCTTTTATTTCTGTGTTTCAGTTGCACTGCACAACTTATGATCGTCACTTCAGGCAAGGAGACAGATGACATTTCCCAGTTTCTTTACCACATTACTGGACCACTGGCCTCTAGGATCTGCCGAAGAGCAGTGTTCTGTGACTTGACCATTGATTCATATACTCTATCTTGAGGAAAAGCATCTCGTGGCACGGTAGTTATTGGAATGAGATTGCAAACTCACCATCTAGTAAATCACAGGAAAACCCACAACCCGTACCTCAGTGGTAGAGATACTTAACATCTGAAAAACTAAATGTGAGTACCATTGAGATCAAATAATAATAATCTTTGCATTTGATATAGCACCTTATCTTGCCTTTGAGATGTCTCAAAGTGCTTCACAGAATATACTGTAAAGTGAATTGAGTATATTTTGTAGGCAAAATGCGGCAGCCAATTGCGCACAGCAGTGTCCCACGAACAGTCGTGGATTGAGCAACCAAACTATTAATATTATTTATTTTATTTGAAGGGATTATTATCCCCAGAAAAGCGATCTGCAACTAACAACTTGGAAAGCAGTTCAGGAAGCAATTATTCCTTTAGTTTTGGTTGTTTTACATCCCTGAAAGACTATCCCCTTCTTAGTTTACCTCTGGACACATATTAAGAGGTAATGACCTTTCTTTCTAGCTATTTAAGGAAATGATACAGACAAAATCAATTTGCACAGGATCTCATGAAACCATACTAGGACAATTGCCAGATTGAACTGGAATACATTTATAATTGACTACATTGCCTGTGAAAGGCTCACTTCTCAGCCTTCAATCAGCGCTTGCCAGACAAAAACATTTAGTCGTAAAAGACCAGCTTCTAGACTTGTACGTGAATTCCACTCTCTCCCAGTAGACATTAACCAGAGTTTGTGTCTTTAAGGATCTGCAAGAACTGCTTGCAGAATAAGAAAGAAATCTGCTGGAGCAACATCAATCATAAAATTGACATAAAAAAAAGCCTGGTGAGGTCTCTGCAAGGAAAAATAGTGCCAAATAGTGTCATCAAAACAAAGACTTTTGAACAGATTCTGATTGATGGTTGAATACAACTGATAAGCAGTGGAAAGAAGGAGAAACAATGTCAGCCCAGACTAAAATAGCCAGAGATAAAATGAGAGAACAGTAGACTACGTTCCACTGGGTCGATGGTTTTATGGCATTTCTAAATCAATGTCACAGTCTGCTGATGATAGAACTGAAGGAGGCGATTTATTCTCAAAGAAACAACTAAGCTCGGGAGACTACTGATTAAAAATGAATCAAAGTAGAAGTTCAAAACAATTACTAAACTGACTGACTGGAAGGCTAGAATGAGATAGAGTGTTTTAATTCAAATAAGCTCATTTACAACCAGCAAGCTATTCTCTTTGCACCTGGATCTAGTTTGTTTTGTCAAAAGTCTATCTTCACTCACATCAAGGTATGAGTTGAACATTTTATTCTCTGGTGTGAGGCCTCTTTGCTTTTACGTGTCACATCTCTGTTCTCTTTTGCTCTAAGTTTCTAAGAACATATGTCTGTGTCAATACATTTTATACATTTACGATCACAGAAGCTTAGGTTTCAGGAATCAAAGAATATCAATTGCAGCCATTCGTCCACTCCTCCAAAATTACTTGTTTTATCTATACTTTGTCTTTCTCACCAACTTTCTCTCCTGCCCTCTTCTTTTGATGTTTTATCATCGCCCGACTCCGCCACTAGCTCACCCTTCAGGCCGCTGAAACTCTTGTTCATACCTTCATCACCTCCTTCATCACCTCGACTATGCAAACGCTCTGCTTGTCGGCCTTCCCAACTCTTCCCTCCCCAGGCTGCAGATAATCCAGAATTCTGCAGCCCATGTCCTCTCCCGCAAACTCCGTGACCCCATCTCCCCCACTCTCGCCCAACTCCATTGGCTCCCTATCCTTCAGAGGGTCCAGTTCAAGTTCCTGGTCCTCACCTACAAAGCGCTCCATGGTCTCGCCCCACCCTACCTCTGCAACCTCCTAACCCCCTACCAATCCACCCGCTCCCTCCGCTCAGCCGGCTCTGGCCTTCTCCACGTCCCCCGCCCCACCCACCCCACCATTGGCGGGAGAGCCTTCAGCCACTCTGCCCCCAACCTCTGGAATTCCATCCCCCAATCACTCTACCTCAACCCTTCCTTAGCCTCCTTCAAGTCCCTCCTCAAAACCCTCCTCTTCGACCATGCCATCGGTCACTCCCCTTCCTCTCCCCTCTTTTCTCCCTCCCTGATCCCAGCTCGGGTTTGAAATGCTGTACACGGTCCAGTGCCTTGGGACGTCCTCCCAACTTGAAAGGCGCTACACAAATGTAATCTTGTTGTTGTTGTTATTTATTTTTCATCTATCAGTGCATGGTTCCATAGTTTCAATGTGTTTCCAGTACCTCAGCCAAGGGACTGTTAAAACCACATTGCTCATTGACAAACTATTTCTCACAGCTAAGTTCAAGCCTGTCCTCATCAATGTTCACCCCCTTCTACTTTACAGCAGGATTCACTGAGATATGATCAGAAGCAAGAACACAACCTGATTTTCCCTCCTACCAATCCAAATAGTCACTAAAACCAATTATTGTGTCTCAATGGCTCCCACAGCTGAGTCAGAAGGTTGTGGATTCAAGCCCTGCATCATTTATTAGTTAACTCAGCGCAGATCCAGAAATGTAACTTCCATCTTCTGGTCTGTAAGACGCAGTGCTACACTGGACCTTTACCCGCTAGGTCATCGAGGAAACATTGAATCTACAGTTTTTATGTTTTGTGAATTAACGTTCATACTATCAGTATTGGTGTGTCCTTTCCAGTAGCAGACCGATGTTTTGTTGCAACTATGAATTTTCATCTATATGTTATCATCAAGAAAAATGTTACAGTTATGAGTCGAATAAGATTAAAGTGAATTTCATTCATTAAAATGAAGTACTCTCTGACAACAATACAATACTATTTACATTTATATAAAGTCTTTCACGATGGGAGGACGTCCCAAAGCACCTCACGGTGCCGGGTGGGCTTTTGAGCTGATGATGAGAGCCGAGAGAGATGGGGAGGGGTACGGTGCCTTAGGTCTTGGGCAATGCACAGTACAGGCCACAAATAACACTCTGCTGCATGTGTTTTGTGGGAAGATTGCAATGCAATTTTTAAAAATACACAGTAGAAGTTCTGGAGTGAAACAGCAGGTCTACAGCCGGTCATACTTTCAGGCCTGCTTTCCCGTGTCTCTATCTGCTCAGCTCCCGCATGGTCTTGCCATGCTCGCTGCTCACTGATGAGCCACCATTGACAGGATTTATCGCTGTGTTGTGGCTGTGTTACACTGTAGGTGAGTGCAGCAGCTAACGTGTACACAGCAATGTCTTACAAACAGCCATGAGGTGTATGATCAATTTTATTCAGGCATTCTTTTTTCCACATTGATGGCTTTTCATGCTTCCCATCCCTTTTGCAAATTAGAGTTTGATCTGAAAAAATTTGTAAAAGATACAAAGATTTACCTTAAAAAGTAACAATCTGGTCAGGCCACATCTGGAGTACTGTTATTGTCACTGGGACATAATGGGGTTACCTAGGCCTTAGAGATCTTAGAGGCAGTGCAGAGGTGAGCAATGAGGATGATCCCCAGAGCTTGAGGAAAGAGCTACAAGCAACAATTGGACAAATTAGGATTCTTCTTACTTGAAATGAGACATCTCAGGCAGGTCGTTGTCCAGCTATGTAAATTTTAAATGGGATTGTAATAGAAAAGTAAACCTAGAACAATACTTTGAGATACGCCAGGGCAATAAAAGGGCACAGCACAGGTTAGCAAAGGATCTGTGTGTTGTTTGGGATTGTTAACTCCAATCAGTTGTGTTGGCCCAGGACATAAATGAACAGGCCTTTTCCACTTTCAACTCTGATAAGTTTCCCATGACTTATGATGTTAAATGTAACAGGTTAAAAGGCACATTGAAAAATGTCATGTTTCCACTCCAATGAAAATTTAATTTAACCAATGTTGAAATTACCTCTGTATGCTAAAGCTCAATTTCTCACTTGCTCCTTGGCAGAATCCTATGAAATAGCTGGCAGAATTCAAGCATCTGCCCAAAATTAAATTCAGGAACTACCCCTGGCAAGGAAAAATGAATACATTTGGAAAAGTGAAAATACTACATTTAGTTGCGGAGTCCTGTAGCTCAGTGGTTAGAGCACTCGCCTCACAAGCGAGAGACTTGGGTTCGAGTCCCGGCAGGGTGAAACCTTCGGCAAGTTTCCTTACTCCACATGCCTAATAATAATCCCTCAAGAAAAAAACAATAATAAATTGGTCACTTCAATCCTGTTTGTGGGACACTGCTGTGTGCAATTTGACTCCCGCATTTCGCCCACAAATATACAATCAATTCACTTTACAGCATATTCTTTGAGACATCTAGAAGACGTGAGAGATTTATTATTATTATAAATCTACTCCAGTCTGCTCTAGACAAAATTGTATCCTAATTGTCATAACATCACAGAATTCTTACAAACATTTTATTGATGTATAATGCTTCAGAAGCTTGGAAGTCTTAGCCTGGGTAAATTTAAGGATTTTACCATCTCTGCTTGTTTTAAGATGAGTTAGATTTTAAGATAAAAATGGTCTCATAGTGATATAGAAGAATTGCATCTTCTTAGGTTCTTTGCTAACTAGGCTAATAAAAAAAATCCTTTTTAAATCGGTTTCACCACTGTGCAACATCAAGTTAATAAAGTTCTAAAGTAGCTTATGCGGGTTGCAGTACATCAAAACAACACATTGGAACACAAACCCTTAAATAAATACCACTAGTGATGTCAGGAAAGATTCTTGTCCATTTGCAGAGTGCTTCAAGCACAGAAAATAAAGGTAGAAAATGAACATTTGTGCAATGACTGAATGAGCTGCGCAAAAGCAATTATGTTCATTTTGTTCTTGCCTAATGAAAAGATTGAATTGTATGAGATGTGGATAGAGCTCCTTCTTTATTCCCTGTCAGTGAATCTTATATAACATACCACTTAAATAGTGGGAGATACCAATGTACTTGATTGTGTTTCTACCAAATCATTAAACAGTAAAGCTGCAAACTAAAAAAAAACTTACATTTGATATAGCACCTTTCAAGTCTGAAGGACGTCTCAAAGCGTTACACGCAATTTAATGTAAAGTGGAGTGAATATGTATTTTGTAGGTAAATGTGGCAACCAGTTTGCACACAACAATGTTCTACAAACAGCCATGATGTGAATGACCAATCTTATCTGGGGGATTGTTGCATTTCCATACAAAATACATATCAGAACTCTTACAGTGAATACTGTGAAGCGTTTTGAACCGTTTCTACAATGTGATATGATATTATATCAAAAAGTTCTATCTGAGGAATGTCTTTATAAGCTGTTTATCATGTAACAGCTTTCTGTAGTGGGACTGGAAAAGGTTCTGAGTCCATCAGGGCTTTAACAGAAAGATGACCATTTACCTTCAAGCATATCAACTATTCCCATTACCTAAAATAAATAAAATGCAGCTTAGATTTTCATTTCGAATAGGTAATACTTTGCCTATAACAGAGGATGTGTTTATATTAAATGCTATGATAAGTAAACAGAGTTACTACAATTCTTCCCAGTAAAAGTCCCACTGAGTACAATTGTGCTCTTTTTTCAAATAGGCATTGAATAAGGACATTGTGAAGCTTTCTTGCAGTGATACATCTTAGTTAAAGAATTAAAATATGTATTTAAGAATGAATCTACCTGGGACTTAAATGTTTTTTGCCTTTATAAAAAGTGTGTTTGTCACTACATAAAGTTCGTTAGTTTCTGGGTAACTAGCAAAGCCAACTTTGACACGAACAAGTGTAAAATTATTAATTATTTCACCTTACTTTTCTCACATTATTAATGCTACTATATCAGGATATAAGTAAGGGTGAATAATGTATTATACTACATTATTTCTATGGGTATTTATTGAGTGGGAAAATGTGAGTTGTGATGTGATAATTATCAACAAGTCTATCTACTTCGCTCACAAGAACAAGGCTAAGATTCAGACTAACATGTCTTTCTAGCTGACAATGGGGTTGAAAGAACTTCATAGGGAATTCACACAGAGTGACGACTAGCAAATAAAGTTCTAGCAAATGCATATAGGAAATAAACATAAGAAGTATATAAACATGCATGAGATAGGCCTGACCAAAGGGGAAGTTGAAAGAGATCAAGGGTTGTTAGTTGACCCCATCGTTCATCATGTCAAAACAATGTGGAGTGGCAAAACACAAGGCAAACAGAATGATGGGCTATATTGCCAACTTGATTGAGTACAGATTCCTAAAAGTCATAATGAAGC
The DNA here is from genome assembly GCF_018977255.1 of Callorhinchus milii. NCBI lineage: Eukaryota > Metazoa > Chordata > Chondrichthyes > Chimaeriformes > Callorhinchidae > Callorhinchus > Callorhinchus milii. The sequence continues at coordinate 37,068,402 of NW_024704746.1, read as the reverse complement.
TATACAATGCTCTGGTAAGGCGTACTTAAAGTATTAAGTACAGTTCTGGCTGCTATGACATAAGGGGGATTGGGAGTTGGGATTCACCAATCTGAAAACTTGTAATTCAATATTCGAAAAGCAGACGTCACAATTAACACACAACTTCCAACTTTAGACATATTGTATCTTTGACCCCATTGTAGAGTTTATGGACACATTAAGTAAGATTAATAATAATAATTTGGTCACTCAATCCATGACTGTGTGTGGGACACTGCTGTGCGCAATTGGCTGCTGCGTTTCGCCCACAAAATACAGTATACAGTCAACTCACTGAACAGGATATTCTGTGAAGCATTTTGAGACATCTCAAAGACATGATAAGGCACTAATAAGTTTAACTCAACTTAATGAAAATCTCTTCCATATATTCAGGACTTTCTGGAGAAAAAAAACTTTAACCTTTGACTTGCTTATTCCTTGTAAGTTTCATATTCATGTCTAGTAGTTTGGCCATCAAGACTCAAGTTAAATAACCAACGTATATTGCATTATTCATTGCTTTCAACATTCAGAGATTGCTTTCTGCCCTTTTCAATATTCTTCCATTCAATGGCCTTCAGAAAAATGGTGCTCAACATTGGAGAACACAGAGTTCCAGGTAGAGCTGTTTCCAATGTATTACTGCCTTTCTCCTCACATTACCAAGGCAGTTTTCAATCTAGTTTGCTATGGGAGAGTTGTCAACAATTATTTGGTTGAAAGAAAAAAGAATGAAAAGTGAAAAATATGCTGTAGTTTATTACATTATTTAAAACAGATATAGTAAAAAAAAATCCTTATTTTACTTTCAGTTGCATTTTTTCCTGTGGTATAAAGCAACCTGCTGCTGAGAAGAGGTCAATAATAAATTGTTAAAAGGAAGTTAAATAATAGAAAAATTGAGGATTGCAAGATTTTTCAGCCAATAAAAGTTACGAAATCTGTTCTGTGCTGTATTAATTTTAAATGGTATACAGCTACAATCCATCGGAAAAGAGTTAGGGCTGAAGGCTCCTTGCTCAATTAAAACTGTTTCGTGCCAGCCGGGTGTCTGACACACGCGGAATCTATCATTATGCTGAACCATATTATCATATAACGTAGTAAGAGGTCATTTGAACTATCTTTTCATGTCATTTTTATCCTTGGAGAACCCTCCATTCAATTCACTGTTCCACCCAGATACCCTCTAACACCCCTCCTCTACATATGCCTATTTAATTTTCTTTTAAATGTCCCCAATTGATTCTGCTGTAACAGTGACCCTAGCAAATTATTCCATACTCTCACAACTGTTTGGGAGAAACCTTCTGACCTTTTCTTTTACTCCCCTAAATCACAATATTGAGTTCATGTCCTTAAAATTAACCTTTTTGCCCCCACCCTCTAGAACTCCATCACAGCGCTCCTCCGCCTTATTCCCTCCCTTGCCTCCTTCAAGGCCCATCCTAAGACTTTCCTTTTCACTTGTGCCTTCGGTCATCTTCCCACCTCCAACCCTTGGGTGACAATCCTTCACTGTCAAGGGCTTGGGGATGTCCTCCAGAAGTGAAAGGTGCTATTTGAATGCAATTTGTTGTTGTTAAATTCTCTCTCTGTTATTTTTCACACAATTAATTCTTTCAAGCTTTTGTATGATCTTAAGGAAATTGACTGCCATATTCACCTACTAATACACAGTCACTTTAGTTTACAGAACATTCTAGGGAGCACTTTGAGATATTTCAATGTTATAAGGCATTGTATTAATTGCAAAGATTATTATTATGAATCAATCAAGTTTTAGCTTTCAATTGTGAGCATTGTATTCATGTTTAAAGAAACTGTTTAAACAGTATTGAATAGGTTAGAACAATAATTTTTTTAACATGTAAAGAAAACATGTAAAAAAAATCAATTAACTAGCATAAAAAACTTAGTAAAGTTCAATTTCAGAAATTATCCTGCCATCTATCTTACCCTAAATTAAACTTAAAATACATCATAATATTTCTTGCATTGGTTCAAATGGAAAAACAACATGCATCTGCCCAAACTTATGTATTATCCATTCAATAATGAATAATAATTCAATATGCTTGCTCATTTTCAGATAACTTTAATTTTAAATAAACAATATTTACATTTGGCTGAGCTTAAGGCATGATTGATTAATTCCAAGACCAATGGGACAATTTATGGTCTTATAGAAAAACACAGGCATTTAAGGTTTTGACTTTAAGCCACTGATAAAATAATGGCTAAGGACTTTGATTGAAAGCAGCCCAGGCACTGTTGGGACCAATTAAGGCTTCACAAATGCAAATTTTGACTCTTCCCTTGAACCTTCCGAATGATGGGTCAAAACTGCCAACAAATGCTCAAGGCTTTTAGCTTGACATGCAATTGTTCCATTCCACTAGCCCTTAAGCAGATGCATCACTTGAAAACCAATCCCACATTCTCCCATCAATGCTGCCAATTTATTTTTACTGTCCAAATTGCTGGAGCTATTCACAAATGCAACGCTCCAAAGCCTTTTGTCCTTGTACTCTTAGGAATTTTTTTAAAAAAAAACTTGATTCATGAAACAATCTTTTGTTATTCCCCAAGGAGAATATCGGTTATATTTAAGACATACACAATATTCTATCAACCTAAAAACTCTGCTAACATTCAAACCCAATCTTCAGGTCCCCATTTCTGTGCTTAACCAATTGAACCCAGCATGTTAGCAGTTTTTCCACATTAAAGCAAATGGTGCCAAGGTGTTTACTCATATGCTTATTTTCTCAGCAAAATTGATGAAGGTATGCAAAGGTTCTTAAGAGGAATTGATTGTATTTGGACAGAATGAAATAATGACAGTTTACAATACTTCTTAATGTGTATGAGATGTACACAGAACATTGATCACAGACAAAAAATTATTATAACAAATATCCTTTTTTTCTTCTCAAATAAAATGCTTCAGTTGAAAATTATGCAACGTCAGAACAGAAATTACAAATGCATGGCAGAGTCTGTCTGCCAGTCTCCTTGCTCAACCTACAAATCCAATACTCTCATTGTCCCTCCAGTCATGTTCTGCAGACAAATGCTAGACCTTGAAATTAACTTTAATCACCTGTAATTTCCGAAGTGTTTCATGGGACTCAGTCTGGTGATGAGATTCCAAATTCCTATCAGCACCTGGAACATCCTCTTATTTGTGTCTTTAAATCCAGCCCTCGTAACGTAGATGCCTGGAGGTTGCCCTTGACTTTGGTTTTATTAGACAATGCATTCTTCATGATAGATTTCATTTTGGCAATTCAAGTGCCTTTAAAAAATGACAGTTGCGCAGGAATACAAAAGACCTCTTAAATATTTCTGTACCCAATGGTGTTTCTGATTGTCATTCTTTTTACAGCAGGTGCTAAATATGATTGCTTGAGTCCTAACTGGCTCCTCTTTGCAACTGATAATAATCAAGTAATTTTATGTGAAATGCACAATCCAAATGGCAAATTGAAAGCTGGCATTTGAATATAAGATGATTAAATCTTTATTTATTCTCATTTTATCACATCTTTGCAGTCCAGTAATTCTGAACAGCCTCTATGTACTCTCTCAGATCTACTGCATCCTGCCTAAATAGGTAATTGTGTTGTATCCCTGCTTATGTTGTCATAAAACTCCCTTCTTTCCAATCATCCAACCAATATTTATTTAAGATAATATTAATGTTCTGGATTTTGCAGATCGCCACAGTAAATTTGATTTGTTTAATCTGACGCTGCAAATTGGTTTAACTTCTTCAAAATATAAGCATTACTATATGTCAATGGAGGCAGAAGTCTATGGCAGGGGGTGGGGGGGAGGGGAGGAGAAACAGAGAATTCAGTCAGAATTCAGTCCTTCAAAGAGAAAGGTGTTGAGATGGGCTTTGAAGAAGGCCAAGGAGGTAGTGAGGTAGAGAGATTCTGGTATGGAATTCCAGAGGGTGAGGGCAGAAAAGCTGATAGCTCAACCGCCAATGGTGGAGTGGGTAGAGCGGGGGATATGGAGTGCCTGCTGAGCGTAGAGAACGGACATGTTTCTATGTAGCGGAGGGGGTGGACAGAATGCTAATACATTACTAATTAAATATTGTTCATGGTTAACTAAAATATTTGGCTACTTTGCCAGATGTCAATTGATCAATAGTCTAAATAATATGGTAGTTTATGACTCGTACTTCTTTATTATCTGTAGTAATTTTAAATAGGAACCAAGATATAACCAACATAACAAAGGCAGACTCTATTTACTTTGTATCTGTGCTGAGATATTTCCAGCAAAGCCATTATCATTTTTTTTTAGTTGGATTATATTTGCGTCTCTGACAAATGTTGAACAGATGTTGAAATTATAAATTCTGTTTGTCCTCTGAATGGAACTAAGGCCTGTGTTCAGTTCGGAAGTCACACAGAGGCCTGCAAAAAAAATACACCTTAGCAGAAGAGGCAGCTTCATAATCTTCAATGAATCATTTTTGGGCCTGCAGTAAATTGTGGACCAGATGCATATAACACCCATTTGTGTTTTTTTTNAAAGTGCAGCTTGCTTTCTGTCATTGCAAATGTGTGAAATGTGTTAGCAGATATATGTCTGCAAATGGAAACAAAGGCAACCTTCATAGCTTCTCAGAGAGTTAGAACACCACTTAGGATGCACACGAACAGCCATGATGCCCCCAGACGACGTGTCTGCTAGTTCTTTTGATAGTTTCTCTTTGCTTACTTATATAAATATATATTCCCCCAAAACATACACTCATTGCACTGTTCTGTGAAGGGCTTTGGGGCATCCTCCTGACATGAAAGGTGCTATATTAAACGCAAGGATTATTATTATTATTATGATTATTATTATTATTATATTGAGCTTTCTTGTTCAAATTGTTGTGCTGCTTTCTGTTGATAGAAAGTTTCTTATACAGCAACAGAGCACAGAAAATCTATGTTTTATTACAAGCAAATGAGTGGTGGTTCTGTAAGCAATGATGATTCCATATTTTTCTGGTGCATACCGAGCAAATCAAAAGACACAAGTGTTATTTTTTACAACCAGAGTGCAATTCCAACTTATACATTGTAGATAAACCAATGAATAACTTGTGGTAGTTCGAGATGATTCTGAGATCAATACTGGATCACTTTGTTCAGTTCAGAATTAAAAATAAATAAATAATACAATAATAATAATAATTTGGCCACTCAATCCACGACTGTTTATGGGACACTGCTGTGCGCAATTGGTTGCCACGTTTTGCCCACAAAATACAATCAATTCACTTTACAGTACCTTCTGTGAAGCGCTTTGAAACGCCTTGAAGACGTGATAAGGCTCTATATCAAATGCAAAAGCTTTGTTGCTGAAAAATTGACCATCGACATCCCCTGTCAATTCATATTTTTGAAACTTCCATATGATACAACTTCACACGCCTATAGGGAAATAAGATCAAACACAAACTTAGCCAGAAAAAAATAACTCACTGCAGACCAGACATAATGTGGAAAGGAGCAAATTGATGTCCCCATCATTGCCTCAGGGAATGCAGAGTTCTCCTGGTTGTCTATCAGGATTGTTTGAGCCAACAGCAGAGTAATTGTTCTGTGAAGAGATGAACCAATCTGCAGGGAAGCATCTGTTTGCTGACATTGCTTCATCCCCGGGCTCCAACCTTCCATCACTCCATCTCCCACACAGCTCAAAAGAGAAACTGGTGTAATCATCCCATGGTTATTACCGTCTTCTCTTCAGAATCTGGGAAGGCATGTGTGCTGGTGGAATTTCTCCAACTGTGTGTTTTTGTGGTTGTAACAATGAACATTATAAAATACCCAAGGATAATTCTTCTTTCTCTCGAAATTGTTGAAAATTCTTTTTCTACCAAACACTTGGAAATGACCTCTCCTCCTCGTCATTCCTCCTGACTATTGAACACTTGCGCCCCAGGTGCTACTTTTCTGTCTGTTGTACCTATTAGCAGAGCCTCGCTTGGAATGTTAAAATCATGCCACAAAACAGGGTATTTAGCAATAAAATGGTGCAATTTTAGTATGCACATCTGCATATCCATACAGTGGTTCCTGTACTGCATTGTATTGTTTTCGATTCTAGAAGTCGACAAACGATTTTCAGTGTTATAATAGTAGATGAGTGTTCTGTGGGGAGAAGGGAATAGAGTGTCAGAGCACCAATGTCGTGCAGTAGTAACACTGTTTGGGGAATTTGCTGAGTTCCTAATCTGGGCCACATGTGCCAAATTAAAGCCAGACACCACCCCTAGAAGGCAAACCGAGAGAGAGACAATGAGCTGCCCCCAGGCTGTTGCCACACTACACAATATCAACAACAACCACAACTTGCACTTATATAGCAGCCTCCAGTGGCGGAACCTGACTCCAAGCCAGAGAGGAAGGTGACCGTAAGCACGGTCGAAAAGGAAGGTTTTCAGACGGGATTTGAAAAAGGAGAGCGAAGGGGCAAGGTGGAGGGATTGAGTGTTCCAGAGTTTCAGAGTGTAGTGGCTGAATGCTGGAACGGAGGGTGTGAGGGACAAATAGGAGGCCAATGCCAGTCGAGCGGAGGCGCCAGGTGGTAGATTGGGAAGTGAGGAAGTCGAAGAGGTAGGGAGGTGCCAGGGAGTGAAGGGATTTGAAAACGATTGGTTTTGAGCAGCATTGGCAGAGCCCTTTGAGTAACTCGTCCATTCTCTTCTCAGCCACAGTTAGTGCACAATCTGGAGTAACAAGAAAGGGAAAAAGGAAAAAAATAGAGTTTACTTCAACAAAATCATAACCCTTTTCACAGATATTTCAGAAAGAAGAAAATACAGCATGTGTGTGCTTGAAATAATCCCATCTCTGGGTTTTCATTTTCAAAATGGCAAGTGCGAAAGTACACAAACAAAACCTTAAAATAGCCACATGTTACAGAGCCTCAAATGGCCACCTGGGAATCTGATTTCTGTTTGCTGCTAAAAAAAAAGGTATCATGGGTTGACTGGTTAATTGTCTATCACCACTACAAGGCAGATTGGATCTTCAGCCTTTTCGTTTTCACTTTGTGAAGTTTTAAAGTTTTGTGGAGTCCTGTAGCTCAGTGGTTAGAGCACTCGCTTTGCAAGTGAGAGACCTGAGTTCAATTCCAGGCAGAGGGCGAAACCTTGGGCAAGTTTCTTTACTCCACACGCCTAATAATAATCCCTCCAAAAACCAAAAACAATAATTACATTGGTCATTTTCAATCTATGACTGTTTGTGGGACATTGCTGTGCGCAATTGGCTGCCGTGTTCGCCCACAAATATACAGTCAATTCACTTTACAGTGTGTTCTGTGAAGCGCTTTGGGACGTCCTCCCGACGTGAAAAGCGCTATATCAAATGCAAGGATTATTATTATTATTATTATTATTTTTATTATTAAAAAATTAAATCAACAAACACTGGAACATTAAATCTCCATCACCTTTGAGCTTCAATACATCTCTGTTCTGCTTTCTGAATTAGCTGGAGATTGCCTGAAAGCCTGGACCGAGGGATGAACGTAGGAAAGTGTGAAACAATAAAATATGTGTGCCACATTATTCCCCTGTTTGCAATAGGCCATTGTAAAATTTATATTCTTAGAAAATTGTGATTTGCAAATCAGAAGGTACAATTAATGCAATCAATCTGGGTTATGAATGTTATATTTTTGACCTCACCCCAGGGTTTCATTAGTAGTGTCCATTAATGATTTCCCCATTTCCAACATCAGACTAACTGGACAATGATTCCTCGATTGATTTTCCATCACTTTTTTTAATGTAGCCATGACATTAGCTATCCTCTAAGCATAGATACACCTCTTGTATTGATGGAATTCCCAAAACATATTAATAATAACAATAATCCTGCATTTGATACGATGCCTTTTCATGTTGTTGAGACATCTTAAAGCTCTTCACAGAGTGTACTGTAAAATTAATTGAATGTATATTTTGTGGGCGAAACGAGGCAGTGAATTGCACACAGCAGTATCTCACAAATAGTCATGGATTTTTTTTTAAGGAATTATTACCCCCAGAAAGCAATCTGCCAATGGACTAACAACCAGGTTCCAACTACTGCTATGTAAACAAAGGCGTGTGGAGTAAGGAAACTTGCCTAAGGTTTCACCCTGCCCGGGAATCGACCCTGGGTCCTCTTGCTTGCAAGGCGAGTGCTCTAACCAATGCACTGCAGGACACCACTCCATTAATCGTACTACTAAGAATTACCTCGAGGATCCTAAGCTTTATCGGAACTTGGCATAATTGCCCTGTGGACTTTGCAGCAAGAATCGGTATTCAGTATGTTGCTCAGGACTCAGGCAAATATTCTTATAATCCTATTGAAAGAGCTTTTATACGAATTTCAATGGATTGTTTGTTACAACATTTCATTGTACACTTTCCCATGTTGCTTGATGCTTCAATTATTTGGGAAATATCCCCATTGCTTTGTAATGCTTGAGTGATCACAAAAAAAATTAAGTATTTGTTAAATTTAGACAAGTCATCTTGATAACTCAAAGAAAAACTCTACTACCTGGCTGTGACATTCTCTGGAGTTTCTTAGAGCTCCATCTTGCAAGTCAATTAGCTGCTTTTTTGAGGCTATACTGATTTAAATCTTACAAATCGAACTGAGCCAGTAATGTAACACTGATCCCACCAGCTATAAAATTCTACCTTGTCTCTCGGGAATACTGTTGGGTAGTTACTGCTGCAGTAACATTGATAATAATGAATGTTACATTCCATTTTCTGCCCTTTCAAATTAATTAAGTGTAACTTTGTGTCTGGCTTTTACAGGAAAAATCGATTTAAAAACACAAAGTAGACATGAAGACATAAGGCATTCAGTGAGGTACTGCTGTTCAGATGTGACATTAAGTCAGGATCCCATCTACCTGTTCTGATAAAGGGTCATGGACTCACTTTCCTTTCTTCATTAGATGTTGCCTGACCTGCTGAGTTTTCCCATCTCTCTCTGTTTTTTGTTTCCCATCTACCTGTTCAGGTGGATGTTAAAGATAAAGGAGTTTACTATGTCTGAGCCAACAATATGGTCATTCAATTCATGGCTGTTTTTGAGACATTACTGTGTGCAAAATTGGCTGCTGCATTTGATCTGATAATTTCAAATGCAAAGATTGTTATTGTTACTAATTATTATTTGTATCTTGTACGTCAATTTTGTTTCCTGTTTAAATGTGATATTTAGTCTTTTCACCACAATCTGGATTCTCAGTCTCAATTTGATCTCCTTTATGGGTGCATTCATCCTACAGATACAGCAGAAATGCACAATTGCCAAGGCTGCCAATGTTTGATGATTTTTTTTATTATGGAAATTTGTATCCATTTAAACCCTACTGCTGGAAAATGTAGTTGACTGTATTGTGCAGTGGAACATTTTATCAGCAAATTGCACCTCAGGAAGTTGTTTGGTTATGAGCTGGACAGCTCTGAGGATCATAACAGCAAAAATAACATTTAAGATTATGCTCCAGGATGACACCAGCGTCCATTGGGACCAGTAACACAAGCAACACTTGACTATTCTTATTCATCGAATGTGCATGTGTTATCTGGTGCTTATAATATAATGGGCAAATCATTTTCGCGAATGACTTATCTTTGCACCTCACACGGGTATTCTGCAGAGTATATGGTAGGTAACTCATATCATTAGGAAGGAAGCCTGTTCATTTTATGGAAGTGTCAAACCTGTTCAGTATATCTCTAAATACTGCTTCAAAACACCTTCAAATTACAGGCAGAAAGTACATTAACCAAGAGAGGTTAAATAAATAAAGCAGTTCACCATGTCAGACCTCATGGTCTGGGGGAGTGTCTGAACACAATGGTAACTTTATTAGTGTATACTGTACTCCGATTATTTCATAAAAACAGTTGCCTTTGTAGCAGTTTTTAGACAACACTTCTCCATACTTAAAGAGTAATTATTTTGCTTAAAATATATTTGCCAAAGTATCTTAATGATGCTTGCTTTGATCATTGGAAAGATTTGGACGATTGTAGCCTAAACCTATTCATTATAACAATAATCCTTGCATTTGATATTTGCCTGGTACAACAACAACTTACATTTATATAGTGCCTTTCACGTAAAATGTAAGTTTCAGAGCACTTCATTCAGATAAAAAGGACCAGGAGGGAGAATAAAAATGTAAGGGTCTCAACCAAAGTCAGTGTTAAATTATCTGCCTGTCTGTTCATAAATAACTGTCTTCTTTTCTCTTAAAGCTTGCCACAGTTAGGGCAGCAGCAAGCCATACACACACCTAAGAATTGTAGCACCTGAATGTGAGAAACATTTTTGACTCAGTAACTTTGACCTGTGTTGAATTTCCATTGTCAGCCAAAAGCTGATGGAAAAACTGACATGTGGAGGAATGGATTCAGTTTTGTTCCTTTATTTATATATTTGCACCAGGGCCAAGTTAAAATAAATCTGTGTCAGTCTCTTCAGTTTATGACTAGCTAACTTAGAAGTGGAGTCCTGTAGCTCAGTGGTTAGAGCACTCGCTTTGCAAGCGAAAGACCTGAGTTCAATTCCAGGCAGGGCGAAACCTTGGGCAAGTTTCCTTACTCCACACGCCTAATAATAATCCCTCCAAAAACAATACTAAATTGGTCATTTTCAATCTACGACTGTTTGTGGGACATTGCTGTGCGCAATTGGCTGCCGCGTTCGCCCACAAATATACAGTAAATTCACTTTACAGTGTGTTCTGTGAAGCGCTTTGGGACGTCCTCCAGATGTGAAAAGCGCTATATCAAATGCAAGGATTATTATTATTATTATTATTAAGATGGGATCCAGTAATAAGATCATGACAAATTGCATAGCGTTGAATTTTAAATCTATCCCATCAAAAGGTCGTATGTAAATATTTCCTTTTAATCAGTTTTTAGACTCAGTCTATAAATAACTTTCAAATATACTCTGACTTTGAGATTCACTTGAATTACATAGAACATTGCACTCTTGGGGCTTTTTTATGAAGGAAAAAAAGCATTACACAGAGGTTGTAATAGGATGAGCACATTGAATCAACTTTAAGATGCAAGTGGTCTCAGATCCAAGTGCATAGCACAGTTAAACTGCTAATCTATTAGCTTTATGTCAAACATACCAATTTCAATACCAATTTGTTTATATTCTATGAATGACAGATATTGATGTGAAGTTTTTAAAAAATGACAAGTTGCTAGAACATTTGGGCTGGTTGATTTACATTGGGTGAATGATTCAGAACTACATGGATGGAATAATGTCATCAGCTGTTCAATAAATCCACAAAGCTATCCTTACAACAATATAACTAATCATCCTTAAGCATTAATAAAACACTAATTCATAACCTAAACTGAGAAACTAGTTATTGCTGATAAGAAATCATTTGTCACTATTTTCTTTGGAAGAAATATATATATATATATATATATATATGAAAAAAACGCAAAAAAACAAACCAGCTTCTCCACTCAGCTTCCCATTTCTCACCCATTTTTTCCTCCAACTCCAAATGTGAAGAGTTGATAAACTTCTTTGAATCTAAAATTGAAGGGATCTGCTCGTTGTTCTGCCCTTGCAAACACCAATCCCTCCCCACATTCCCCTTTGGCCTCCACCTATCCTTCCCTCCACACTTTTGATCCCGTCTCCCCGCTTTCCTCTCACCTCCATCATCTCCCAAATGAAGCCTACCACTTGCTCCCTTGACCAGGAATCCTTATCTCCCAGCTCCATCTCCTTGTCTCCCTGCTATCAGACGTCATCAACTTCTTGTCAATTTGTTGTTGTTTAGTAATTAATAATCTTCAGGAAGTAGCAAGCCTGGGCTTTCTATTCTTTAGAATTTCCACATTGCACCTCAGTCTGTCTCTTTCTGGGTTTTCGTGTTCGACTCACAACTCTGTCAACTGGTCCCTATATGTTTGCCATAAATTCAGGTTGTCTCAACATTTGACATTTTGCACTTAAATACCTGCAACTACAGTATGAGAGAAGTAATGGATTATGCTCAATACTAAGTCTAAATGCATAACAAGTATGTGAGGAGCTGAGTCATAGAATGAACCTTACCCTGAAAGGGGAAGTTATCTTCATGCAGAAATGCTTCTTCCTCTCAATTCACAAAAGACAGCTTATTAAATCTGATGCTGCAAATCAGACATTTTGTCTATTTTTAGCCTCTTACATCTGATCCCAGGCACAGACCTTCCCTCCCCTCCTCCTCCATTCCCAAGTATTTTTCTTTGAAACTCTGTGCGTTTGAAGGTTCATTTTGATGCTTATGACCTCTGTTACCACCTAGGCATCATACTGCCAATAAAAATGCTTTGCACGGATCTCAGGAGCACGTTCCCACAATGATTTATATCATCGAAGGCACTGCCGGTGAGGATATTACAGGCGATGATCTCCCCTTAATGGTAACCGGATGCAACATTCTGTCTTGAATAATTCAATGTAATGTAGACGTGTAGCGTTTTAAGTGTCGCGCATTACAACTTGGATTGGAAAAAGAAAACACAATTTAACTGCCGCCGTGAATTGCGTTGTAAAGTCAGGACATGGGATTTTTTTTAAATATATTTTTCAAATTCATGTTACTGGTGCTGCTCATTGGTTGCTTTGGAGGCAAGCAACATGTTGTTGGTACCAATTAATCCCAGAACCACACTCCCTGAATTGTTACACACATTTAAGACCCTCTGATTTTGTGTGTGAATGCATACCAACAACTGATGTGTGTTGCAACTGAAAGTTGTATTACTGCTAGCCGTTGTGATACTTCAGCGCCTTGGGACGTGCTTCCGACGTGAAAGGCACTATATAAGTGTAATTTTGTTCCTGTTGTCACTGATGACAGTTGTGTTACTACACCTTACTACTGACAGCTACAATTGGCGTAACCTGCAAAAAAGAAATGTTGCAATATTGTGAAGAACATGAAGGGACAATAAATGGCAGACCATAGAAGCATAGGATTGGTTGTTTTTTAAATCAAATGGCAAAAATTCTCCAGAATTTCTTTTCAAGATCCTTTACTTTTGTTATTTCCACCCCAAATCTCCTAAAACACAGAAGAGTATCGCACTCTCAATAAGAGTTGGGAGAAAAGGAGGTTAAGTCTTTGGTCAGGGCTTTAACTGGTATTAAATGGACTGAGCTCATGTGCCCTTTATTTGCGCCTCTTGAAATTCTAAGAAAGAGCAGCAGAGTTCTATCTCACAGAAACAAATATATTTTTGCCGACAAAATATACAATGAATTCACTTTACAGTATAATTCTATGAAGCACTTTGAGACGTGTCGAAGACTTGATAAGGCGTTACATCAAATGCAAGGATTATTATTTTTATTATTATTATACCATCAAATGTAGTCCAAAAAGAGTGAGCTTGGCTCAGTTTGTATCAACTAGCATCTGGATCAAGAAGATTGAAGATTCAAACCTTGTGTTGTACAGTCGAGAAGGCAGTTTGTCTGCCTACTGTAGCGGAAGAACACTCCAGAAATTGAGAAATCGAGAATAATATAAATTGTACTCGTTACAATTCATCCTCTCCTGCACCAGGCTCTGTGACCCTATCACCCCCATCTTGGCTCGGCTACACTGGCTTCCCATCATACAGAGGATATAGTTCAAGATCCTGGTCCTCACCTTCGAAGTCCTCCATGGTCTTGCAACCTCCTAATCCCCTACCAACCTGCCCACTCCCTCTGCTCAGCAAGCTCCAGCATGCTTCACGTCCCCCACTTCGCCCATCCCACCATTGGTAGGCGGGTGGCATTAGCCACTCTGCCTCCACCCTCTGAAACTCCATCCCGCAGTCTCTCCGCCTCGCCCCCTCTCTTACCTCCTTGAAGATCCGTCTCAAGACCCTCCACTTCGACCGGGTCTTCGGTCTCCCTCCTTCCCCCCCGACCCCCCACCCACCCCAATCCCGACCCTCAGCTCAGGTCCGAAACACTGATTGCCCAGTGCCTTGGGAGGTCCTCCCGACGTGAAAGGCACTACATAAATGTAATTTTGTTTTGTTGTACTATTCTATGATTCTACCTCCTGACGCCCTCCAGTGGCTCCTGTTGGGAAGCGCATGGGTTTAGATGTGGGCTGATAACAGGAGGCTTAAGCTTATCTGCGATGCCCATCACAGTAATAATACGCAACCAGCAATCTCTCCCTGAGATCACCCAGAGTAGCCCCATGGCCGGGATACTGATGGAGAGCATCAGGTTCTCACAGAACAATGTGTCAGCGCCTCCCAGGAAAATCCATCAAAATATTGACAACACATTACAGTTAATCCTGTGAAGCACTTTAAACATCTTCCCAATATGAAAGCACTATATCAAATGCAAGTATTATTATTTTATCATTATCAAAGGATCGGAGAGCACTAGAGAGAGAGAAAAAAAATTCCTAAAATACTCATTCAATTTCACTTTTTGCTGGAAAACAAAGGTGACACCCTTGTATTATTTTTCTTCGAGATCAAGATGACCTGATGCATTTTCCAAGAGTGACCATTTGCGATGAGCAGTCACCGAATAATTCATTCACTGGTTCAATGAAATTTTAATGTGGCCTCCACAATAAATTTCCACTTTGTAGTGTGCGTTCACAGTGAGTTTCAGTCACTAAACAGACGCTGAGTGTCCAAGGCTCTTGACAGCTGGCAACAGCTATGGAATGCATAATAAATGAGGACATTTGTCAAAGTGTCCACCGCCAGATTTAGCAATTCAATTTTTTTTTCTCTACACGAACCATCAACAAAATGAATAAAGTTTCTTTACTGCCATTGTTTGAAAATTACAGATTAAAAATTGAAAATGTCGGAATCTACAGCACCCAATAATTCAACGACTTATGAGGACAAGTGTGTTTTGAGTGAAGCATTGGCCTTTCCCAGATCTTTTTATTGAGGCTATAACAGAGTTATGTGGAGGGTCCAGTTCTATTCATGTTTGTTTCTTTTATCAGCTCAGAGTTGGATGAAGCACAACAGGTAAAATCCAATAGGCTATTTTATTCCTGACAACTCGATTCCTCACCCATTGGAGATGTGCTGTCAGTCAAACTGCATCAGGTGGAGAGTGATCTCCTAACATTAATACAGAGGCTAATCTTTCAGTGGGACCTTTCATCAAAACTCAGAGTCAAGTGTCCCATTTATTCAGGTGTCAACCAGCTGTTAGTCTGGCTCAGTTGGCAGCGTTCCCGCCTCTGAGTTAGAAGATTGTTGGTTCAAGCCCCATATCGGGACTTTGATTTCATGGTTAAAGCTGACTCCCCTGTTCAGTGCTAGGGGAGCACTGCTTTATTAGGGGTGACTCCTTCAGATGAAAGATTAAACCAAAGTCCACATTAAACTTGTGAATGTTAAAAATCCCATGAAAGTATTTGAAAAGAGATGGGAGTTTCTTCTGGTGCCCTCCCAGATAAAATTGGTCATTGACCTCATGGCTGTTTGTGGTACATTGCTGTGTACAAATTGGCCGCTGTATTCACCTAAAAAACACACAGTTATTATACCTTACTGTATATCCTGTAAAACGCTTTGAGGCATTCTTCTGACGTAAAGGTGCTATACCAAATGTAAGGATTATTATGGTTTAGCTGGATAGAGTTTATGTTTGTAAAATTGATTCATGGCTGCTGATCCTTATTACTTCTGAGGTGCCCTGTGCCCATGACAACAATACACTGACTTTCTCTTTCAGATGTTGATCCACCTGCTGTATATTTCCAGTAATTTCTGTTTTTATTTCCCATTTCCAATGTTCACACTTCATCCTTTTAGCTCTACTTGTTCGAAGGCACTGTTAGTGTTATTGGAAAATCTTGTCTAGTTTATTAGGAGTAATGTTCAAAATAAATAGAAAATGACAATTTCCCATTGATACACTGTGATCTGGAGCTCTTTGTTGTCATCAGTTGGCAACAGGTCCTAGTTATCTTTCAACAGAAAGACCACTCACTGGCAATACGAAATGTTAACCTAGCAGACGCTTCTGTTCCTGAAACGTTCTGCTGCAAACACTGCTCTTTCATTCTGCAATTCTTGCTTTCACAGAATAAATCACGAATTGTACACCAAAGCAGTAGTTAGCTTGGCTTTTTGTCAGACAATATGTTGAGTACTGTGTTTTCCTTTCACATTGAAATTGTTTCAGTGACTGTGTTTTTGAAATTTGCACATAGCAATGCACATACCAAAACTAAGAAGATTTAGGGATTTAGATGAACACACAAGTATGTTTCTTTTTCAGAGAAGTCAATGAAAAGCACCACCCAGTGGAATTAGTGAAGCATTACACAAAGTACATCAATTGTTTTGAAGAAATGTCTATGCATTGTTTAAAAATATTATATAAGGATATTTATTAAACAAAGAAGTATATGTTTCACAAAGGCACCTTATCCTTGATACCTAGAACGCTGAAAAACCAATAGACTACTGACGGGATTCAATGTGGATTGTGTTGTATCTTATTCAGGGTGAATACTGAAGCTGAATATTGACATGAAGTTTGAACCCACAATCTTCTGTCCCAGACGTCAGAATCCAACCCCTGAGCCAAGCTGACAGCTGATTCTTTGCAGCTGGAGCTGATCATTTGCTCCCGAAAAAAAGGAAGGTGAGGACTAGTATCTATTTATGAGGTATAAAAGTTTAATGCTTTAAGACTTTTTGTGCCTATTTCTCTAGGAACCTTCTAGTAAGCCGAAATTATTTATAAAAACAGTTGGATCTTGTCAGGATTTAATCTCCCAAGGACCTGAGCCATGAATTTAAAGCAAAAGGTCACTTTTAGTTCAGACAGAACAAATCAGTTGAATTCCACACATTGTCAATGACTCCCTGTCAAACATACCTTGCCCTTTCCCCACATTCAATCATACTTGTATTTTTTCTTAACTGGTTTAAAAACAAAAGTTCCAAGGGTGTTTCAGATCGCATATACTACATCCAACAATAATCCTCGAGTCAGAATTTTTAACCAATTGATTTGGTTTGTCCGTTAATCTTCTTCGACCATGCCATCGGTCACCTTCCTTCCCCTCCCCTCCCTTCTCCCTCCCAGAACCCCAGCTCTGGTCTGAAATGCTGTACACTGTCCAGCGCCTTGGGATGTCCTCCCGACATGAAAGGAGCTATACAAATGTAATCTTGTTGTTGTTGTTGTTTATCCCCATTGGATTATATTTACACAAAAACAAATAGTCAATTAAATGCATCCAGAACCTTAGCTTTGGAATCATCAGGCAGTAAAATAGCAAGTTTGCAACAGCTCTTTAATTAGGTTTTCAGCGAATGAAATAATAATCCTTATATTTGAGGTATCTTTAAAGAAAATGAATATTTGTGATGGGGAGAGAGCGGGAGGGGAGGTCTCCTGGACTTTTCTGGCTTTGTTTGCCCACTCCTCTCCTTTGAGATGGAGAAAGGATGGCACTTTCAACATAAGTTACAAGATTAATTAATTGTAACAAAATTGCAACGCTAATATTACTCAAAGCGATTCTCTACTGGTCTGTCAAATTGGCCGAGTTTGGCAATTGGAATTTGAAGACCATAAAGAAAAAATCCTGAGATTTTTAAATTTACAGAATAAACCTTTAAGGTCAATTTGGAAGTCAAACAAAATGTATGAAAGAAGCTACTTGCATTTGCATAAGAATCCCACAAGGAGCCGATTCTGTGCTGCACTATGTATATACTATCAAACAGAGGTTAGTTTTGCCTTGCATTTTTCATCTCTTTTCTAAACCCAAAATGTCTTCAGTTTAAATACCGTACAGTTTGTATCTACTGTACTGCCTTGAATTTATGGGGGAGGGTGGGGTAGCGAAGTAGTTTGGGCCTGCTGTATATCCTCCAATCAGACCTTGCAATCATTGATGGCGGAGCCTCAAGTCACTACACCTCAGATTTCTGGAACTCCCTGCCTCAATTCCCAAGCCTCACCTCCTCTTTATCTATTTTGAAATCTCACTTGAAAACCTACCTCTTTGACTGTGTCCATGGTAATCTCCCCCTCCCCTTCTCCCTTGCTTGGTGTCCAACACCACCACTGCACAGTGTTCCAAGATATTATCCTATGTGAAGGACGCTATATAAATGCAAGTTCTTGTTGTTTAAGGGGAGGTGGTAGCGCACAGTGCTGATGAATGATCAGAGTGAATGAGAAAGGCTAGTGACTTGCTCGTTTTCCCAAATCCTTATGGAATTTGCTAAGTCCAAATAGCATCTCTGCAGGATTATGGCCTGATCTTTTCCATCTTGCCCCCTCCCTTGCCTCTTTCATGACCTGTCTCAAGATCCTCCTCTACAACCATGTCTCTGGGTAGCCTCCTACCCCTACACTCAGCGTCCTTCACCCCTCCTGATCCCAACCACCAGGTTGGATGCAGATCCCTGACTGTCCAGTGCTTTGGGATGTCCTCCTGATGTGAAACGTATTATACAAATCTAATTTGTTGTTGTTGATCTGCTTCTCTAAATGTATTGTCTGTCGCTGTTTTCACTCCTCCTGAAGAGGCAGAACCAGTGAAATTGGGATGTGGGCTTGCTTCCCATTCCCTATACCCCACACATCGTCTATTTTCAGTAGGACTCAAAATCACCAATATTTGCAGCAACAATAATAATAATAATAATCCTTGCATTTGATATAGCGCTTTTCACATCTTCGAGACGTCTCAAAGTCCTTCGCATGATATACTGTAAAGCGAACTGACTGTATATTTGTGGGCGGAAACGCAGCAGCTAATTGCGCACAATGGTGTCCCACAGACAGTCGTGGATTGAGAGACCAAATATTATTGTGTTTTTTGAAGATTATTATATCCAGAAAAGCGATTCACCAATCGACTAATTACTGATAATGCTAAGGAGATATCAAAACCACTTTCCACTATACTATCTTACACAATCGACAGAGCACAACAATCACACAATGGCCCATAAGAAAAGATGTCTTAACAGATCTCTTACCCACACTGGCTGTGTACATTGCATACAAGAGTATTTTTTCATGTTGCAGTCATGTCCATATTCTGTGATGTTTTTGCATCAGTGAAGATATTCCATTATCCAGGACTACCATCCAAGCACCACAGTAACAAAGATATACATTAACAAGCATACAGTAACCAGGCTCTTTCACCAAACTGATGAAGATTTTGGTTAAAAAAAATCACCCTCCACAAATCCAGCCACATAACCATTTATTCAGTTTTCCACTCCACTTATTGTATAACTTTCCCATAAACTCTTATCAATTCAATGGTAACAAATTTTTTAAAGGGTTATGTGATAAAATGTCTTCAAAGGTACAGCATAAGTAATTTGCTTTATCAGTGGCTCCAGCCTCTGTTAGAATGAATTGAATTATTTCAGATTTGAGCAATGATAATAATATTGTAGCCACAAGATGGTGCTATAATGCTATTTTTCCAGTGTTTTAATGTTACTACCAATGTACTAAAGTCCCGATGGGCACAGAAACGTTACCGAAACCAAATGTATGAAGTAGAAGATCCTGAATAGAATAATATGCACACAGCTGATCTATTTTTTATGTTGTTCTACATATCAAACAATATTGATCTTATCCAAGTACTGAACCTTTTGCAATGTCTCCTTCCCAACAAGTTTATTTACTTTCTAAGTATATTTACTTCAATAGTTTCTAATTAACTAACTCTACAAACTGGAATTATAAGGATTGAGATTCTACTGTGTATTTACCAGATCACAAGATATAGGTAGGAGTGAAGAAGCTTTTTTGACTCATATATCTGATCCTTTCAGATGACTCACTTTTCCTTCCTCCCATTGCGACATTAAACATGTTTCTTAAATGAGTCCAGCATTCTGGTCTCAAGTGCCCTTCCTGGTGAACAATTCCAATTGTTTATTACTCGCTGTAAAAAAAATCCTAGTTTCAGAGGTGAGAGCACTATGGACTGAGCCAGGCTGACATCTTTGAATATGAAATTCTTTGCAATATAATATCCTTTGCATACAATTATTGTCTAATGACTAAATAAAATCATAAGCAATTTCTCAGTTTAGCATCTTTAAACTTAAAACTATTTGCCACGGGCATGATAGAATAAAATTCTACTGTAGTAGAATAACTTTACCCTTAAACCTGATTATATTAATTCAGCCTAATTTTATATACAGTATACAGATGATAGCTTGATGTGGACTGAAAAGGCAGTATGCCTGTGTGAGTAGACATGAGCTTCTGAGTAGCATGCCAAGCTTAACATTTCAGAATAGACTATACCATAACAAAATGAACCAATAAAATCATTTGCAAGCAAAGTTTATTGGGTAATAAAAGTGCCAAGGTATTTTTTGCATTTTTTGGGATGAATATAATTACTTAATGGAGTTTGAATGTTGTGTAAAAAAAGGCACAACAATCGGTATTATATAACATTGATTTCCTGCTTGTCTTTCTTAACTGAGAAGGCCTTAATACAATAAAATATAATATAAAGATTCAAGTTAGGCAGATCAGCAACCTACAATATAATAGTCAAATAATTATTTTGTTTTTTTCTCCAATAAACAGAGTGCAACTTAGACTGTCTTGTCATTCATTTCATTGGAGGCTATTAAATTCCTTCTAAATTACCTTTTATTTCATTTTACTGAACTGCCCTATATCCCTAATAAAGAAGAATTCCAAGATTCTTTTCATGTGGATTTCTTTACCACTTCATCCTACTATCTGTAATATTTAATTGTGGTCAAAACTCAGGAGATCAATAGAGAAGCAAAGAGGTCAACAATCCAGTTAATTTTACAATATAATCACTCGCTCAGGTTTGGAGTAATTATAGCCTCCCCATGTTCACTGTCTCCCTTGATACGCTTTGCTGGAAGGACAGTTTAGCTAATTACGTCCAGAATTCCAATTTAATCTAGTCCAGATTTTCCAGCATTCAGTTGGAAGTATAATGTATACACTATTATTTATACACTTAAAAAGTCTAACACAACATTTGCCCCAGGAATCAATCATTTCCCTTGCAGAACTCAAATCGATAATGGTCCCGTCTGCCTGTCCAGTGAAACGTTTGAGATCTCATGGCACTATTTGGAAAGAGAGGGAGTTTCCCCCAAATCAAATTGGTCATTCACTTCAGGCTGTTTGTGGAGCATTACTGTGTGTAAAAATTGGCTGCTATGTTTGCCCACAAAATGCACACAGTCACCTTTATGGTATATCCTTTGAGACACCTCGATGACGTGATGAGGTACTACCTCAAATGCAAGGGTTATTATTATTACTGTTTTCACTTCTATTTTTACCAGTTTGATCATTTTTATTCGCAATGAATAACGTTTTATTACACCTAATAATTTTGTACGATATTTTAATGTTTGCAGTTATAAATTCATGGAACTACCCTCTTTCACATTTAAATTTCATAGCTAAATTCATGAAATGTAATGCTACAAGCAACAGTTTGTTGTGAAGTTTGCTTCATCTATAATAATAAAAACAACAACAAATTACATTTGTATAGCGCCTTTTACGTTAGGAGGACACGTAGGCAAACAAACATAGCACTTTGGTGATAAAATCCACTAAATCTTTAAGGACACAATAATCCCTAGAGGCAGAAGACAGTCTTAGAAAGAGAGGCCTGAAAAATGCTAACATTACCCAAGGCGAGATGTTTGTGCTTTACACACTCAGGACTTGATGCAATACAGTATATGATTGAAATAGAAAATTGGCAGAGAAACAAAATCCCGGAGGATTATCTGACCTTGTTTAAGGGAGTAAATGTGACGAGATACAACAACATGTTTTCCTAACCTTTGCCCAAAAGTTCTGTATGTTATTTTATCAAACTCCTATTGTGGAGGCATATCACAGAGGTTCAATTGAGCCAGGATGCACCTTGATACTTAAATCACTGTTTTGAACAATTGCAAAAGCAGCATAGAGATGAGGATAAATTTATTGTGGGACTGGACAAATCTGGAGAAATCACAATGATTAGGCTTGAGCACAGAATAAAATAGTACAACAGCAACTTGCATTTATATACATTCTTTACATAGAATAACATCTTGGAGCATTTTACTATTACTGGTAATGGATGTCGAGCCAAATGGAAGGGAGGGGCAGAAGTGGGGCGGTGACCATTGTCATAGTTGAAGAGGTAGCTTTCTGAGCCAGGAAAGTAATAGTCACTACACATGTTACATTATTGCAGAAACTGCTCTGGGTTGAAGTTTCATGTGGATTCCGAGACCATCTCGAGGAGCTTGAGTCATACCTTTCAGGCATCACACAAGCTACAATGTAAGTGCACAGGTACAAAGTCATGAAAGACCATATGGCCCTTACAATTTAAAGTCAAAAGCTAATAGGATGCATTACTCTACATTAATATTGTAAATTTCCCCAGCATTTAAATGTCGCTCAGCAGAGCTCTCTGCTTGTGCTTGAGCACACACATGGGCAGGGTTCCACTTTGCCTGAGAGCAGAGCAGTGGGAAGCTGGCAGAGTAAACTGGTGCTGCCAACTCACAATGTCAAACTCTCACCTGCAGTGTAACTGGAACATGTGGCTGCTTTCTGGTGGAAAAAAATGGGCTTCACAATAAAAGGACATCCAGGACAAGGACTGTACTTGCCGAGAATAGATCAGAACTTTAATAAATAACAATGAAAGTAATAATCCTTGCATTTGATATTGTGACTGTTTATAGGACATTGCAAATTTCCTGTTGTGTTGCCCAGAAAAACCACTGTCACTCCACTTAACAGTATATCTTGTGAAGCGCTTTGAGATGGCATCCTGGCATGAAAGGCACTAAACCAAATGTAAGTATTATTATTGTTATTATAGCGCATTTCACATTGTGAGGACATTGTGAGGACATGTCAATGTGCTTCGTAGGATTTCTTGTGAAGTGTAGTAACTGTATTTTGCAAGCAAAATAACTCCACAATGACAGAATCAGATCCAAGGACCCATTCATCTGATCCTGAGAAAACAGCAATCCCAGAAAGAATAGAAAGTATGGAGATAGATTGGCATGGGCCAGGGTTTGGGAACTGAGTGTGTGCTGGGGTTCTGGTGGAGTTTGACCAACCGGCTAAAACTGCATCATCACTATCTGGCTTTTAATGCCTGGATATTTCATTCAGCACATATTCCTGCTTGGGTACCCTTTGTAATTTATAAAGGCAGCATCTCAGCAACTATACAAAAAGAAATTACACTGAGACTCAAGTACTCTCACGCTGTGTGTTCTTATTATCTTCTGACATTTGAACATCTACAAGTGGAGAAGGTTAAAATTTTGAAGAAGATGTTAAATTACCTGTGAAGTAGATTTAATAAGAAAATGTAATGATTGGCAGATAAAACGATCAGGAAAGCTAGCTGCTTTGTATGTGTCAACATGTGTCCAAAGAATCTGCCATTCCTTTTAGAACAGCCTATGATTCTTGATATATTTTGAATAGGAGCAGTTGGATTAATATTATTCAGCCAAACCACTGCAACAGGGTTTCATGATACCATGGATATTTTGTTTTGCCCACAAAATATACAGTCAATTTACGTTACAGTACATTCTGTGAAGCTCTTTGAGACGTCTCGGAGACATGATAAGGCGCTATATCAAATGCAAGGATTATTATTATTATCAACAGTAGACACTTCCTGACACTTGCCACAAATACACAGTCACTAAATTTCACAGTAAAATGAAACAATGGGATCCAACACGATGGGAAGTGCTTATTGCAAAATCCATTTACAAATATCAAAAAAAAAACTCACTCACATTGTTTGCAAAATAGGTAATTGTAATCTCTATAGCTGTAAATCTCTGGAGAAATGCTGGAGAGTGAAAAATCCAGGGAAACTTTGTATACTCCAAACTTTTATTCGTACATTGCTGTTTTGGGGGAAATCACAATTAGCACTTACCATTCTTTTGCAAATATTGCAAATTAGTTCCTGATGTGTGATTTAGCGATACATTTTGAACCCCCACCACCCACCACTGATTTCTATGTAAAAGAATGCAGAATGCGTTTTATAGACTATGTGTTTAAAAGAGCAAATATGCAGCATTTAGCTATCTACGGTGATCATAATGGTGCTAAATTATTGCTGGATTTATGGAGCAAGGCCAGAATTGATTGCATTTTAAAATACAGGGGAACAGGGGTCTTCTAATCTCCCTTATGACATGCTTTAGATTTATATACTATTGAATACATTCGCAAGGATGTGAATGATGTCCACCCCATAACTCCAATTCAGTTCAAACAGCTTCTTCTCTGCATTTTGCGACTTCCTAGTTACTGAATACAGTGCCGCTGGGCTCAAAACGATGAACAATCCTCCACATATCTGATCATTTATGCTGACAGGAAAGCATGGCAAGGTCTTCACCCCCTTTTCATGAGTGGGTAGAACTTTGTGGAACTGTCAGAAGTAGGATATCTTCTTGACTTGACCTGTTGTTTGCTGCTAGGTGACAGGACATGTACAGCTGATTCCGTACACTACCAGAATTTCAATCTGAGCAGAGCTACTAGCCCAAAACACTGCTTTTGTTTGGATATTAAGATATAAGGACAATGCAATTGGCAAGTAGCCCTGAATCTGCGCACAGTCTGGGCCGAATGGTTTCCTTCTGTTCTGTATAATTCTATGATTCTATGAAATATGTAACCCTGTCAATGGTGAATATGCTCTAGGCAATCTCAGTCAACCTATGCTGCTGTCCGACCCTCATTCAACTTCTACAGTTGCCATAAATGTCTGCACTCCCTGAATCTGTGACTTTGTCAACCTGGCACAGTGGTAGTAATCCTGTCTCTGAGTCCAGTAGGTTGTGGGTTCGAGCCTCACGTCAGGACTTGGAATCATATAGTCTAAGCTGACATTCCAATGCAGTGCTGGGGGGGATGTTGCATCATCTCAGTGTGAGACATTAAACTGAGGTTTGTCTACCTGTTCAGGTGGATGATAAAGATGTTACAATGCTATTCAAAAAGATAAGGGAGGTTCTCCTGCTGTCCTGGCCAATCAATTCCCCCAAATAAAATTGATCATTCATTTCATGGCTTTTTGTCCACAAAATACACAGTCAATTCACTTTACAGTAGATCCTGTAAAGCTCTTTGAGATGTCTCAACAATATGATATGGCTAGGATTATTATTATTACTTTGTAGGTATGTATTCCAAATTAAGTTTTTTTTGCGGAAACCTATCACCATGCTTAAGAGTATCCAAATCAAGCTGAGATTTCCATGCATCTCACCTAAATATGGAAATCCCAGAGATAGATTGTTGGATTGGAATGAGCACTCTCTCCCTGGAGGGACATCCTGCTTACCTAAATCCAGAAGGTATTAGTCACAGATTGGCAAGAGCCAAGACTTAGGGACCCCAGAGACTGTTGGAATCTAACCAGCTAAAACTGCATAGCTTGACATTGATATTGCTGTCCAGCAAGCTTTCACACTGCTTGTCCAGCTAGGACCACCCTACCCACTAGGGCTTTGGCTTGCAGGGTTAACACGAGCTGAGTGGGATGACTCCCTGCCCCCAATGAATGGTGTGCCCTTCCAGGTCCAGCCGATGAGCCAGGCTGGCTGTGCAGTGCCCTGGAATACTGCCGACCCGCCTGGCTCAGGTACTGGACTACTGAGACCGCCACAGAAGGCTGGCTCAATTCCGACTTTCTATAAGCAGGCATGTCACCTTGGAGCCAGTTCAGCTTCAAGGAGACCTCGCTTAGAGATTGCTCTAAGCGATTGCAACAGTCTTACCTTCATTTTTCAATATCTATCCCACTGAAAATCCTGCACACAAATGTATTGTGGACAAGGAGCAAAAGTGAAATGATCCTATCAAGCAACATCCTGAGGAAATGGATCTTTCACGATTAATTAGTTGGTTAATTCAGAAGTAGCTTGGTAATACATTGCTGCTTTCTGTCACTTAATCTTAGCCTGCTACTCCCAATACATCCAAAATTAGTGAGTGCACCAATTTGGGGGATCTTGCATAAAGATTTGTAAAAAGTTATTTTTTGCTTTAAAAATACATAAAAATAAACTTTTTATCTTTATGCACTGAATTTTATGGATATCACTATTTCACTGTTTTAATTTTATTTAAGTTAAAATGAAAAATATTAATTAATACATTTACCACTTCACATTTGCCAAAAAGCATTCACGAACATTCAATTCAAAATGCCTTAGCCAGGTGCAATTTAAAATATAATCAATATGAAATGTCTTTCTTTTCAGTACTTGAAAAGCTTTATATATTTGCATGAACAGTACGTTGTTTAAGGTAGTAAAATAATAGATAAAAGATAGCATAAGCCATACAGGACATTGTGAGAAAAAAACCATAGGGGGGCATTTTGACTATTGGCGCTGTTGTGTGCCCAAGGCAGAGTATGCAGTGAACAGCTCACAGTTTGCAATTAGTAAGGCTTTTATGAATAAATGAAGAACAAATGCAAGCATCAGCAGTCATGAAGGGCACAGTGGTCATCCAAGTTCTTTTGAAACAGAATAAAATCCAAATCTGACAGATGCTGGAAAATGAGAATAGTTGAATGGTTTCACTATTGGCTTCAATTGTTGCCACATGTTAGGAAACCTGTGAAAAGAACTGATATCAGCACCCTTGAATTTCGACAAGAAGGAACTACACTAAGCAACATTGTTCAAGAAAATTACCCCCATCGTTTACTTCTGCATTCAGAGAGCATCTGGCGTCTCCTTTCAACAGTTCCCAGTCTTTGTCTTTTCTTCCTCTGACTTTTGCTGCAGGAGTGAGCGCATGCTGATATATCAGTAGCTTGGAGCAATTCACTCTGGATTTTTATAGCTGTGCATGAGTTCAGTGTTTGTGCAGCTGTTGTCACCCAGCATCTCAGAAGGCAGATTGATCACAATCTAAGCACCTCAGTAAACTAGTTGGTTTACATCAAGTTCATGCCTTTGCAATAAAATACCCAGTGCCGTGATTTCAATAGCTTTCTTTTGTTCTGTACATAGAAATCTCAGTGTAAAAGCCCTTCTGTTTTACAGGTGCAGAGTCTTTGTGCCATCTATTCACTAAACTGTCAATCTGCAAGCTTTTAATCATAGAGGAAACTGTGTCGGAAAAATCAAAGTCTTCTCAAAAACAAAATGTTCTTATCGAGCTTTGTGAATAATATTGGCTTTTCGAGTTCAGTCTTTGGAGGCCTGAAATTCCACCATATATTAGACTTTGAGACTATTTTGTCTTAAAATTTCGGATAATAATAATCCTTGCATTTGATATAGACCTTATCATGTCTTCGAGACGTCTCACAGAATATACTGTAAAGTGAATTGACTGTAGGTTTTGTGGGCAAAATCACACAGAATGTCACAATAAAGTTCTGTCTTAAGTGTGCAGCCAGTTTTCTGCGGTTCTTAAAAAGAAATTGGTTTCCCAGTTAAAAATCAATTTAAGAATTTTGCACAATTCTGTGCAAGCTTCAATCTTAAGACAAAATGGTGTTGTAGTTTAAGACTAGGTGAAATTTCTGGCCTCTGTACTACAGCATTGCATTTGCTTTACTATGATGGATACAAGATCATTGCATCTTGATTCTGCAATGCATAGCTCAGATGGTGCGCTCCAGTTACCGAGATTGTCTCAAAGTTTTCCATGAATGTTTGAGTTTGAAAAAAGTTTTAAAGTTGCAGAGACAAACTACATAAAGTGATTATGAAACAGGGTGTCCAAGATCTTTTATTGGTGGAAACTGACTAATTATATTTCAGTCAATAAATGGACTGGTAATAAACAGAAACCGATTCCAATTTTCATTCTCTAAAAGCCTGTCCATTTGACATGGATCTGCGTAATTTAAGTGGAAGTGAGTATGATTGTAACCAATGTATTATTTTTCATTTAATCACTCCAGTATAAAGTGTAAAGCTATTTATCAGCAGTAAATGTCATGAAAATTACCTCAAATGCCAGCGAGTGTTAAAAGAAAATGTCACACCACTGAACCACCCTAGCTAGACCCAGAGTGACAGTATTAATTACCATCCACTCTGAATGGTTGCACAGCACATTCTTGCAATGCAGATAGTTGCAGATATTTAAGTACAGAATCTATTTTTCTCTGAGCTTACTTCAGTATGTGATTGTCATGCAAGCTGATCACATTTATCTGCTTCTAACCCAAAGCTTACACTGCTGTGGTTTTGCTTCCCTTCATAATAGGCTTTCTGCTGTACAGCAAAGCTTTGTGAGAAGGTACTTATTCCCTGCAGACCGGTATATCAAACAAAGGAGTTCCCATAGTAACCAATTGTCAGCCTATGCAGAATGTTTTTATGACAAAAATAGTTATGAAGCAAGGAAACCTAGATTGCATTTGTTTCATATCAAATGGCTTTGACATCTAAGAATTCTCAAATACTATATTTGCACATATTTTAGACATCAAGAGCAGCAGTCAGTTATGTTGATTGTCATGTGTCTGTTCCAATGTACCGTTTCACTCTATAGAAGCATTCTCATTCTGCAACCATGCTATTGATGTGAACAAACAGCTCACTGAGCTGCTCAAAGCTGTCCTTTTTTAGCAGAACTATGTTGGAAAACTTGAAATTGACAAGATTGATCACTATGTAGAATGCACAATATAAAAACTGCAGAACTGATGAGATCAAATGGATAGAGAGGTCTTTTTCATCCAAACCTCCCTTAGAAACATAGAAATATATGCACAGAAGAAAGACATTTGTGCATTCATATCGGTGCAGTTCCCCTCAAGAGCAATTATTTTAGTCCCACTTACCTGCTCTTTCCCCATTCCCCTGAAGCTGACTCTTTTTAAAGTATCTGTTTCGCTTGTGGTCTAGATATCCTTTAATAAAGTATTTTGATATGCTATTTAAATCTTCCCCCTTTCCACCCCCTTTGCTACAAATGTAATTTGTTATACTTGTTGACTGTGAATCTGAGACGTGGCGAGGCTATTAATTGGGCTCCTCTATCAGCACTGCAGCAGTACAGGAGGTATGCTTGAGTTAAATGGAATTGTTCCCCTTCCCACAATCTGTTTGCCTTATGATTTCCAGCCAACAAACAGTAGAACAAATGAAATATCCTTCCTGGGGAAACCAGAGGGCAAAACTGACATTCAGAGTTGAGTCTTCTTATTGAGAGTTAAATATTTGACCATTGATACTGCCAGATGGCCAAAATGTACTATTTAATTCTTCAAAACAGCATCAGCAATAAATGACTATTTCCAGGTGGGTTTTACCATCAGGGAGGATACAAAGAATATGCCAGTCAACATGTAGCAAACATTGACTTTGACATTAGCGACATTGTAGTTCTAGATAGGCTCAAGGGGACTGAAAACTCACAGGAGCTCTGAGATGGATGAACTCTACCCCATGGTACTCAGAGAAACCAGGCAGAATTGTGCAACACTGACAGACATTATGAGCGACTCAATCACCATTGGTGAAATTCCAATAGAGTGAAAGCAAAAGCAATTCCACCTGGGTCTAGATTTATTCTATTTATCTAGTTTTTCATATTGCTCAGAAAAGGATTGTTTTTGGCTAGCCAGCTGTCTAGCTGACACTACCTCACACGAGGGCTGTTATTTAAATGCAAGTTGTTGTTATCTGGCAATTGCAGAAACTCATCACCATGCTTAACAGTATCCAAGGCAGACTGAGTGTACATATGTATGTCACCTCTACATGGAAATTTCCCTGCGTCTGGAATGGAATCCGCACTCTCTCACTGGAGGGTTAATGCTCAGTCTTCGGTCAATTAAACATCAAAAAAATGTCTGTCTCTTTAATTTAACTCCTTACAGCAAAAAGATTGTAATATGCAAACGTTAAACAAAACCTCTGTAAATATGCATTGAGGTTCTGAATCTTGCTTGAAGGAGCACACAGCTGTTGTTTTTTGTATAGAGGAGCTGGCAATGTTCTGACGTCAGAACAATACCCTGTATCAATGCAGCAAAGGAGTCTCTGAGGAAAACAAATCTCTTGTCTGAAAATGAATACAAAAAACATGTTTGCAGTGTTAATACGCATTTTCAAAGCAATAGAAGTGTTAAAGTTAAAAAGGTACTTGCCTATCTCCGCGTTCACTGGTTTTAAAAGTAATAAAAATAATAATCATCCCACTTGATGCAGCACATTATCACATTGTCAAATTGTGCTTCACAGGAATTAGTTTATTAGTATAAAGTGCAATGACTATGTATTTTGTAAGCACGTGTAACAACCAATTTGCAAACAGCAATGTCCCACAAACAGCCATGAAATGAATAACTAATTTTGTTTGGAGAATTGTTCGCCAGACGTCAGGAGAAACTTTCTTCTCTTTTTGAATAATGCTATGGGAACTCCACCTAAGCAGGCAGACAGGACCTCAGTTTAACCTTCATCTGAAGGACAGCACTTCCAACAAAAATTGTCTTACTTACCAATTAGCAACTATGGTTGCATTTCTACTGTTGTGTTTCAGGGAAAATGAACTAAAATATGTTAATTGGTCCTATACAGTAATTGCCCGAACGTGAAGTTTGCCACACGTGTAGAAAGCTGCTATTCTGAAATTCTGGTATGGAAAGTGAATGAACAAATTATAGTGTTCCATGTTGATAGATGTCAAAGAAGCATATCAATTCATATTTAATGAATAAGTTATTAGAAAAAAAAGCCTTCTCAAAAATCACCAAACACTGTGTTCACAGAAAAATATTGAGAATTAAATAAGTAATACTTGTCTCTCCGAGACTAAGCACCTCGAGCCTATTATCCCCACCTTCACTCAGCTCCACTGGATCCCCATTCCCCAACACAGCAAATTCAAGATCTGTGTGCTCACTTTAAAATTCCTCTGCAGCCTCACCCCAACCTTACCTCTGCAACCTTCTGCAACCTTATTCTCGGGTCACTCCCTCTACTCAGCAAATACCAGCTGTCACCTGCCCGCTCCACCCCACCATCAAAGAGAAAGCTTTTAACCATTGTGTCTTCATCTCTGGAGCTCCCTACACCTTGTTCCCTCTATCCCTGCCGTCAAAACCTGTCATAATATTTAGATTTATTTCTTTGTCTGTGCTTTCAGCCCCCACTCCGCCATGCCTCGCTCCTCCCAAGCTGGTGTTCCCAGTCTTCCATTGAGATGTTCTCCCAATGTGAAACCCACTGTAAAAATATAAATTGTCGGTTTTGTTGATGATCAACAGGTGGTAGTTCACATGGAGATTAGGTGGCAATACATGAACGCTCACTCTGTCTTGGTTTAGCAATTATATTCTTAATTGATGATGGGTTTCCACATGTGCCAGACACTCAGGTAACCCCAAAACATATATATAATATTTTAAAAAATAGTATTTAATATAGAGCCTTTCACATCAAAAGGATGTCTCAAAGCGCTTCATAGGATTTACTATAAAGTGTAGTGACTGTGTATTTTGTAGGTGAGCAAAGCAGCCAATTTGAGAACCATGACATTGGTTCTTTCCAATTTTCTATCTCTTTCTCTCTTTCCCTCTTTCAAGCAGTAGCCAATAAAACGTTTGAAGAATTTCCCCAAATTTCTTTTCAAAAGTATCCGTCATGATATGCCACAACAAAAACAATTCCGCTGAGATATCATTTGCAGTTCGAACAGTGACAGGGCACAACATGGAGAAGTACAGTGCATGCCAGCCCTTAACATTTTTGTCACAAAATTTACCAGCTTTTATTAAAGTGAATTTCGTGCTCACCGAGGTGAGGCACGCACTCCTATGGAGGCACTGTGACATTTTTCATTCCCCATACATGTCATCTATTAGTTGATCCAAATAAGATCCTGTGTTTAGTGTCAGTCATTGACAAATTAAGGACAGTTTTGCACTGTGAATCCATATCCACTAGGAACTGAAATAACACTGCACACATTCCATTTTATGTAGGACCCATGTGGCCAACAACCACATTTGAGTGGATTTGTTCCTAGATCTGACAGGTTCTCTGAATGCTTTCACCCTTTGAGTTTCTGACCATGTTCTAAACGTACATTCCTCAACCTCGATATAATTTCTTAGACGTGATCTGTTAATATTGTATTTGAATCAAAATCTACGAGCACCAATTGATCCTTCATATTTTCTGCGCTGCTTCCTTAAATATGAATGGCAAGACAAAGAGAACTCTTTAATCTTATCACAGAAATGTTTGTAGAAATTTTTAATCACAGAAGAGGGTTATTCAACCCACCATGTCTGTGCCATTGCTACTGTTTTTTTCTAAATCGCTCCTTTAATTTTTTTTATTAATCCCACTTTCCAGCTCTTTCCCTTAGTATCCCTTAGTTTATTTCTGCTGTGTAGATGTGTTTTAATAAAGTGTTCAAATATCCTTCTCATTCATAAACACACAAAAATAACTTGCAGCAGGCATCAAGATCTGAAGCTTTGAACATGTGAAATGAATGTTGCCGTTGTAAGAGTCATACATACTGAGCATTAACAAAGATCAGCTGCCAAAATTATAAACTCCTAACAAGAGTGGTGAAAGAGAGCTGGATCAAGGGGCAAATTCCAAATTTTCTCTCTCTCCCCTTAATAATAATAATAATACTTGCATTCCATATAACGCCTTATCACGTCTTCGAGTCGTCTCAATCGTTTCACAGAGTGTACTGTAAAGTGAATTGACTGTATATTTTCTGGGTGAAATGGGGCAGCCAATCGTGGACAGCAGTATCCCACAAAAAGTCGTGGATTGAGTGAGCATATTATTGTTATTTTGGGGGGGGAAGGATTACTACCCTTGCCTTCCCTTAGCATATCTTCTGTAATGATGAGACTGATACTTGACGTTCCATATCTTGGATTGTAATAATTGTGTAGCACAGCAAACTGCAGTTCTTTAATGCTCTTTTTTCTATTTTGTTTGGAAGAGTGGAAATTAGCAACCAAAAAAGAAACAGGTCACAGCGTTGCAGTAAATTGAACAAGACTCAAGTCAACATTATTCTTGTATGCACGCACGCACGCACGCACGCACGCACGCACGCACGCACACACACACACACATACACATACATACATACATACATACATACAAGTACAATTTGTCATTTAAAATTGTAACAGCATACTTAATAAAAACTCTCTGTAGATGTTTAAGTTAATTCATGACAAATTAACCTTTTAAATTTGGACAAGAACTGATTTATTTTCAGTTATTCTTTTCAGTTCAGTAAAAGAACTGAAAATAATTTAGTTCCAGACAAATGAGCTCACTTCAGGCAATGCTGCAAGGCATTAATAAAAGCAAAAAAAAAGTGCTTTGTTAATGATCCTCATTGATGAATTAACATAACTGCAAGAATAACTCAAACTGGCATTGCTTTTTAAAATAAATTCAGGCTTGACTGTGTAGAACATTTATGGCTTTACTCTACAATGTCTTATTTTAATTGCTGGGCTAACAAATTCAATTAAGAACTATAGAACTTACGTAAATTGGCTCTTTTGCCACAGTATCCACATTAGTCTTTATTTGCCTTTATACAAATACCGTTGCTTGCTGCTCTCAACTGGTAAATTATCACTAGCAGGTCAACTGCAAATGGTTCTATTCATTTAAATCATTAAATCAGATTTCGAAGACTCCATTATGCAAGCATCTAACAATATATTTAGGTAAACATTAAAACAGTTTCAAATTAGAAAGATAAAACATTTCCGCCACATTGAATATGCATCAGCACCAGAAGGAACACATGACCGATATTTATTTGCTATCTTTGGTAGTGTGCCCCTGCGCTCTTAAAAGCACAATGAAAGCAAGGACATGGATAAAGGATTCCAAATTGGCAGCTCCATGCCTCTAAGGATGGCATGTCCCCAGGAATAAAACAGTGCAGAGCAACCTGAGAGGTTTACAGTAAAGGATTCTGCAATCAAAGCATAGCTGGAAGTAGGAGTCTGCTGAGATGCTTGCAATAATTGGTAAGGTTTTACTGAGTTTGAATCACATTTGTGTTACATTTCACAATTTTGCTGTAACAAAAATGTATACCCATCTCGCCCTTGTTGACCATGTACGAGGAAGAAATTCATAGACACAGTGTCTGAAATTATTTGATGGTGATGTACCTATCATAGTATTGTACTGGGCCCTATTCTTTGGAGCAGTGAAGTATAAATGGTGCCCACTGTTAATTATTAAATGTTAAACCAGCTTTACCTATGCTGAGTTATCTGATTTCAGCCAGATAGCCAGGGGGCTAAACTGCCTTCAGCACCCCAGAGAACCCCAGAAAAAACACCTTTGAAATAAAGAAAAAAGCAAAGGATTATAAGTCAGACCCATGTGAAATTTCTCCGCACAGCGGAGCTAAGGGGGTATAGAAGGTCATGAAAAGAATAGCTATCTGTCTTTCATATACTCTCCTCTAATGGGCATTCAAATGGTCTCTGAATCTGTGTTGTGCAGTTAAGGCCATTTCCTGTTGAATGGCTAAACAGGATGTCAGCACATTGATGTGAAAGGATACTGGCAATTGTTGCAAATTAGGTCATTAGTATCCAGCACTGCACCACTTCATGAAACAGCAATGGATGTCGACCAAATCATGAATAAAAGATAAAATTCAGCCGAGCCGTTAAAGTTCAAGACTTGTTGAAAAATGTTTATTTGCAAATTATACATTTCCAGCTTTTCCAAAGTTTGCTATTGGAGGCATGAATTCCAGCTCATTCACCTACAAAATAACCAGTCGCTACACGTTACAGTAAATTCTGTGAAGCACTTTGAGACGTAGCCCCTAATGTGAAAGGCCCTATATCAAATGCGAGGATTATTATTCTTATGTTATTATATGAATACTCTGCACAGTCTGGCCTTGATGGCTCACATTACAGATTGTTCTATCACTTTACCAAATATAATGCTCAGACAGTAACAGACGCAGAAGCTAACTGCATAGTGCCTGACTGTGTTTTATTTTGGTCAGTAGTGCCACAAATGGATGAATTCAAAGTCAAATGTAACCTCAATGCAGACATGATAGGTAGGTGATGGGTTACTGCAGCTTGTTGAATTGTCAAGTAGTTTTGCTCTGACAGCTGTTACAGTCATGATAAACAATGAGCCTCTTCATTACTCCTCTCGAGACACTTGGGATGCTTAGCACCAGAATAAGACTATTATTTATCTATACTGAGTTATGTGAATTCTCTGTTACTCATCAATATTCTTCTTTTATACTCCTGCATGGCTGTTTGACCTGTACAGTGTGATAAATACTTAATAATAATTGTGGAATCTTGTATCCTGACTTTAATCTGATCTCAGCTCCGGTCTCAGTACTAATGCATTCTAGGTATTTGTCTTCTACCTGAATGACCACATCAACAACAACAAGTTGCATTTATATAGTACCATTCACACAGAGTAGCGTCTCGGAGCGCTTATCAGTGGCAGAGCCTAATGTCGAGCAAGAGGAGAGAGGTGAAGCAGGATGAAGACATTTCACAAATCCGACCTCTTTGCCGAGTGTTATAGCTATAACCAAAACTCCAAACTAATCTAGAATCCGCGTAAACACTTCAGCTCAGCAATGAATGGTTTTACTAATCTCCATGAAGATTCATAGAGATGCTGTGCATGGATTTGGTCTCCAGTCAAGACTGAACCAAATACCAACGCTTCTGGCAGTTCTGACAAGAAACATCTTGCTGATCTTATGAAGAATAATTCACTTGAGAACGTTGGATGTTCGTGGGTAGTGTGAAATGCCACAGTGGAAATCATTCCCTTTTGTATGTAGGATTTATTGTCACCAACCAAGACATTGCTCTGTTTGCCAAGATCCTCCACTAATTCACTAATCTTATGAGATGTTGCATCATTCAGTCACTGCCAGAGTATGGTAGGCAAGTAATATGCAATAAGATACACACAGCAATTTACTGTCACTCAGTTGTATAGAAGCTGTCCTTAACTCATCAGTAATTGGTGGGGATGAAAATTGAAACCTGTGATGTTTAATTAACACAACTAAATCAGCAACTGAAGACACCAACTGGTCTGTGAGTGTAAATCTTCCACTATCCTCTGCCTCCCCAGGCTCCATCATAGTGGGCTTAGGCCAGACAATGCAATTGAACTTGCTAGCCCAGAAATTCACATTTAAAAATACTGTTTACCGCAAACTCCTGAAATGCACTCAGCAATGCTATTCCATGCACATTTCGTGCATCTTCACAGTCTTGAAATGCCCTGTGTAGCTGCTTTTACCCAATGTGAGCAAACCGGTAGCAACCTGATACTTATGCATAAAAAAATCCCTTTGCACTCATCCTGGTCTATCTAGAGATCATTTTGCACTGGCACTTTTCCACCCTGGCATGGAAAGTTTCTGATGAGTTTTGACTTGGTTACAAAGAGAGAAGGGAAAGGTGAGATTTATTAACCAGTCTGGCAAGCTCCCAGTTGTTTCAAGGGAGCTTCTCAGTAAATTGTACCTGGAGAGGTCAGACACAAGAACAACTTTTATATCATAGCCTAACAGACTTTAAAGTAAATCTAGTCATCCATGGTATTTTCTCTATTATTTGTTAATCTGAGTATAACATTTATTGGCAAAGTCACATTTATTCGAGCTCTTTGGATGCGTGAAACATTCTGAGGCTGTGTTCCTAGAGTAATACTGCAATATTTGCTTAAAAATACAGTCAATATATTTCACAGTATGCTTCAAGACATCTCAAATGATGTGATAAGGTGCTATATCAAAAGAAAGAAATATTATACATATTAATATTACGATACTTCAAGAAGAACTTGCAAAGTAGTTGGAAATGGTATTATGGATGGATGGGCACAAAGGAAAATTTTATGCAAGAGTCAGACAGGTACCATTTGTTACATTGGGTAACATCAGCTTCGCAGGACATTTCAAGAATGTGAAACTGAAGAAAATCTAGAATTTGGGGAAATTAGTAAAAGCTATTTAAGAATGTTTCTGTCCAGAGTGTGTTGTTACTTAAAATATTGAAAGATCTCAGATCAGATGAAGCACATTTTAGTTGCGCATCTGTTCTAACTGCTGCTTATCAACTGGAAAAACAATTGTCTAAACCAGACAATAATGATGTGTCACCAGACGATTATTTGAAAAAGTTGAGCCTTTGAATGTTGCGTTCCTGAATTAAGTCTTGTGGATTTGTTCCAAGGGTTGGAATTTGCACAGCCCCACAAGAGAAATGTTAGTATCAATATTAACACTGATGCTAAGAACTCTAATTAATTAGTACATTAATTACCTTACAGCTCGAGGCATTCAGTTGCTGGAGATGTCATCCAAGTAGGTTGTTACTTCCTCCCAGGAATGCCTCTTGGCATGTGAATGTGAGGGCTATAATTCTTATGGTGAAGAACATCACTCTCTTGGACAATAACTCCTGGGCAGTGAGGAACACATTCCATGAAACATTCCTTTCTGTGTTTTGTGTTCATTCATTATAATATTCAGGTCAATCCTTCTGGATACACCCACTTGATAGTTTTGGAGTCTGCCAGGTGTCAGACACCTAGTCCCCAAAAAAGTTTTATGAGGATGAAAAGGCTCATTTGCCACTTATTAATGCGATAGTGATTATTGTGGCTGAGCCTTAATTGAGTGACTTAACGTTGTCCAACAAGGTTGGTAATTAAAAGCATGTTGTGTCCAGTAGGGTTTCTAAGAGATGAGGTCTCTAGGGTCTGCATCACTGCTAACATGGTATCAATCAGAAAAGGTCAGAGAAAACAAATTGCAAAGGCTAGCTTTATAACAACAAAGGATTGCGTTGTTCCCTTGACCTGTAAGGTGTAAGGTGCGAGAAGTGAGCCAAACTCCAAAAGCAGTCTTGTCAATGATGTTTTTCGGTGCAGTTCCATTGGCCCCATCCCAAAGGATTTTCGCACAGCTAAGGGAGAAAGTTAATTGGGTGGTGAGTTGCCATAAGTGACAAATCTCCATCTCCAAACAGCTGACACTTGCGAAAGGGGAAAGATTGAAAATCTGGCCATAACGTGTACTTACCAAAAATATCAGGTAAAAAATGACATGACCAGCAGCAGGATTACCAGTTCAGACAATCACCAGTTTATATTCACCTGTGATTATACATTGTATGGAAGTCCACCAATCCTAGCTATATCTAGAGTGATTCTGTGAAAGAGATACAGCAATATTCGATAAAAGGCTAGCTTGAGTCTTTTCATGTTTATTCATATGGATTAGTGAAAAACTAGCGTTTGTCAGTTTGGGTCAAAATAAATCCAGAAACCCTTTCCAGGCAAGATGAGCAAATTCCATAATTCTCACAGGATTCGCTGAGCTGGATTAGACAATCCTTTCTATATCGCTGCCACCAGACATGTATAAAATCCTGTAGCATTAAGCTGTGTGCAGCTATTTTATTTAAAAGAATTAGAAGTAATGAAAAAATAAAGTCTCATGATAATTCTCTACATGATAACTATGTGCCTGGTGGGACATACCATTCTTACTAATTCCAGAGAGCGTTAGCCACGAGTTAGTAAGAGCCAAGGTTTGGGGACTCCAGAGTATGAGTTGTGGTATTGCTGGAGGTTAACTTAAAGTATATTGTCGGTCAAGCTTCCCACTATTTGTACCCATCACACCAGTCCTTGCCTGGCTCCACTGGCTTCCAATTACCAAACAGATCAATTTCAAGATCCTCTCACTTATTTTCACTTAATTGCCACGCACCTTCCTACCAATCCCACCTGCTTACCCCCCACTCAACCATCTGCTGCCTCCACTCGGCTGGTTTCGGCCTCCTGTTTGTTCCTTGAGTCCTGCATTTCACCATCGCCACTACACCCCAAGCCTCCAGAAATCTCTCCCTCAATCCCTCCGCCTTGCCCTCTCACTCCCCATCTTCAAATCCCACCTAAAAACCTTCCCTTTTGATCGTGTTTATGGTCACCTCCCTCTCTCCCCCAGCTCGTTGTCAGACTTTGCCGCTGTGAAGCGCTCTGGGACGCACGTGAAGGGGGCTACATAAGTGCAAGTTATTGTTGTTGATGCAGGTGAGCATACATCCGTGAGTGTGCATGCAAGAATTTAAGACTCAAAAAGAACAGCAGAAAGTCATAAAGTACAGCAAAGGTGTCTGTGCACGAAAAGTGAGTAGGCGGAAATTGTTCTGCTTCCCCAGGCGTGTTCTGAGGATACTTTTCACTGATACTACTCACTATAGGTCACTTCTATCAAAGTGTATAATAACCTATCATTAGTCATATCAAATAAATACTATAATAACTGGTTCTCTGAAAATTTAAATGCTCTTCAAAATAACCAAGCTGAAATTAGTTCAGAATGCATTTGTGGCAAAATTTCAACAGTAAGCCTTGGCTTCTAAATGCTGAGAGAGCTTTTTGTCTCCAAAGCCAACATTTAGCCACAGTTTGTTTCTGATAATAAAGTCGACAGAGGCATGCAGAGAACAGTAAACACAACTGAGCCATTTATATGACACATTGCAAAAGGATTAGAAGCAACAGAAAGCTCTGATACATTTTTAAAAAAAGATTAATTGGTAAAAGAACACATTGGTGCAGAATGCACCCCCCTTTCTGTGCAGAACATATATATGTTTCTGTGAGATATAAATTCCCCCTAAGTCTAGATTTACTCAATTTTCTTTGCATTTCAGTGTGTCCCAAATTTGGCAAATTCTTAAATAGAACCTTGATATTTGAACTCATATTTCTGTAAGTTTCTTTTTAAGAATTGAATTGAACAATTTGCCAGATTCTGAAAATTAGAGTAAAATACAACCCTTGGTGAAATTTCTCTCCTGCACAACCATTTGTATTTTAACTCTCCAATAAAATTGTTGAGAAAGGTTTTGTTCTGCCCGGGATTTGAACCAGGGTCCTTTTGCTTGTCAGGCGAATGCTCTAACCAATTTGCTACAGCACTCAACAGTACCTAGTACCTTGATGAGAAGGAAAAAAATGGGAAAAAATAAACTGATCTGGAGAAGAAAAAATTAAAGAGAAATCTAAGCTGTATGCATGAGCTTAATGGAAGAATGAACAAGGTGACTTTCTCTCATTGCAAAAAACCCTGGAACCAGTGAGTAAGCAGTCACACACAGCGAGCCCTGCATTTTGTAGGGCCGGACAACTCCAGGTAAACCCATGTTTTGCTCCCCAGTTTTTCCACTGGCTTTATTGACATAGGATTCCCGATTCACCTCTTGCGAATTTCACAATCTGATCGTTCCAAACAGGAAGTCAGGACCGACTCAATAAATAGGGTTTGCAAACATTGAGCTTAAAAGTAAGTGCCGTTTCCTCTCCCCATGAGCATATTTCCCAAATTGTGAAGACAAGTGTCCTGCCCGCTACACCAGCTGGGTCAATATTCGAGCTGAATACAATCCTGTCTTCGTCCAACTGGCATAGGCTTTTGGTATATTTCTCCTGTCAGTCACATTTGCAAGATGAATAATTTTAGCATATACTTTTTGAAATAAAGTTGTGGTTGATCAATTAAAGATAATGAGTACTGCACTAGCGTGCAATTGCTATCTCTCCCAAAGCAGCTGGCCATGAATACTGTACCAAGCTGTAAAGCTGTCGACTTCCATTTATCACAAACCTGGAGCAGTGACCTTTCATTTTCATGGCTGTGCAACCTGATCCTACAACTCACATGAGCCTACAGCTGAATAATATCCATGGGCACTGGAGAAAAAGCACCAGCGAATTTTAGACTTTCAGGTCAGAGTATAGATGTGTATCTGACTAGTTTGAGTTACATGTTGCAAACTGGATAAAGTAGAAAATAGTGTGCTGTTCAATAGTTAATGTGCTTGTTATTCCGATGTTTCTTTTGGTTTAACTTTTCATCTAAAACTAAATGGCCTCTGGGTCTAGCAGGACTATTGCAGATATGTAAATATATTCCACCTTGATTCTATCAAATGTTAATTCTGACTGGCATTTCACATCTTACATAGGAATAATAACAGTACTTGTATTTGATATAGTGCCTTTCACATCAGGAGGAATCTTAAAGGACTTCACAGGATTTACTGCAAAGCGTGGTGACTGTGTTTTTCAAGGGAACCAATTTGCGTTTGATGTAGCCTCTTTTACATTACAGTACCTTTCGAATGTTAAAGCAGTTCACGTGCTTTATTGTAAAGTGTAGTAACTATTTTTTGTAAGCTAGCTAATTTGCACACAGCAATGTCCTACAAGCTGCCATGAAGTGAATGACAAAATTTATCTGGGGGATTGTTGGGCAGGACACTGAGACAGGTGTTATTGGGGTCATTCAGTAATTTTCTGGTTAATG
The DNA here is from genome assembly GCF_018977255.1 of Callorhinchus milii. NCBI lineage: Eukaryota > Metazoa > Chordata > Chondrichthyes > Chimaeriformes > Callorhinchidae > Callorhinchus > Callorhinchus milii. Next base: position 37,026,841 of record NW_024704746.1, on the reverse strand, counting down.
ACATAAATGATAGCACTTGTATTTGACTGTGGTTAGCCCACAGATTAATAGCCCAAACTGAATTTTAGATCCCAGCTTCAGGCAGTGATGCAAAATAGCAATCCAAACGTTGCTGCAAAATAACTTATGGAAAATACTTCTGGTTCACTGGGAATATAATTAAATCAAGTTGTCATTAAGCTGTACAGCAGAATGATTTCAAACTCTATATACAGTTATTTGCAGACCTCTGTTTGAAATCCAGCATACTCTGCTGAAGACTTACAACTTGGGTAACAACAGAAAGAGCGGTAAGACTCATGGTGGCATAAGCAAATGGGAACATCAGCTCCCTGATCCTTCAGATCAAATCATTGTTGCGTGCAGTAGGGTACATTGATTGGCTTTCAAAAGTGCACTCTTCCTTAGAACTGGGATATAGAAATAGAATGAGCACTGCTTTTAGTCCAACCATTTGGGAATGAGAATATAACACTCTTTTCTGCTCTGTGTCATTTTGGTGCTTTCAGAAGCATTTTATCTGATGTTATTTGTAGCTTGAGGTGTTCTCCTGCCGACTGTCTCTACCATTATTATTGTTGTAAGCGTGATAGTGTGTGAATGTCAGAAAGCTAACCCCAGCAAATAAAACTGCTTTCAGCTTTGTGGTGTTTTTTTCAGAAGTTTTATGCCAAGGCTATATTGTTCTCTTGTAAGTGAAATTCAGAATCATAGACTGATCTCTGCTATATCGAAGCAGCAAAATACTCTGACTAAAAATAACATGAAATACGAAACCATACAGAAATATATCTACAGAATATAACAGTGTGGTTAAAATGTTCTATTTTTTGTAAAAATACATTTGGATTTATAGATTTATACCTCCCACAACATGACAACCCACTCAGACGCCTTTAGGTAAGAAAAGTCCAGCCAAAAGTTCTAACTAGACAAGGTGAGACCATTAGGCTGAAAAAAAGCCTATTACTTCCTGGGAGGACTCAACCTCGTATTTTTGCCTTCTCAGCATGAGTGGAACTTTTTGGTATTTTATAACGTACTTCATGTGATATTTATGTAAAATCTTTTAAAAAGTAGTAGAATTTCAGTTGATAACAAGGTCTCCACACCTCCACAACTTTGAACAAGCGTATGTTCCATAGAAGCCTTTGGAGATTGTTTGGGATGTCCAGCACCTTGAGACGTCCTCCTGACATGAAAGCCCCTTTACAAATGTAATTTTGTTGTTGTTGTTTTTGTTGTGTGGCCAATTTTTGTTTACAGCTGAGCGTGAGTGAAAGAATGCTACATTAATAGGGGCTCAGTGGTAGTGCCTCAATGCTGCTAAGCTTAAGCTTGTGTTGTATCTTTAGATGGTCAAATGTGGTGTTAATACTACTAATAATAATCCTTGCATTTGATAAAGCACCTTATCACGTCTTCAAGACGTCTCAAAGCGCTTCACAGAAGATACTGCAAAGTGAATTGATCTGTATATTTTGTGGGCAAAACGTGGCAGCCAATTGCGTATAGAAGTGTCCCACAAACACTAGTGGATTGAGTGACCACATTCATTCATTCATTCATTTATTTGTTTGTTTGTTTGTTTGTTTGTTTGTTTGTTTGTTTGTTGAAGGGATCGTCTAAGCATAATAATAATATTTGCATTTGATATACCGCCTTTCTCAAATGAGGAGGATGTCTCAAAGCCTTTCAAAATTGGACATTATTTAATTACATTCTAAACTGATGCTGTCTGCTTCAAAAGTGTTCCATTGTCATTTATCCACAAGTCCAGTACTATTTGTGCAAAAATGTTCTGCCTTACTTTCCTTCTTACTCAAGTAACTTCCTAAACTTTACTTGTGCCCCCTAGTATTTGAACCCTCCAACACAATGAACAATTTGCCTTGGGATCAGCTTTGTCAATCCTTTTCATAATCTAAGACCTCAATTAGGTCATCTTGACGTTTCCTCTTTTTCCAAGGAAGTACAGGGCTTGCCTCGTAACATAAATTGTCTATAATCCAAATCATCTTCTTTTCTTGTACTCTCTTCGTTATTCATACAAAAATGTTCATCTCAGTGTCAGTGTGCAATGTCATTGATATCCATTGCTGAAATCTGGACCCTGAGAAAAGCTGCAAACAATATCATTATACTCCCACAGATCAGATGGTGCCATGCACATCATATGTTATAGAAAAAAATAACTTGCAATTGGATAGTATCTTTTGTACATCAAAGCGCAGCACAAATATAAATTAGGTTGCATTTCAATTGGATATAAAGAGGTGAAAATACAGTGATAATTATCACATTGAACCTGTTATGAAACTTGTTAAGGAGAAACTATCTAGTTGGTTTACATTGATTCACGAGTTGTGTCCTGAGGATGTCTCCCAAAATGATGCTTTAAAAGTCAGTTCTGCCTCCAAAGATTTACCTGCAGAAAGATTACTTGTGTGGCCAAGGAACAGCTACATACCCAAACCAGATGTATAGAAAGTTTGGGAATCTTAAGAATTAGAAAGTGTTTTATTTCGCTGCACTTCTTGAATTCTATTGTACTTCCTACCATTGATTAATGAAATAATAATGAAAAGATAGTTTGTAATTTGCAATATGTTCAGTCCTCAGAGTTAGAATAGAAGATTTGTCACACAGCGAATTGCAGAAAATATACTAGTGCAGAGGAACATAAGTCAAAAAATGTCTGTGCAGGAAGTTTTCATCCAGAAATGCAACCTGAATCTCAATAAGCACGCCGTAAGCAGAATGATGCCCTGCAGGAGTAAATGGAAACAATAAATAAATGGAAATAAATGGAAACTTTTGGTTATCCAAAATTCAGCAAAACTGAAAACACGAGGAATCGAATTAAATACAAAAAACTGTAAATCTAAGCAAAGTTCAAAAGTTTATTTTGCCAGTTATGTGGTCTTGAAATGACTGGAAGTGTTGCAAAGAAAATCCAAATAGCTAACGTTACACTTTATATTTGACAAAGTCTACTTATGATTCAGTTTTTTATTTTATCTTTTATTGAGTTTGCATGTAACTAGAAACTGAAGGATTTTTTAATATAGAATTTGGAATTCAGTTCAACAGTGAAAGGAATTTTTATGTATCAGCCAAACAGTGAATACTGAGGTTGCTGATAATAAATCATTCATAATATTCTGTAAGAAAATCATTACTTTTCAAAACTTGAGCTGTGCAAACATTATTTAGAATAATTTTTCCCATCATACATTTTCATCCTCAGTTATAACTTTAGCTGACTGTAGAGTGAAGATGCAGTAGAATCGTATACATGCATTCTCAGACACTGATGTTTAATGTCAAAAAGTTTATTTGTTTAGCTTTATTGTAGACCAGAATCAAAGACTTGTGTTTGGTTGTGATTTATATCACTTTTTGTGATTTGAACTGTTTCTAAGATTAAAACTGAAAATCTAGTTCCACATTTGGTATTAAGGGGGTAATAATCCCTTCAATAAAATACTAATAGTTTGGTCAGTCAATCCACGACTGTTTGTGGGTCTCTGCTGTGCGCAATTGGCTGTCACGTTTTGCCCACAAAAAACACAGTTACTACACTTTACCGTATATTCTGTGAAGCACTTTGAGACAACTCGAAGACATGATAAGGCTCTATATCACATGTAAGGATATTATTGTTATTAACAGTCACATAGAGCAATTTGCCATTTGGCATACCTGAGCAAAAGTATTTTTCCATCTGGCAGTGATGTAAAAGTCAAGGTTGCTCCAGTTCCAGCTCCCTCCAACTTGGGTTGCAAGTCAACTATATGAAACATTTAAGACAACCTCCTGACAACTCCCACTTTGTGGAGTCCTGTAGCTCGGTGGTTAGAGCACTCGCTTTGCAAGCGAGAGACCTGAGTTCAATTCCAGGCAGAGCGAAACCTTGGGCAAGTTTCCTTACTCCACATGTCTAATAATCATCCCTCCAAAACCCAAAACAATAATAAATTGGTCATTTTCAATCTACGACCGTTTGTGGGACATTGCTGTGCGCAATTGGCTGCCGCGTTCGCCCACAAATATACAGTCAATTCACTTTACAATGTGTTCTGTGAAGCGCTTTGGGACGTCCTCCCGACGTGAAAAGCGCTATATCAAATGCAAGGATTATTATTATTATTATGAAAGGAGCTATTCAGTAAAACTAAAATCTTATCTTTATAAATCGTATAAACGCCCAAGTCACCCATCAATCTGAGTCCCATTCAGTTTCCTATCAAAACCATTTAGACTTATTTGCATTAGTCATATTAATCATGTTCTAACTCTTAACTCTTAACTCTTAACTCTCCCCCTTCCTTGTGGAAGCTCAAGTGCTGGTAATCTATCCTCATGTCCCAATGCTGACATCTGCCCTCTTCACAACATTCACAACCATCAGTGGTCAAAAGGTCCTGTTCTTCATTCTGACATTAAATCCTTCTTAGAATTGAGAATGTAATTTGCTATCCAGGAAACAGATTCAAGTCAATGCTGAGTCAGAGGCATTTTACGATGCAAGTGTGATTAAAAAATAATTTGCAATTTTATTATGAACAACTTCATTTATTACAGGGTAGATATCTGACTACTCAATCCCTAGCAAATTGACATTGATTTAAATTGGATCAAAATATATTTTACAATTAAATGTCTTAGTATTTAGGACATTAAACACAGATTTTAACTTGATACTGTTAACAAGGTCATAGAAGCATAGAATTATACAGCACAGAACAACAACAATAACTTGCACATATAAAGTGCCCTCCCCGTAGGGTAGCATCTCAGAGCGCTTAACAGTGGCGAAACCTGACTCCGAGCCGGGGAGTGGGGGAGGGTGGTGTCCGTAAGCACAATCAAGGAGAAAGGTTTTCAGGCAGGACTTAAAAAAGGGGAGAGAGGGGGCAAGGTGGAGGGATTAAGGGAGAGTGTTCTAGAGTTTTGGGATGTAGTGGCTGAAAGAGCAACCTCCAATGGTGGGGTGGAGGGTGCGAGGGACTAACAGGAGGCCGGTGCCAGTCGAGCAAAGGCACCGGGTGGTGGATTGGAGAGTGAGGAAGTCGGAGAGGTGGGGAGGTGCCAGAGAGTGAAGGGATTTCAACACAAGTGTGAGGATCTTGAAGTCGATCCGTTCAGTGATGGGGAGCCAGTGGAGCCTGGCCAGAACTGGTGAGATGTGGGTACGGAGTTTGGTCTGAGTCAGTATGCGGGCAGCAGAGTTCTGAATGAGTTGGATCTTATGAATAGTGGAGCTGGGGAGACCGGCGAGGAGTGCATTTGAATAATCCAAGCGGGAGGTGACAAACTCATGCATGAGGGTTTCAGCTGCATTAGGGGTAATGAACGGTCAGAGGCGAGCAATGTGTCAGAGTTGGAAGAAGGCGGTGCTGGTCAGGGACCAGATGTGGGGGAGTAAGGACAGCTGGGGGTCAAACCGGACGCCTAGATTGCGTACTGGTTCGGTGAGTTGAGGGAGCGCCCAGGAAGATTGAAAAGTTTAGATCCACAGAAGTGAAGACATTGACAAAAACCAAGGCGTATGGCTTCCATCTGGTCCACATTCAGCTGCAGACAAGCTGATAGAATATCGGCGGATCTGGAGTTGGTACTTGAGGAGGCAAAGTAGATTTGCGTGTCACCTGCATACATGTGGAAGTTTACCCCATGTCTGTGGATGACATCACCCAGAAGGAGCATATTGATAAGGAAAAGAAAAGGGCCAAGGATGGAGCCTTGGAGTATCCTGCAGGTGACTAGGCAGAGCAGGAGGAGATCCAGAACAAGGCCATTCAGCGCATTGTGTCTGTGCCGGCTCTTTGAAATGAGCTATCCAAGTCAATCCCACTCACCGGCTCTCTCTCCCTATAGCCCTGCAAATTTGTCCTTCCCCCAGGTCCATCGTAATTCTTGTCTAATATTAGACAACAGTGAAACTCACCCTCACCAGTGGTTTCCATGGAAAGACTTTTGTCCTTATAGAAACTTACGTTGTGATATGTTTTAACAGGCGTTCTGAAGAGTCTGCATGCATCCTCAAACGCTGATGTTCAATGTCAAATGTATAAATTGTAGAGCTTGGTTTTAGCGCTGGATCAAAGACAGTTAATAAGGAACTCTGGTCAAGCAAACGGGGACTACTTCTGAAAAATGTATACATGCCATGCTGACTGCACTCAAACCTGATCTATTTCTAGGATGGCATTCCTATGGCCGACGGGAATTCTAAGAGAAAAGATTGCAAATTAGTCACAGATATTGATTTCTTTTTAGAATTCTCAACTTTGTTTCTCTATAATACAATGTCACTTCTTGCTTTAGAATAGAAATAAAACCTTGACGTCAGAGAACAAAAGGTAGTTGTTAGATATTACAAATTGTAAAGAATATTACCAATGTCATTACTATCAATGGTGAGCCGAAATAGTGGGGTGATCCTGCCACTTTATAAACTATTGGTGCAACTACAATTGGAATACTGTGCGTTGTTCTGGTCACCGCAATACAAAAAGGATATTGCAGTGATTGAGAGGATACAGAGGAAGGCAACCACAATGATTGAGAGGATGGAGGGACTGGACTATGAGGAGCAATTAGGTGCTCATTCTGGAGAAGAGAAGGTTGAGGTACGATATGATTATGGTCTTTAAGATTCTGAAGGGAATAGATAATGTAGTCCGTGATAAGCTCTTTTATCTTGTACTGAACAGTAGGACCGGAGGATCTGGCCTGCAATTGAAAGGGGGTAACTTCAGAACAAATCTGTAGAAACACTATTTCAGTGAGAGAGTAGTAAACGTATGGAACAGGCTCCTTAGGGAGACAGTGGAAGCAGAAAATGTTGATTCTTTCAAGAACAAATTAGATAGATTTCTGTTAGGAAATAATATCTCAGAATACAGCATATATATGACATGTGCAAGCAACTGCTAGGATGATGGATGGTGAACTGGATAGACCTTGGTTTTCTTTTGCCTAGCAAATTCTTGTGTTTTTGTGTTCTTATGTTGGTATCAGCAGAGCTCATACATTTTATATCGTGTGTGCAGCAAATGGATTTATTTGCCAAAAGGAAGAATATGAATTAGACATAAAGATTATTAGATAAAGGTAGCTAATCATCCGGAAAACAAACATGCTGCGTTCAATTTGTTTTTTTATAATCCATGGTTCAAAGATTAATTCCATGCAAATCTATACAGAATGCAAAGAGGCTTCCTGCTATAATACTCCACTGGACAGAGCCAAGCCTTCCTTAAATAATCAAGTTATCATATGAATTATGTGAAAAGTTGTTACGATGGCTTGCCCAAAGTCATACATGTAGCTACGGCACATTCAATGAGAAAAACCTGAACAGAGGCAGACTTCAAGAATAAATGGAATTAGTTACTAAATTGGTAACTTCCACAGTACAGCACACAAAGCAGCTCTGGAAAAAAAAATATGACTCAGAAATTCTGAATTCTGTTTATCCTTTATTATATAATTTTATCCGCAAGACTGGACTCAACATTCAGATATATTCAGGCTTACTTTCCATTTGGACACTACAGACATCGTGTACCATATTGAGGTTTGTGAGAGAGGAAGCAAATGGTTACAGATGACTGTGGGTCAACAATGGCTTCGGAAAAAAAATAATTCTGGTAACCAAAAGGCAATGCGAAAACCTTGCAAGATTGTCAGGGAAGATGGACATATCAAATGCAAGAATTATTATACCCTTCACTCCTAGCCTGAGGTCACCAAAGGCTTAACAGGCATCATAAAAAATGGTTGCAATTTAATAAAGGTTGTCACAACGTGTGAGAAAAACTTTGATTTATATACCATCACAAGCTACCCTTTGTCATGCAAGCTTATAATACACACCAGTTTTGTCAATACCTAATGTCAGCACCATTATTATTCCCTTCCTTCACCACAACCCCCCCACCCCACCCCCCAGCATTCTTGTCACAAATAACATGCATACACAAGGGGATCATTTCCCTCCAGCACACCGACAGAGCTATCAACGTCAAGACATAAAAAGCTTGTGTTTATCTGCAGAAGAAACATTTTTCCAACCATACGTTGCCAGCACTGAATTTTTTAAAGGGACAGGTACATCCAAACCCAAAGGGTTCAAAGTTAAAAACACTCTATATAAACTCAAACTATCCTGTGAAGTCCACTTACATTTTGTTTTTTAAGTTAAGTTCTTATCCATGGAAATAGTCTTTCATTGATTTCCAGACCATCCCCCCCACTAAATAACCAAGATTCATGCATTGCCCCTCCAGCACATAACCATGGCTTAAAGACACTTCGTAGACCGTAAGACCATTTAGTCTTGAGATTTAATATTGCACAGAAATGTAAAAATTCTTGGGTTCAGGCTTAACTTAAAAGTTGTTTTTTTTAGAACTGCAGAAACCCAATTTCCAAATTAAGATGGAAGATTTTCTGCAATTAAATTTCAAGATGGCACCCCTGATTGTGTAGTGTTCAGAGTTGTAATTTACAGAACTGGGAGCTCACTGGTTTGAATCCTGGTCTGAGTTTGTTGATCTTGGCAGATGGACTGTATAGTGAGGCTAATTTGGCCCTGGTTTCCCTGGGGTTAGGGGGACTTTGGCCCTGTTTTCCCGGGGGTTAGGGGGACAGAAAACCAACCAGAGGTCCCACTGTGTGCATGTGTGGCACCTGAGAGGGAATAGATCAAGCTCAGCTGTGACGCCCTCTACATTCGAGTGGACCTCCGACACTCACTGACAAGGGTCACATGTGAACAACAACCACTTGTTTGGGCTAGCGGAGGGCAATGGAACCATAGCTCCGCAGCAGGAGTCCGGGGTGTATGCCAATGCGGGAAAAAATAGGAATGTAATTGGGTATGTTAATTTTTCTTTAAAAAACAGCCAAAGTTGTCTTATAGGATAAAACTAAGTGGAATTTAGGGTCTCGGACACTCACCATCTGTTTCCAGACTGGCAGGGATCAAACATATCTCTATTGTCACAACCAAAGAATCAGAAGGATAGATACCTCCTCACCATGGAGTGTACAATGGAAGTGTGAGCACACTGTAGCCATGACAACCCAAGCATAACAAAATGCATCTGAGCAAATATAAAAGTAATTAGCACTGCAGATTCAACCCACGCACTTTCCTAAACTGTTAAACCTTTCTTTAATTGGAAATCATGGGAAACTAATATACTTCAGAAAAATCGAATTTCACTCCAGCAGTCACATAAAATTGCATTTAATCCCACATCAAGATTTGGGTTTGTAATCTAGGTTGGCATTGCAGTACAACACCAATGATGCTGCATTGCTGAACTGCACTGTCCTACAGATAAACCGCTAAACCAAGTTCCACACAGTCTGTTCTGATGGTTAATAATAATAATAATCATTGCATTTGAATTAGGATTTAACAGTACTAATTTGAGAAAAAGTTGGGAGTTTTTCTCATCAATAACCCTTGATTAACCAAATTCACAAAACTAACAGTTATTTATCTCATTGCTGGGCTGTTGAATTTGCCAAAGTTTCCTTAGGTTTTGCCATTCACGAAACCTGAAACAACAATAACTAAAGACACACCTTACATGGCTAGCTGGGAACACGAATAGGGGGTGGGGGTAGAGAGGTAAGGTAACCAAAAACCCAATCAAAAGATAGTTCGTAAAAAACAGTTTTGTGGGAGGAAGCAAGGAGAAAGTGCCCAATACTAGGTATATCTGCCACTGGACATGAACAAAGCCAGTGTTTGTAGTCATTCATAGAAGTCTTTGAGGCATTTCACAGTGGTAAGTGGCTCCGCAGAATACAGCTACAGTATTAGATTTTATCAGTTTCGTACTTCAAAGGACCTAAAATGTTATCTAATTTTCTTCTCTCCATAGATGCTGCCTGACCTGCTGAGTGCTCCCAGTGATTTCTGTTTTTATAACCTCATAAGAACTGTCCAGAGTCTTCCTAACATTTCCTCTGATGCATAATTACATAGTGAACATGGGAAAGATATGCAACAGTCAAGATAATTTTAAAGCAATTCTTACTCTGAACATCAGACTTAGAGCTTGACAGTCCTGTGAGAAGCAGCTACACTCACCAAGGTTTGTACATCCCTTTTATTGTCTTCAAGGTTTTCAACTGAGTTAAATCTCTACTAATTTCATGTACATAGGTTAGGTAAATTGTTGCCTAATACCGCATTAGGTTCTTTTTAAAATAGTTACTGAATACTCTGTACCATAGAGTATGAATGCAACAAGAAAAACAGCAACTTGCACTTACATAGCGCCCTTCATGCAGGGTAGTGTCTCGGAGCACTTGGTACAGGACCATGGAATATGCATTGCTCTAATATTAAGCACCTTTACTGGGGTAATACAATAATAATAATCCTTGCATTGGTATATATATATATATATAGTGCTTTTCACATCAGGAGGATGTCCCAAAGCGCCTCACAGAATCTACCGTGAAACTGAGTAATTGTGCATTTGTAAGTAATGATGATTCACATGATTTGCCGTGAAGTGTAGTGATTGTATTTTGCAGAACCAAATTTGTGCACAGCAATGTCTCACAAACAACCATGAAGTAAATCACCAAACTTTTATCTCAGGGATTGTTAACCATGATAAAAACTCCCTTTTCATTTCAAATAGTGCAAAGACTGTGTAGAAACAATATTGAAGTAAATACTGCATGAGGTTGCATTATATGGAAAATAAATTATTCTCCAGAGTACACTGAAAGATTATTTCTTATTGTTTTCAGATAAATCTGGTGAATGCTCGTGTGTTTTTATACTGCACGATCAGCAATTAAATGATACTATTTTAACATATAAAACTAATATATACAAGCACAATGACCACAGAGTTGTCAAGGTGCTTAAAATTAGAGTCATGTAGAACACCATTTAGTTCCTTACAGTAACTATATAAAAATTTACCTAGTCTATATAAATGGAACTGGCAAAAGTATAATTCAGTTGACAACCTTGAAAACAATAGAAGTGCGTGTTTGCCCCCCCCCCCCCCCCCCAATCACACACAGTCACTTCAGCACTTTAAAGTATATCTAGTGAAGCACTTTGGGATGTGCTCCTGAAATGAAAGGCGCTGTTACTATTATTAGTCTTGCCAGATCCAATGGATGGATGGCCTGGAAACTCTCAACAGACTGTTTATTAATGTTATGAAGGAGTCCATTGCATTACCAGCTCTTCAGTAACATTAATAAACAATCACTAGGATCCGGTGTTTATGTATTTTAATGGCCTCAGTGAAGTGTGAAGCAAAAAGTATAAATCAGGCTTCTCACTAAACATTGCTTTACTGTTGGGAATGAGGCAGCTTCACTGGGGAAGCAGAATAAACAGTAATAGCTAGTTAGCTGGAGAATGTAGCTTAGAAACACACCAACAGTGACAAACAAAGCATGTGTATCCTGAGGCACTTACAATGCAAGGGATTGGTTTTCTTTCCATTTTCTCCTCTCCAGCAAGCAGTAACTTGTGTTTCAATATTTTTCGTAAAGTGAGTATTTTCATGCATGACTCTGGACATGCATGTGAAGTAAGAATTAGAATTTAAGGAGCTAATTCCATTTTGATTTGGAAGACAGTCCTTTTTTAAGAACAGGAAAGAAACGGCTTCTAAATACAGAATTTTCACATTTCTGCGTAATCTTACATTTTAAGACCCAAATGATCCTCCTACATTATGTGAAATATTAGATTTTCAGCTTCAGATATTAAAAACATTTGTTTGGAGTGTAGGCACAAGGATTTTATGGTGTTCTGATAGACCCTTCCACTATCACTATTAAATGAATAATTATCTAATCCAATATTTCTCAAATTGTTTATTGTTTCACAATCATGCGATTGAATCACACACCAATCAGACCTTGCAGCAGCCTCTACAGAGTCAGGTCTGTACCCACGCAGTCTAACAATACCAAGCTGAAGTCAAAAGAGCATCCGATGATACTGTGAGACTTTATAATGCCATGCTTTCTCTAATTTGCAATGTACTGTTTTTTTAAGTCTAACGTGAGTGGAAAATCATTAGATTGAAATGATCTCGGAAATCACAGTGAAAAGGTTACGATTTTGCTACGTTAACAAGTGCATCTGAAGTGAGAATACTAGGAGACTATCATATTCTTCCAAAAAATGTGCTTAACTGTGAGCTGTTTTAACAGTGAAGCCGTAAAGTTAAAGGAAAGCTAACTCATGGAAAGACAGCTTCAAGTCTTTGATGCTTTATGTACATGAAATGGTTTCAAGACCTATTTTTCTGTTTCCAACTTTGTCTGCATTTTCTAGTTTAAACAGTAAAATCAGAGCAGAAAGTCAGCCTGACTCAATTGGTAGCAGTTTTTTTCTTCTAAATCAGAACTTTGTAGGTTCAAGTCTTCAAAGATAATGCGCAAGTTCACTACAGTGGAATTTAGTTCCATGGTAAGATTCATAATAACAATAACAATAATCCTTGTATTTGTTATAGTGCCTTTCACTTCTGAAGGATGTCTTAAAGCGCTTCACAGGACATATTGTAAAATATTGTGTAATTTGTGGGTAAATGCTACATGACCAGAATAGAAAGGATTAAATCTTGAAAGGAATTGAAAGGATTAAACCTAACCTTCAGAGCATTACATTGGACATACTGCATGAAGTTTCACAATCTAATACTGGCAAACTAGCAGGCACAACTAAAGCAAAAAAAAATCCAGGGTACAGAAATTGCATTTTAGACTCTAATATTGCATCTGTTGCTTTTCTCTGTTTCAGTCCAATACAATTGTAAATCAACCTTTGAGACAAATAGTTCAGAATAGCGGACGGCAATTAAACTACACCAAATGTTTCCCATTATTAGAGATTTTATGAATTCTGGAATAAATTGTTTGGAAAAAATATTCATTTGAGTTCTATTACATACTCTGGCTGGTCTCAATGTGAAGCAATTCTGGAAAGCCAAAAGATTAAAAGCATTTATTTTACATTATATTTTGAATGCACACCACTGTAGAATATTTGCCTTTCAGATAATTCTATTGCCAGGCTTCTCTTATATCTGGTTGAATGGAGATCCCAGCATGAGGATTCAGTTCCAACATTCAAGCCTTACTTAAGCAGCATGAAATTCTACCAATATCTTGTCAGTTCAGCAATAGACACACCTTCATTCTACTGCTGCAATGATTAAAATACTTCCCATTACAGTAAGTCTATTTCATTTGATCTCTGAAAACCCTACATATTAATGAAAGTATTAAATATGAATTATAGATCCTTCAAAAATCAATGACAATTGGATTCTCTTGGATCCACAACTGTACACTTTATTGCAAAATAATTTAGTCAAAATAAAACCATAAATCAATTAAGGTGTTCCACATTCCTTAAATTGGGTTTGTCAATCGTCAAATCAAGCTGCATTATATTATAAATCTCCCAATTGCTTTAATGAAGGCATTGGTACTGCTAAGGTGAATAATGTATTTTCAATTATAGCCTGCAGTTAGATTAAATTGAACCCTTTTTCAGTTATAAACAGCCCTGCTGTAAAACATCTAAACCATGCTCAAGTGATGACAAAGCAAAATATGTGCAATGATTTGTATTGGGAGAAGGTAATAGGAATTTCTGAGTCACAAGTTGCATAGCGACTCACGGGAACTCTCCCTGAATGTAGATTGTGTTTGAAGCAAAATTCTTGTTGATTATGATGCATTTCAACTAATTACCAGAAGGATTTGGAGCTCATAGTTGTTAATCCTGTCCCTAATTTTGAATCCCCACATTATTGGACTCATTATAAAACACTGCCATTGGTAACAACCAGAAATGTGGATGTAATTTGAATACATTTCTTCAAGTAATACTCTGGGCGGTATAATATCTGGGTCTCTGTGTAAGTGCACTTGACACATGTCTTCACGCAGAGTCAACATTCTACTGGATCAACTCAACGTAAACTAATAGTGCTGGAATGAGGACACAGATCCTCATTTACATAAAATTAACAGATCTTTAACATTTTGGAGAAGTTGCATCATGCTGCAGAGGGTGTGAGATATCACTTGTTGTTGGGTGAAGTTGTAGTATATATTTTATATTGGGAACTGAATACCACATAGAATAGAATAGAATATTACTGCTCAGAATCATGCCTATGCATGATAAGAGTTATCTACTCCCCTGACAATTCCCCATACCCTGTTGTTTTATTCTTTTTTCAAATATTTGCCCAATTCCCCCTTTTAAAAGCTATTATTGAAGTTACTTCAACTGTGCTTTTTAGTGGCAATTTCATGTGCTGATAAACCTCTGGGCAAAAAAATACTGTTAATCTCTTCCTTTGTTTATTCAGCAATAAACATAAATTTATGGGCTCAAGTTATCAATTATCTGAACAGTGCAAATGGTTTCTCCTTATAATAATAATAATATAATAATAATCCTTGCATTTGATATAGCGCTTTTCACGTCTTCTAGACGTCCCCAAAGTGCTTCACAGGACACACTGTAAAGTAAATTGACTGTATATTTGTGGGTGAACGCGGCAGCCAATTGCGCACAGCAGTGTCCCACAAACAGTCGTAGATTGAAAATGACCAATTTTATTATTGTTTTTGGTTTTTGGAGGGATTATTATTAGGCGTGTGGAGTAAGGAAACTTGTCCAAGGTTTCGCCCTGCCTGGAATTGAACTCAGGTCTCTCACTTGCAAAGCGAGTGCTCTAACCACTGAGCTACAGAACTCCACATTCTCCTTATTTACCTTGAACAAAACCTCACATCATTGTGAATACCACTGAACCTTCTTTTATCTCATGAAAACAGCTTCTCTCCTCATAAATGAAGTCTCTCATCCTTGTTATCAACCCAGTGAAGCTTCCCTATACACTTTCCATGTCCTTAACATGGACTCCACTTGGGGCTCGAGCAGTGATATTTGTTTGCGAATATCTTTAGAGTGATGATAATTCAAGCACGCTTATGCATGTTGTCTGTCATATCATTGGGGTCAAAAATACAACATGTGATGTTTATTGATCTCCAGTGATAATTATCAAATCACTGAGACGTATGGTTGAGCCTGTCAATAACAAGACCCGCCACAGATGTAAACATTGCTCATAGAACTCAAAGGAATCTGACCCCCGAGCCAGAGGGAGAAGGTCACCATAAGCACGATTAAAGAGGAAAGTCTTTAGGTGGGTTTTGAAAGTGGGGAGTGGGCGAGGCAGAAGGATTGAGGGAGAGAGTTCCAGAGTTTCAGGGCGTAGTACCTGAAGGCACGGCCACCAATGGTGGAGCGGAGGGGATGAGGGACAAACAGGAGGCCAGAGCCAGCCGAGCGGAGGGAATGGCTGATGGAGTAGGAGGTAAGCAAATCGGTTAGATAGGGAGGAGTAAGGGCATGAAAGGATTTGAAAATGAGTGAGAGGATCTTTGAAATCGATCTTTTCGGTAATTGGGAGACAGTGGAGTCTAGCAAGGACTGGTGTGACGAGGTACGGGTTTTGTGCAGGTGAGTATCTGGGCATCGGAGTTTTGAATTAGTTAAATTTTGTGTATGGTGGAAAAATAGGCTTAGTCGCGAAGTGACAAGGGTGTGGACAAAGGGTTTCGGCTGCTTTGGTTTTGATGTACGGACGGAGGCAGGCAATGTAACGGAGCATTTGATACGTATAATACTTTAAAGCCCACACGTTCCAATTACATGTGCTCTCCACATCTTTATACAGCCTCAAGCATCAGGAACTGTTCCAAGCAGAATGCTAGATTAGTGTTCTATGATGCTTACAGATTTCATTATTTAATTGTCAGCACATTGGTGCAATGCAGAATAATTGCAAACCTCAGACAGATTATCTCATGCTTTAGTTATAAGCCTGGCAAACCCCAATATAAATATGGATCCCTGCTATACACCAGACACTAGTCAGCAGCAAAACCAATCTGTGAGCAACACATTAATAAATGAATTCTTCACCAGGGTTATAAGTTCCAAGATGTTTCATTTAATGGGCTTTGTGAAAAGGTGTTGTATGACATTTGGCTAACAGTATTGAACAATTTAGGGACCTATCTCCAGTTTCCGACACTTGAGAATGCATCACTGAGTTTAAGTCATATGTTTTTCGTACGTTAAAACAAATCTTGACAGAAAAGAGTGTAATTAAGTTAATAAAATGTTGCTTCTGATGGCATTAGGTATTATAGGCAACAGAACCTGAATGCTAAAATTAGCTTTCCACTGGGAAACTGATGATTAATGAGGTGGAGGCTGAATCATGCTCAATATATAATTCTCTTAGTATGGATTAGACCATTATTATTTCAGTATAACTAAAACATGATGTAAGCACCACTTTGATTGTTTTAAAGCAGAAGCTGCACTCCATTGTCTAGCTGCTGAAATGAATCGCTGGAGACAAGTTCTGCAGAGCTGTGCTCAATTAGTAAGCTTAGTGCAAGAAGAATGTGCGATTTAACGGATTGTGGAGAATAGTTAATGTTTAGGAGCCTTGCTGCACCATTACTTGCATTGAACAGATTAGACAGTGCATAAAACCATACACATGCATACATTCTTACATACTGACAAAGCTAATATGATCACTGGTCTCAGATATTGACCTTGGGTGTATATTAAGGTGCTATACCAAGTGCAAAGATTAAATGCATTGAAGACAAAAAGTCAAGGTTGACACTCCAATGCATTTTTGGGAAAACACTGCATTGTCGGATGTGCTGTCTTTTTGATGAGATGTGTGCCTGTGCCTGTTTAAGTGGACTTTGAAGATCCTATGGCACTATTCAAAAAGAGAAACGGTTTCCCTCATGGTACTGGCCAACAATCCACCAGATGAAAAATTGGTCATTTGTTTCATGGCTGTTTGTGGAACATTGCTGTGTGCACATTGGCTGGTGTGTTCACCTACAAAATATAGAGTTATACTAACTCCAGTTTGATTTCAGATCCGAAAAGCTTCCATTCTCACAGCCAATGAATTTTACAGTAATATGCTGTGAAGTGCTTTGAGACTTCCTCGCTTTTAACGTCTGGATTACACCAAATGCAGAATTTATTTGAAGTATATTTTACTGAATATTCAACATTCAAATTTAAGTGAGTCCAGTGTCCTGACCTCAACCGCCCTTCCTGAAAATCTGTTCCCATTGTTGACTCATTTCTGCCACAATCCATGTATTCACTGGTTGGTTCAAGTAAGTGCTTTAATGTGGTGGTAGTTGGTGGTGTGAATGTTGAGTATATGAAGAGGCATTTTAGAAAGTTAGCGTAGGTTTGGGGATTCAGTGGAACACTCACTGGATATGAATCCAACTGCAATGGCCTAGATAAAATTTATTTTTAAGGTTGTTAATGTAGGAATGTGAAACTTCTTAAAATATTCCAGGTGATAGTGGGGCCTATTTGGGAACTGTTGTAATTTTACTTACAACACTTACTACCAATCAGAAAATAACACTAGACCTGACGAGGAACTTTCAGCTGTTTTATCACCACTCAGCACTTTTGGATGTAGATTTAGCACCACGATAAATGTTTATCACAGTGAAGTAAAGACAACATATTTAGCCAGTTTTCGAAGGTGCACATGTTCATATTACTTAGAAAGTGCAGCCATTTCTAACTAACCTTAACCTTTCTCAAATGTTAAACCCATTACACCATAACTATAACTCGCAATCTAACCAGGTCACAATATTACTAGCACCTTAGGGCAATGTAGTTACTTTTGAACTGCACAACTTAGTCATGAAGAAATACACTCTCACCAAATACTGTGCATCAATCCCTTTTCTTTAATTAAGTACGTCTAGTTGTCTCTTGAATCCACTCAACAGAACTCTCCCATGTATATTCCCTTAGCTGCCTTTCTTGCTTTTCTTGAACTCTCTTTGTGAGGGGTTTTAAGACATTTTGACACAAAAGGGTGCTATACCAAATACAAGGAATATTATTTTGTATTAGTAAGCTCTCTCGCAAAATTCCTCTGCTTTGCTCCTTCTGTGTATCAAAACTCTTACAAACATATTTATTTTATTGTGGCATTGATCAATATTCTTAAATTCCCCCCACCTTTCATTCCTGCTCTGTGATCCACATTTTCATTTGTAAATGGCTTTGAGTCACATATCCTACGTGAAAGGATAGAATATTTCAAACCATTCCACTGAAATACATTTTATAAGCAGTCATGCTTTGCCTTGGATGGTAGAAAATGTAATAAAATGTTCTTCTAAAACTTTCAAACTAACCATGAATTTTAAAAGTTAATAAACACGATTGCTTGAAGCTTGTATAATATTGCTTTGCCTAACCCTAATTTAGAATCCACACAAATAGTAACATTAATGAGAAAATGTAGCCACAGCCTCGACAGTGACACTTTCAACCCTAAATCCACTTCTACAAGATGGATTGGCCCCTGAGGCAAGTACATCAGAGTTCTCTGCAGCAGCCTTGTTCACCCAAGGTCCAGTGTGTTTCCTGAGTTCAATCTTGAATTCAGCAGCAGAGGTCTCCAAGCACATGTTGTTAGCATGATGCCTTGTGTGGTTCAGACTCTGGTGAAGAGACAGCAGGAGGAGAATTCTGTAAATTACCTACCAGCTGCATTGTCAGAGGTGCTGTTCTTCAGAAGACACATTAAACCAAGGTCCCTTCTGCCTGTTGAGATGAATGTTAAAGATTCTATGGTGTTATTTGAAAAGAGAAGGGAGTTTCTCTCATTGTCCTGGCCAACAGTCGTCCAGTAAAAAAATTGTTATTTACCTCATGGCTGTTTACAACCCTATTTGTTATTTATTAATTATTGCAATCAATTCATTCTGCCTAACAACCAGTTTTCAGAAAACTGGATGGGGGCATAGTGTCCGTCCATCTTGACCAATCAGTCAAACACCAAGCAGATAAATTACTGTTGGAACATAAGCTGAACAATAGCTGATAATCACACTGCTCTACTACCTTTACCTCTTTATTTTCAGACGCATTTTAAGCAGGGCCTCTGGAAGTATTGTAAACAATAGCAGTGTAATTGCTTCATACTCTCCTATTTGTGCTACACAATACTTGTGATATTAAAATCTAGGCTGTAAAGAAATCTAATCATTTACTGACCGGAAACAATGTTTCACATTGATCATTTTCTCTCATTTTGTTCCAACTACAATTACTGCTGTTGCACGCTGTCAAACCAGCACTTTGGAGGGATTTTCTAGTCGTTCCTTTTCTCTAGGACAATAAATACATCAACCATGTAATTTTCTTTGTTGAAATTGCTAGTAATTTGGCAAAACTTGCTTATTAAAGTGATTGACATTTGCTCAGTTCATGATCTTGATATTTTTAGAATTATTGTGTATTTCTGCACAGTGTGAATAGTGTTTCAGAGGTAGCTCTGAAAACAGCTTTGTACAATTTCTACACTGTTGAGTTAATTACAATATTTTGATCAAAAAGCAAAAAATCCTCAGTTCTAAGATTATTTTCATGTACAATAGAAATGAACAATTAATGCATATTTTGTGGTATCTTCTATAAAGCAATGCTAAATGACTATTTAAATAAATGTAAGTTCAAATCTGAAATTTCTGTATAATATTTATGTAATTGTTCTGGTAGTGTTGTACAAAATATGATGTTAATGCTTAACTTTGTTAGATCACGACTCGTTGTATGATCTGCAAAATGTTCTGTTGCCTAGAAATGTTGGCGTTCTCTTGCCTACATGTTCCACGCCCTACCACCTCACCATTAGCAAGTGGTTTTCAGCTGTTCTGCCCCGCTCTCTGGAAATCTAGAAAGATTCTACTTTACACAGACTAAATAGGGCAAGAAACTTTAGTTGGGGCTTTTTGGTGGGAGGTTGCAAACGGTCCATTTATTACCAAGTCAGATGCCACTTCTGAAGAAATGAACTTTCACTCACTTCTTAATTGAAGTATCACAATTTGGTTAGTTGTAAGGACAGGTTCAGGTCCACTGTTACTGTTTCATTCTCTCGGGGCTTCCTAGGTGATATTATCGAATTCCAGTAATGTCAAACTGTGTTAAATTTTACAGTTCTGTTGTCTTTCCATAAAGAATTCAATTAAAACTCCCCTGGGCTTGTTTCCCCAATAAGCTATTAAACATACAATAATTTTATCACTTTTGGGATGAACTTGAACTTGAAACTATTATTTCACCAATCCCAAAGGTGAAATAATAGTTTTAAACCCTCCCTAATACAATCTCCTGACATCTATATTTTAAGAATCACAGTCAGACCTCCACAGTGTACTCCATATAATTGAAGGCTACAAATCGCTCATCTTACCTCAGAAGGATTTACATTTCAGTCTTGCTCGTTTTTTAAAGGAAAGGAAATTGGCAGTGCCATGTGAATGATCGTATAAACTGCAACCAATGTCAAAAAAGGAAAGATGAATTGGTTAGATTTTGTTTGTCTTTATGATTTTCAATTTTTAAAAATGTTTAAAAAGTGTGCAAGAATCTCAATGTAAGTCTAAAGGAAGAAGTGCAAAGTCCCAGATAATCCTCTAGCTACATCTACTGTATCTTCATGAAGCAATTGTGCACAGTAAGATTAATGTATCACATACTAGCATGTACTTGGCAACTTAAATGAAGAGCTGTAATACATTAATATTAATATCCCTCAAATTCAATGCCATCTGCTGGTGTTTTGATTTGTAAACCTTAGGCTTCATTTTAATTTCATAAAAGTTAACAAGTACAAATAATTGGTTGTGTAGTTTATCTCCCAGAAGGGAGCTTTGCTAAGCAAAATCAGCAATGCAGTAAATGAAAATAAATCAAATTATACTTGGGTACCCTTGCCAATGTACCATTGCATACTGCTTTTCTGCATAAATTAAACTGTTTTACAGTGTGCAAAGTACTGATTTATCATGGGATGCCTAAAATTCCTTTTAGAAGCCAAAAGCTTTCAACAGTTACTTGTATGATATCTTCGACTGGACGCAGAAACTTCTGCAATTAGGAAACATCTGTTGTACCTAATTTTACACAGACTCCAATATACTCTTTTCTCTCTCGAACACATGGAGATGAGACAGAAATGGACAAGACTGCAGATTGCATAATTTTTTTATCTGCTCTTGTCTTATCTGGAAAATGTGTTATTTAGTAATAGGGTCAAAAATTATCTATTTTCAGATAGTTGCTGAATATCTATCACACATAGTATTCACTTGACTAGCAGTCTATTGCCCTGCAACTTAGTCCATTATTCCTAGATACTCTCTTTATTGGAGTCCTGTAGCTCAGTGGTTAGACCACTCGCTTTGCAAGCGAGAGACCTGAGTTCATTTCCAGGCAGGGCGAAACCTTGGGCAAGTTTCCTTACTCCACACGCCTAATAATAATCCCTCCAAAACCAAAACCAATAATAAATTGGTCATTTTCAATCTACGACTGTTTGTGGGACATTGCTGTACGCAATTGGCTGCCGCATTCGCCCACAAATATACAGTCAATTCACTTTACAGTGTGTTCTGTGAAGCACTTTGGGACGTCCTCCCGACATGAAAAGCGCTATATCAAATGCAAGGAATATTATTATTATTATTTATTGGTTCCATGTCTAAAATCTACTACATCTCCTGCTGTGCTCCTGCACAGTTCCTGCTTCACTTGTGTTTGATGCTGTTGATTTGCCCATAAATGTGCTGCAGCTGGTAGAATCTAGGTAAAATATTAAAAAATTGCAGTGCACACCCGTATAATCTTGTGGTCTCCAGCCCATTGATATCATCATGCTATCAATACCATTTGGAGTCCTGTAGCTCAGTGGTTAGAGCACTCGCTTGGCAAGTGAGAGACCTGAGTTCAATTCCAGGCAGAGGACGAAACCTTGGGCAAGTTTCTTTACTTCACACTCCTAATAATAATCCCTCCAAAAAACAAAACAATAATAAATTGGTCATTTTCAATCCATGACTGTTTGTGGGACATTGCTGTGCGCAATTGGCTGCTACGTTCGCCCACAAATATACAGTCAATTCACTTTACAGTATATTCTGTGAAGCACTTTGGGACGTCTAGAAGACGTGAAAAGCGCTATATCAAATGCAAGGATTATTATTATTATTATTTGATAGTTGATTGGCCAGTTGGCAGGCTTGTGGCTTTATTCTGAGTAATTGTTTAGCAAATTCTACACCATCCAACTTACTGCCGGTAAAAAAGTCACGGTCCACAACGCAGAAGACAAAGGAACAATCTGGCTTCACAGGCATCAGATTTGAGAATA
The DNA here is from genome assembly GCF_018977255.1 of Callorhinchus milii. Classification (NCBI taxonomy): domain Eukaryota; kingdom Metazoa; phylum Chordata; class Chondrichthyes; order Chimaeriformes; family Callorhinchidae; genus Callorhinchus; species Callorhinchus milii. Next base: position 37,004,489 of record NW_024704746.1, on the reverse strand, counting down.
GTGTCAGGGAATCTGCCTCCAGGACATCTGGGTAATGTGGACATTGCTATGCTCAAATTGTCTACTGCATTTGCCCCCAAATACCTCATTTTACAGTGTATCTTGTGAAGCACTCCCATCGTGAGAGGCTCTAAACCAAATGCAAGAATTAGGATTAATTCCTATTTGATAGTTAAGGATTTTTTACATTTAACCTGTAGATTATTACCCAATGTCAGCATTAGACTATCTCAGCTCAACATCGGCTTGATTGGGTCTTTCCATCAACCCAACACAAGTGACTTAACCTGAGAATAGCACCTATGTCAAACCACCGCTGTCTAAATTTTTCCACTTCTCCTGTCAGTCACCCTTTGGCTTCTCCAAGTGAAATTGCCAAACAGTGGCAATTTGCGCTGAGCTCTTGGTAGTTTTGTACTGTCGACCTGCCACCAGTACAAGCTAGGCTGAGATTGCCTGAAGCTCATTTCACTTAATACACTTACAGCCTCCAGAGAGAAGCATTCAGCTCATCAGTCCTGTGCTGTGTACACTACAGTATATTCTATCACTTGTACAACATTAATTGATGGCAATGCTACACAGCTCGGCATTTCAATGTCTCTTGTTAGATGTAACAACATTTGATCTAAAATATGGCAATTTCTAACAGGATTCTTTCTGCGCACAGAAATGCTAACAATAACCATAATAATAATAACAATAATAAATAATCCTTGCATTTAGGGACTTTTTCTGATAACTGTGAGTTTGTCGCTCTGAGCCACAGAGACCCTGTCTCAATGTGATCTTACAAAGCGGGTTCACATGACAAATTTCATGTTATCCTCAACTCAGAGTCCTTATCACAGAATTCTATTACATTTGAAATGGTGGCATTTGAATGGTGGTGATAATAATGACCTTTCCATTTGATATAGCAACTTTCACCTTTAGAGGGTGTCTCAAAGTTCTTTGCAGGATTAGCTATAAAGTTCAGTGGGTATTTTATAGGTGAACGGCAACCAATTTGCACGAATGAATGTCCCAAAAACAGCCACGATGTCAATGATCAATTTCATCTGGGGAATTGTTGACCAGGACACAGAAAGATAGAGTTAGAATATACCATTTAATGCAATCAGCTTTGTGCTTTTAGATGAATGTGTTATGTGAATTGGAGATGTACTTTGCCAATTTAACAACTGGAACTCAACATCTAATATAGGACTGAATGCAAAGCAACTCAGATACTGTAATGCGGAGGTATAAAAGTTACTCAAGAGTACGAGGTAATGACTTTGACAGACTCGAATATCTAACCAGCTCAAATATCTAGTTGTGATAAGCAACAGCAGATCTGAATCATGCTTTACAATTCTAGCTCAAGTCACCACCTGTAGGCATGGCATACTTACAGCAGTGGCTTTCACCTGCTTAAAGTCAACACAACTGAAACAGTTAATTACAGAGGAGAGGTTTTTATGGATCATCGGATTTGCAAAGATCAGGACCTGTGTTAGAAATTAAAAATATATACAGAAAGTTTGTTATAAATTTAGCATGTTTGCCAGGTTGCCAATGCCAACACTGTAATCATTGTACAGTGATTATTATGCTCTTACTCCTCAGCCTGTTAAGTGCAATTCTAGACTCCCACTCTGGTTACTTGAAGAAATTCAAAAGAATTAACTCTACAGTGGGAGTATAAACAGTAACCTTGAGTACTTCACTTGACTTTCAGGGAAGAATCAGTGTTGATAGGGTGCCACACTCTGATAATCCTACTGGAGTATAGAGGAAGAGAAGAGCGATGTAACCAGCAAAGTTGAATTGGTTGCAAGATAAGATTATTTACAACAGAGATCTTGAAAAGGAAGCAACACACAGGTTCATAGCAGAGATTGTTAATATGAGTAAATAAATCATTCTTGCATTTGGTATCACACCTTCCTGTGGGGAGAACATCTCAAAGTCTTTCATGGGATTTACTCTAAAGTGTAATGAATGTATTTTGTAGATGATAAGGGAGCCAATAAAGGTTTATTTGAAAATGCTTAAGAAAAGTGACCCATGCCATGTTGTTGATGCTATATAAGTACAAGTTGGGTATAAATGTAATTGGATTAAGTAATACAATTCCTAGACTTCTTTTAAAATGATCATCTTATATTCTATGAAAATTAATGAAGGAAAGCATTGAGTTGTCATATAATTGGAAATCAAAAAAAACTATCACTATATACAGTATCGTCCAAAAATGCCACACATTGTCATTATTAGTACTGTCTTTAAATTATGCCACAATGCAAAATACTGTAGGTGCTGAAAATCTGAAACAAAAACAGAAGTCGCTGGGAACACTCAGCAGGTCAGGCAGCATCTTTTAGATCTTTTAGATGCTGCCTGACTTGCTGAGTGTTCCCAACGACTTCTGTTTTTGTTTTAAATTATGCCAAATGTTCTCAATTATAATGGGCAGTATTTCATAAATAAAGATATTTAAGCTCCAACTGCTAGAATAATGCTTGGTGTTTTTAGTAAACTCTACAACCTGAATGTACATTTTTTTGTGTGAAAAGCTAACCAAGATGTCAGGAGAGATTGGAGACACAGTTACCTTGGAAAACGCAGCAAAATATTTTAATATGGTGCACTGCAGTTATGGAAAGTAAACAACTATAATGAAATTGCAAGAAAAGTTTAGAGTCTTGCTCATACCTGGGGATATAATATTCGATGTGATTTTCATTTCAACAGAATTTCTACTCCTGTTAATGTTTCAGTCATTGATTTACTGGCTGGGGAAAATACTACCTCCTCCAAACCCCCACTTGGTAAAAATGGTTGGGCCTGAAGTCACTTGATGTAGGAATTGGGCCAACCCCATTGAGATGTTACCATTTTAGTCTTGTTCGCAAACTACTGGCTTAACTCGATTTTTAAACTTTCATACTGTAGATTCAGACTTACAAAGAGCTGGACTTAGATTGTCCAAATTAATTTCATTCCCAAAATGACACTCACAGACTTCAACAGAGCAGGTTTTAATTTCATTAACCTGGGCTGGATCTGAAACCAGAACCCAAAGATGAAAAGACTACACTGAACCCCTTAACACCCAATGAGAAGTCATTGCTTTACTGTACCCTCCAGAAAATCATGCTAATCATATTCTATACTCATAATAGGCTCTCACTCTATTCCATCAATGTCATTTGATCTCTGCTTTAAGCTAACTCTGTTTTCATTGAATTGAGTACAGTGTGTTTTAAAAACTGCAGATGGCAGAATCTAAAGGCTGTGATTTGATTTTGGAGTTAATGTGACAATCATAAAAAATACCAGTTTCCCTCTCATGGTCTTCTGAGGTATCACCTGCTTCCCCTAAACAAGTCAGCAAGTTGAAGAGTATTGCAAAAAAGGTCACTTGCTTGACCTTTACAGAAATCTACTTCAACAGTTGCCACCAGGAAACTTGGAGGACACCCGTGCATTATTGCGGCCATAAAACTAACTGAAATAGAGATGTAATTCAGTGTGACTCAGTGAGCACACATCTCACAGAGATTAACCCAGTCTGTCAAACCAGTCCAGCTTGTTTCGCCAGGCACAGTGCTGCATACAAAACTGTGCAGTCCCAAATGAATGGGCCCTTCCCTTGTGAGCAACTGAATCTGCCCTATAATTCTTCATTTCAACGAAATTGGATAAATGTGGGATTTTATTGCATTTCTCTCCGGATCCTCAGTAGATCAGATGAGCCAAGGGCCTTCTTCATCTGAACCAATCCTGTTATCTTATGATATTATCATAATTCACTTCACCACCAAATTCTCACTGAAATAATCTTTACCGCTGCACAGCAATTCAAATTTGACAATATATTAGTTCATTATGAGTTTCATCCAAAAAATACAGTCAATAAACTTTACAGTATATCCTGTGAAGCGTTTTGAGACATCTTGACAATGTGTTAAGGTGCTATATCAAATGCATGGATTATTATTATTAATATGCACACTAATGCACACTGATGTTTGTCTGATTCTATCATGAGGTGACTGGCAGAAATTATGTTATACATACTTTTGCGAAAGAAAGTAATTGCTGTTCTATTTATATTGGTATATTTCCAGATCTGAATTTGTAAAATCAAAATCTAGATAATGGATTTTAATGCCCTATATAAGTATTTCTTTTTTGCTTGTTATATCAGGCAAACAAACTATAGTGTCTGAGAAATTGTCAACTTCAAGAAGAGTGAAAGGCCACATGAATTTCCTTAGTTGTTTTATCCCATCCAGAAAACATGATGTGATTCATTCACAAAATGGGCAGATTCAAATTTGCTAATTGGTCAAAAGAGGCTGACAATATATTAATTCAACTTCTGTTATATGTTTCACCCACAAAATACACAGTCAATAAATGTTGCAGTATATGCTGTGAAGCCAATTAACAAATTTGCGATTTTTTGGTTACAGTCCTTGATCAGTTTTCTCTGCTGAAGATAGTAAGACGGTGAAAGCACAGTGGAGCCTACATTGCAGGGTAAGACCTTTATCTGTTTACAGTCTAATGGTATCAGTGTTTTTATTTCCATGGAAATGGGAGAACTGTAATGATTTTCTTTGTCTCCCACCAGCCACAGCAGGTGGAGCATACTAAGGCGTGAATGTCATTTGAATTTGAACTAGCGCCAACTGAAATGCGATATGTGATGTGTGAGGTAATAATCATCAAAAATGTGATTCAAAGCAATCTTTAAATATCAATTGCTTTCAGTGTCAATCTTGTCTCCCTATCCCCTCACCCCTATTATGTTTCAGTATAATGATTCAGGATATAGCCCTCAACTGCAGCCATTATTGCTGAAGTCACCACCACTGAATGGAATTCCAGCGTAACTCAGACAAAGATTGGTGTGACATGTAATGACAAGTCTCGTTTCTGCAGCCAGCCCACAATGTCAGTGGTCAGCCTCTATCTACAGCTGGCTTCGGGGCAACCCATTCTGCTGTAATGATTGGGGAAGAGGATGTTCACACATTATTTTTGACTGCATTTTTCGACCTTAATAATCATTTAATAATTCTTATAGCTCCAGAAGAATAGTCAGGAGAATAGCTCACGGCGCTTCGTAGGATCTACTGAAAAGTTTAATCACTGTGTATTTGTAGGGTAAAGCCTTGTCATAATTATCACAACTCATATCATAGAATTTCACTACTTACATCAGCAATTTAGAGAACCAGACTTGTCCATAGTCAGATTTAAGTTTTAATCTTTAGTTATGATTTCAATATATTCTTAACAACATTTCTGCTAAAGTGGCCTAACTTTGCCAAGTCATTTAAGAGCCAAAAGATGCATGGCTCCTGTTTGAAATGGTAGATATCATAAAACAATAATTCTTACCTTTGATGTAGGAACATAGCAACAGGAGTAGGCCATTCAGCTCTTCGAGCCTGTTCCGCCATTTAATTAGATCATGGCTGATCTGTACCTCAACTAATCCTTTCAATTCTAATTTCCTGTTTTCTCCCCATATCCCTTAATACCCTGACCTACCAAAAATCTATCAAACTCACTCTTGAAGGTGTAGGTGAATCCAGCACTTCACATGATTTACTGTAAAGTCAAGTGATTTTGTGGGGAACGCATTTTGCTGCAGAGATGGGTTTAGTTTAAGACAGCATTGAATGGGTATCAATTGACTGCATCATGAACTGGACAAGTTTTGTTGGCAGAGGTTCAATTTTCCTAATTGAAGGTTAAATATCACAATTTTTGACATGGTAATTCAGCTCCAGATGAAAAAAGAGCAACTGCCTCAAGTGAAAATGTTTATTCCCAACCCAAAGAAAAGAAGGGAAGCAAGCGTTCAGTGAAAGTCACATTGGAACATGTGAAATATAAAATATAAACCTGGTGGAAGATCTAACCCTTGTCCTAGCAAGAAGAACAACAGCTTCTCAAAGACCCATTGCTTGCTGCCAACTCTGACCAGGACTAATGATCACCAGGACTAGAAAGACACAGGCAGAGGGAAAATGTATCCTTGGTTACTTTAATTATTTGCAGGTTAATAGAAGTAGCTAAATGTGTGAGCAATTAATGAGTCTGTTAACCGAACCACTAGGTAGAAAATTACAAATAATCCTTACATTTGATATATTCAGGTCGGGAGGACGAACAAGAGCGTTTCACAGGATATGCTGTGAAGTGCTGTGTGTGTTTTGTGGTCGAACACCCACATCGACCCTATCGGATAGGCACAATGTCCATCATGCACAAAATAGAATTTAATGTCAGTCGTGATCATCCCATAATGTTCCCAAATGGAGCAAACATTTTCCTCTAAGGTTTATGTTGAGCTATTCTCAGGAAATAAAAGTGAAGTAGTGTCCCTCAGCAACTAACAGGTCTCTCCTGCCTTCCCCTTTCACTATGAATATGAAAACATTTGAATCGTGAAAACTCAGATAAAAACAAATGGCTAGGCAATAAATATCTCATGAATTTTCCTGCATTGCACAATTTTATTCAATATTCAATAAAAATAAAGTTTACACTAGAGAAGGATGAATGATTTAAGTGGTTCTGTAAAAAAGAGATGGGGGAGGGGGTGGGGGAAATGGCCAGCTGTAAAATATGTAAGAGTGATGGATTAGAGAGTTTGCATAGGTAGACTGCAGACTAGAGTATCAAAGCAAATTAGATTACGCCTGCCACTCAAAGAATTCAGGATGAAATATTAATGGAGAAAAGAAATGCAGTAGGTATCAGTGAAAGCAGTCTGGCTCAGAGCAGTTCTCCTACTTGATCAGAATTTGTTAGATGAAAAGTGTTATCGTGGATTCTTGCGACCACTGTTGATATTGCCCTGAGTGAAATGCTAACAGTACTCTGGCCTTTCAGCATAAAATACATTGTAAAATGTGGAATTATTGTTGATGAAAGAATATTATGATAATCGTCCCTTCAGCCCAGAAAGCTCAGTGATTTTGTTGTCCTAACCCTGGGGATGTGGAATAGACACTCTACTGTCACATAACTGAATTCAAATTTAAAGCTCAAGAAATTCATAATAAATCCAAACAATATTAGCTTGGCTTGGAAGCCAATATATTTAATATGTGGTTACCTCAGATGCAGGCTTTCAGATTGTATTGAATTTGTTAAGAATCTTGTTCTCCTTTTATTTAAAGAAACTCTTTTGTGCTGTAAAACATTTCTTGTTACATTCCTGCTCATAACAAACTTTGGATATATATGAGAGCCTAATTTATCATTTGCTTAAAGTAAGTAAACCATTTCCAAGAATAAGACTGGAGAAAATAAAAGGGGATAAAAATTACAATTAAATGTCATGCCAAGAAATTCTGTTATTTTTTACTTCTCTTCCTGTTATCGCAGGGGAGTCTATAAATATTGGACAAGTTTGCTTGGAACCTGGTTGTTAGTCGATTGGCGGATTGCTTTTCCTGGAATAATACTCACTTCAAAAAATAATAATATTAATGTGGTCACTCAATCCATGAGTGTTTGTGGGACATTGTTGTGCACAATTGGCTGCAGTGTTTCGCCGACAAACTATAAGATCAATTTATTTTACAGTATATTCTGTGAAGCGCTTTAAGATGTCTCGACGACGTGAGTCGCTATATCAATGCAAGGATTAATATTTTCTTATTATAATCTGGGGATGTGAAGATGACTGCATGGTTTTCACTACTGTCATTCACTCAACAATCAGTAGGGCTCCTTCTGGCAGTTTACCCTTCTCTGGGACTGCACCCATCAAAATTCAGCCAAACCTCCCCTATTAAAATTTGCAGAAGCCCGAGCCTGAATTCTGAAGCTGGGATTCAGAAAAACAATTTTGTTTTACTGTCATGGTATCTGGTGCAAAACTCTTAGCGCCAAAACATGATAAATGTGAGTAATATTTTAATGATTAATATTTTTAGCATTGATACAGATGATCCAATGTTTGATTACTGTAGTTGCATTGGGGACACAGCAGAACCCATTAGTGGGATACAGTGAACCATCCATCACTGTCCAAGATTTCCAAATTGCAGCAATTGGTGGACCTGAACATGCATGAATCAGTAACAGGATCAGTCTGAGTTATTCTAGTAATGGAGATTCCTTATATTTTCCTGTTTTACAATTCTGACTGCTCTCTTTGTTGTTTTACAGTGATATATTACTGTGATGTTTCTTATGGGTGCCAGGCACCCTTCACTTTGGCACCAAGTGACTATTCGTTATTTGTGACCCTTGACAGTGAATGTCAGCAAGTAATAATAATAATAATAATAATCCTTGCATTTGATATAGCGCTTTTCACGTCGGGAGGACGTCCCAAAGCGCTTCACAGAACACACTGTAAAGTGAATTGACTGTATATTTGTGGGCGAACGCGGCAGCCAATTGCGCACAGCAATGTCCCACAAACAGTCGTAGATTGAAAATGACCAATTTAATTATTGTTTTTAGTTTTGGAGGGATTATTATTAGGCGTGTGGAGTAAGGAAACTTGCCCAAGGTTTCGCCCTCTGCCTGGAAATGAACTCAGGTCTCTCACTTGCAAAGCGAGTGCTCTAACCACTGAGCTACAGGACTCCACAAAGTGGTCCACATGATCCCTGACTGACTCCACAAGTGATCCAACTATGAAAGGTTATCGAGTGATAGCTCCACACTTGTCCTCACCCAACTTCTACACATGAGGGGCAGTCAGAAGGCTTTCCAGTAAAGCATTGATTTAAGATAGAATTTGAGTTTTTGTTTTGTTTTCCTCTTACGAATAATGACAGGTTAGATCTGAAATAATCTTTTTGGAATTCAAAGTTATATTACACACTTTCCTTTATGGTAAAGAATAAGCTTCACAAAACAGCACATAGTTCTAACCTGGGAATTTCAGTAACTGTGAAACTTTGTGTTTAATCCTTTCAGACACTTACTTGGGTGTTTAATCGGAAACTGTCTTCTGAATCCTTAGATTATATGATTAGATTTCATACTGGAGCTCAAAGTGGGTACAGCACCTCACATTAAACTCTAATGATTCAGAAAAGAATGTTTTTAAATTTTAAATCATTCCCATTTTAAAAATTGCTATTAATTTTTTGCATGACACATCTGATTTAGGGCTGCAAGGCAACACTTCTGTTTGATTAACAAATCCGATCAGCTCCCGATGACCTAGATAAAAGCACCACTCAGTGTAGCAGTAGCCATATTGGCCATAAGGTTTGTGCTGAGTTAGCCAAAATCAGTTGGGGCACAGTTGGTTTCAGTGCCCATGATTTATGAAGGAGGAAATCAGTCAGGGATCATGTTTCCTGTTGACCTCCAGTGGAAGTTGCGCATGTTGCACATCAGATGATAATCATTTCTCATGATCCTCTTTCATTCCTCCTCCACACCCCACCCCAAACCACCCACCCACCCCAGCTATGTCATTGTACAGCCCTCCGAAAATGTTACAGCGACACAGTGACAACTGTACATTGAAAAATCCAGTTCAGAAGCTTTAGAACCAATTAAACTAATAAGTGAGACTAACGCTGCCTGCACAATTGGAAATAGTAAAAATCAATTGCACTTTATGAGGCTCAGCAGGTTGGTGAGATGCCTTACCCTAGATTGTGAAGACCTCATTAACTTCAGAAAGTGACCTTTTCCTCTGAGCTATGATAGACTAACCAATTATAAACGTATCTAGTAGCATGCAATTATTTATCTGTATCATTACGGTGAATATTGGTTATGCTGTGGTGTTACTTAAAAGTAGAATCTGCACATTAACACAGGGCAGATTTAGGGAGTCTGTGCCACTTGATCCTTTGCAGACAAATGTTCCATTTGTGCAGATCAATCTTTCCAGTAGTGGCATATGGCTTTTTGAGCCTTAGTTTAAGCAAAGAGAGCAGACAGAAGGAATCTTTTCAGCAAAGTGTTTATGTGTTGCATATATAGTATATAAATAACCAGCACAACGTTCCTTCAGTTTTATTGAACTCTCTTAACAATTTGAAGCCCAAATGTTTTCAGCTTCAGGCAGGCTTTTATGGATGTCAGGATGATTTAGAGATTGCTGTGGATACATGCTTGTAGGGTCTGGCTGCTTGAATTACTGGAGACCTAATTTTAGATAAACTGCTATCGGCGAGTATTGAATGAAATGTGCAAGGAGGCAAACTGAAGCAAAAAATACTTTGCATTTGTGATCAGGATCTCTTGCCTTTGATTTTTGTCTGGGACTAAATGGGCTTTATTAACAACCGATGTAAAAGCTGTTTGATGTTTTCCTCAGGCATATTGTGTATCTCTTTGTATAGAAGTATTTATTTGTGGTACGCATAATACTCATAAATCTGTGAGCTTCAGATTTGTCCTGTACCTTACATATTTTTTTCTTTGATTTAGTTATATGGTGTGGCGCTGTGGTCTATAACAGTTGGTGCAGAACTTTCTATCAAGAACAGTATTATTGTAGCCTTAGTAAAACATGCATATATATGAAGAGGAGCAATATAAAAGTGTACAGGGAAATGCGGTGGAATTGGGTTTAGAGTCAATAGTTCCAGCAGAGGAGGCAACCTAGGCTTGATGGGCAGAATCACTCACTGCTTTAAATCTATGGTTCATTAAACAGAATCTTTTCAGATTCTTGTATTGAATTTTACAAACAAATCGCTACCTTTTCCAAGTTCAGAGTCCTGTTCTCAACCTTATGTTAAGCATGTTCAGGAAACCATGTTTATTTGCCATAATCCTTATGTTTTGTCAACTGAAAGTACTTTCTACATGTAGAAAAACACACAAATTAAAGGGGTCTGTCCTCCGGGTTACCTGGTTTGCAAGCTGAAAATGTTTCCATGTCAACATGAGCAAATTCAGGAATTGAAGTTGATGGTTGCCTTGTGAATTGGTCAAGGTTTTTAGAATAGCTTTTATAATACTTTGAACAGCTGGAAGACGCTGAAGTTTAACTTATATTATTTTCAATATTTATCCACTTCCATTCTATCTCTATGGCCTGTCCAATTTAAATTTTGAGCTTACAGTGAATTATTGACAATTTTGAGCTGTGGCCTCGTGCTTGCTAGGAACAGATACACAATAAACCTTCCAATGGAGTTTGTTTCAATAGTGCTTCCATGATTTATAATTCCGCATGAAAAAGTGAATTGGTACTAACAAAAAAAAGGTTGAATAGAATTCACACATGACATGAGCTGGAAGTGCAAGTCCTAATACAGGAAGAAGAAAGAGTGGCAATATTTTATCTTGCAGAGCATAGTATAATTGACACCTTCTCAAACTTCTGAGATTCCGGACAGTCTTAAATTGCTTCTTCAGATCCATTTCTTCATTTCCAACAATACAATTTCAGCTTTGGCTTTCAAGTGCACATTGCAAAGAGCACAGAAGCAGTGTGATGGACCCTCTGGGCTTGAGCCCCTAATTTGGTATCAAGGTACAGTAGTTGCAGACTGGAAACAGCTGTTCTATGTGATTCTCTTTAGTCATGTCAGTCCTGCTTTTATTCACATTTTACTGTAGCATATCGTTTGGATGATTCATAAGTGTATATATATTTGTCTTAGCAATACAATATCACAAGTTCATTGTGCAAAGATGGTCGTTCCCAAGTAACACAGCAATATAATATTGCTGATATCATACTATTTTAGTGCTTTTCAATGTGTACCTGAGACGTAAGTTTGCTGCTATTTTTGCACTGAAAATAAATATGTTGTGGGACACTGCTGTGCGAAATTGGCTGCTGTGTTTCGCCCATAAAATATACAGTCAATTCAATTCACAGTATATTCTGTTAAGTACTTTGCGACCCCTCGAAGACGTGATAAGGCGCTATATCAAATGCAAGGATTATTATTATTTTACTGAATGCAGTGTTATGTTTAACAGAACAAACAATTGTCCATTGTGCCTTGCAGATGTTGCAGTCTTTAAAGTTATTCTGAATGGATCAAAAATGGCAGAAGACTTTGGTTACGGCCGCGACTGTTTCAATTAGATTTGCTTCTCCAACCATCTTAGAGGGGTAAGGGATAGGATTAGAAACAACAACATCAACAAAATTACATTTGTATAGCGCCTTTCACGTCAGAAGGACGTCCCAAAAAAGGTGATTAGGAGGGGTGCAGAGTCACATGAAGTGTAAACATCAGCATGAAATACTTGGACCGAATGTCTGGTTTTGGTGCAATACAGTCTATGTATTTGCATTGTTACTTTGGTCCCACAAGGAATTGGAAAACTGTGAACAACTTTTTCATGTTCTCTCTTCCACATAGCATTACTGCCTGACGCAAGACAAACATTAAAAGGATCAATCCACAACTGTTTGTGGGACACTGCTGTGCGCAATTGGCTGCACGATTCTCCCACAAATATATAGTCAATTCACTTTACAGTATATTCTATGAAGCGCTTTGAGACTTCTTGTAGACGTGATAAGGTACTATATCAAATGCAAGGATTATTATTATTATTATCAGGAACTTAAAGAGCAAAAGGATACCTTTGCCTTAATTGCAAATGTTACAAATAACTGTTCTATTGATAAATCAATCCGAGGAGCCTAATCTTGACTGTATTGTTGTCTTTACAAGATTTTCGAATAAAATTCTATTTTAATAGTATGCAGTATTAATACAAACATATTTCTTATGATTAATTTCATTTTCTTATTGAATGCACCATCTGGTACTCTGCAAGCAATTTACGTGTTACACTGAGATATACATGTATTGACTATTAATATCTGTTGTGGGATCCAAAGCTAAACAGTTAACATCCAAGCTGAGAGAGAAAATGACCAAAAGACATTCAATTAGTGCCTGGCTAGAGAGAGAAAGTAGTAAAAAATTAATTCAGTGTGTAATGGGAAAATACTATTAATGGATCAAAGATAATGTGTATAACATTGAACAGAATGTTTATCCAAAAGAGAAGATAAATGAATGATCACCAAGTTTAAGAGTTAAGATTTAAAGCGTATGGGTTGAACTTGGGAAGTCTGAGGGAATTAAGCCCTTCCACAGTGTTGAGGTCCAGGGAATCAGTGTGATGCAATTTGATGGCAACACGGGGAAAGAAGAGAATAATATCCAAAGCTTGAGAGAAGCAATGAAAGTACAGGTAAAATTGCAATATAAATGCAGCAGAGCATTTACAGAGGTTAGGAACAGAGAATAAGCTGGCATTGAATGATTAAGGTGTCAAATTCAGTAGGAAGCATTTTATAAGAGATATTATTAGGACAGTGTGGATTGAGCTGCAGTGCTTGCCTTGACTGTAGGGAAGAGTAAGGTATGAAATCTTCCATTCGGATAGGTTATTATAGGTCAGTTACACTTCAGTGGCAACAATTAGAATAGAAGTAGAAAGTAGACCAAGGAAGAGCAGCACATAATTGTCTAAGACCATCCCAGACAGGTGATTTTTAGTGCAAACCAAATTGAGTCTTACTGAATGAATGTAGTTTATTGAGGATTTACTGCAAAGATACAAATATCAAACATTTGTTAGAAGAGCACGAACAAAGGGAAGGAGAGGAGGATTTTCTAGAAATTTGGTATATGATGTCTTGATGGCTGGATAGAAAACAATTATTTCACATTATCTATCAATCCCAATGTCATGTTAAGTTACAATGATATATAAAATACAAACATGTGATATAACCTTTGTGGTTGGGGCTTATTTTGTGTTTTAGTGTTCCGGGTATTGATTCTGAATAGTCATCAATAGAAATATGTCACTGAACATTAGACTGGTTGCCAGAGATATAAATTGAACCAAACCGATAGTCCAGAGGAATCTGAGTAGTACCATTTGAGAACAGTTCTTGAATCCCTCAATTATCGCCCTATTTAACACTTTGAGGTTTACATCTGTTTTGTAGGCTTTCGTATATATTTATCTCTGAGAAATCCAAAACCAAGTGAAACAAACAGGTGAAATGGTCTTCTACAAATGCATGCATTCAGATATGATTTATCACAGAATTATCACATCACAAAACACATTTCCTCCACAACATACTACAAGGTGTATTACTCAGACCAACATTAATATTAATGTCCTGGTGTTTAACTTTCATTCTAGACATCAATTTCTATATTGCAGACAAAACATCCAAGGCTTACAATGATGTGGAAGCATTGTTGGCAACGTTTGATTCCAGAAATCTGCAGGACAATTATGGAGCCTGCATTGTCAGCATAGAAGTTCAACTTTCAGCAATGCTCTGCTATTCCATTATTTTATTAGGTGGAACGATGGCCAGGACACTGGGAGAAACTCCCTTCTCTTTTCAAATAGGACTTTAACATCCATCTGAACAAGTAGAATAACCCTATATTAAATACAAGGATTATTATTATAACATGCTTGGCTGCTCTTTTGGATCTATGGCTATTGTCAGCTTGAGACAGATATGGGGATCATATAATGTGACCACAATTGACAAGCACAGATGTATTTAGTCCTGAAACACATCTGTGACCACTCAACATGTTTCCATCATATATATCATTTTAGACAATCGCACTATCAATGAATTTATTCTAAAAACAGTTTTTACTTGGGTGGTTTAATTGATTTGATGATTGATGTACCAATAGTAATATTAATGAGGTGCTTAAAGTTGAGGAAAAATCAATGTGTTTAAAGTACTGCAATGGAAGAATGAAATTGCCACATTAATTTGGGGAATCTGAATAACTCTTATTGAAAAATATTGGAATGGGTAGGAAATTAATAGAATTTTGATAGGATGCATTGCACAGAAGAGCAGCCTTGCACAGGCAACTGTAAGCCGCAGCATGTAATACTTGTGTAGAGACACATTCAGTCTCCCCGCAGAGAGGCAGGCTTCCCAGCAATAGCAATGCTGGTGAAATCATCACCAACCTCAGGAGGCTAAGTTCACTCTGTGAAGACCGTCACTAGTCACAGCATAATTAATTGTAGTGGATGAGTAACTTGTTGTAGTGAGTGCCTTACCAGCAGTGTTGGGTGAACCAATTAAAGTTCCACTGCCTGGAAGCCGGAGACCCTTTTGGGAAAATAAACTATCTCATGGGTTCTTCTGGTAAAAGTTGATTGATGGCCAACTGCCATACTGGATACAGCAAATAAACTTCTAAATCTCTTATTTTCTGATTTTGATCGTAATTTCTCTCATGACTTGGGTACCATTTGCAGCTGTTACCAAATGCTTGGATGAGGACCTTTGTAGCAAGTGGGTTTGCTAAAAGCTGAAGATGTTGCTATATGCACTGTAGAGTGTCTGTTTGATCTGAACTTTCCTCAGCACAACGCACAATGGAGTCTGCTCATAGAAGCTCAGCTATGTCCTTTGCTGAACCTGATTCCAGCATGGCTCATGATCTGCTGCACCGACTGCTAACCTGTTTTTACATCCTAATAAACTGCTGCTTTACTGCATAGGTATCTTCATGTGTCTGTAAGCACACAAACTCTTGCCATACACAACATAGCTGGGCCATTTCCAAACTGAATTTAAAATGCCAAAATTCCTCCTGATACAGGATACCACACTAAGAGAATGCCATCTGTTTGATGCTAGAGAATGCTCACAGAGACAGATTTGGATTTATATTTTTAACAAGTTTGTCTTGGCAAAGTAGATCTTCTACACTTGGCACTTAAGGGAGAAGGAGTATGAAAAATAGAAGGCGGTCAAGTCGACAGCAGATAATTGTAAAACAGTGAAAACAGGCAATGGAAAGACGGTAAATACGGCATCAGAAGCTAAACAGTAAATTTGTGGTAAGGTATTGTTCTCTACGGCTTGCCATTTTGCTAGTGTAAAGTATAATTTCCTGACAGTCACATCAATGGGCTACAGAGCAAAGCAATATTAATGCTCAACAATATCACCAAATGTTTTCCTTTTCATTTCTTTACTTATATCCAAGAGGTAAAATCGAACAAATATTAACTATCCAATTGAGGTTCTTCCTGATATTCAGTAGTTGCTTCTTAGCTGATATGGGACATTTATAAAACATTTGTACTTCTAACTATAACATTTAAATACAGAAAATATATTTACAGATGTATTAGATTAATGTACAATCTTCTGATTCAGAGGGGAGAGCACGATCAACTCAGCCACGCTAACACCCAAATTCAATTGCGTTTCTGCATTTAGAACTGAGTAAGGTACCCTTTGTTTTATAATGTCTGTCATGCATCAGTAGGTACAATGGAAAGAGATTGTTCCTGTGCTGGGAATTATAGCAACACAGCAATTAAAATGTTCAGTTGTTCTTTGTTTCAGTTTCCAGGCAAGTAAATTATTAAGCTTATGAATCTGCAGTTTGATTACATTCTTTATGTGATATTGTTGCAGACTCCAACCATATGACAGTAAGCATAGCTTCTTCACTAACCAGCAAGTACCAAATGGCTCCAGCACTCACATGATGATAATTATGTGTTAATTCCTGTCACACCGTGAATTGAGGACTGGCCTCATATGTCTTTGGTTGATGGTGGGCAGCCAGCACAGTATCCCTATGATGTTGACATTAATTATCTGTAAAGTGCTTTGTGAGGTTTTAGTGTTACAGTGGCACTACATCAAATGCAAGCCTTATTATTTGTCAGTCATTGGCCATTTCAGCCATGTCAGTCATTTCAGGGAACAACACATAAAGTTGTGCTATTTTCTGCATGAAAAAAGAATTTCAATTGAAATGCATCATTCCTGCTCTAGAAACACTCTTAAAATAAATAACTTTTAAAATAACAAGAAAGGTAAAGTGTGAAGAAAGTTTTGACCCATATAATCAGCTATAAACAAGGTGAGGAGGATGTAGAGCAGAATTGCTAAATCTTGATAAGGCGCTAAATCAAATGCAAGAATTATTATTACTACTATTATTATAATTGCTAAATCTGTTGGTTTGAGTCTGTCTAGACCCTAGAGGCAGTGGGAGGAGAACAAAGGGAGAGCCATGAACAGCAACTAGATAAGATAGGACTCTTCAGCCTTCCAAAGAGATGTTTCAGAGGAAACTTATAGAGGTGCTAAATTGCATTGAGAAAATAAACCTAGAATATTTTTTTCAGATATGTATGTCAAGGCAACAAGATAAGCCAGCACAGGTTCAGTGAAGTGAAGGGCAATTTTAGGACAGACACTAGGAAATATTATTTTATATTGAGGATAATTCACAGCTGGAATGGATTACCTGGATGAATGATAGAATCTAGGATATTGAACTCAATTAAGAGAGAGCTTGATTCTGTAATGAAGAAACCATAGTGGGAGTATTCTGAAATGATGAGTTCAAATGGGCTGAAGGACATTCTTCATCCAAAAATCCTCTTATCTTTAAGAGAGAAGTGGAGAGTTATTTGGGGAGGAATGATTTACAGGGCTATGGGAAGAGTAGGGGAGTGGGATTAATTTGGAAGCTCTTTTCAAAGAGCTGGCACAGACACGGTAGCCCAAATGGCCTCCATCTGTGCTGTATAATTCTATGATTCTATGATATGATCTTATCCTTCCTTCTAGCTTATTTAGTTATTTCTCAAAGCTCATCCTAACAAGTAAGCTACCTTTCCCTTTGGGAAATTGTAACCTATTCATCAAGTAATTGCTTCTTTTATTTTAATTCCTTGCAATTATTTCTATTAAACTCTATTATCCAATGATCAGCCTGGGTGCAATGCCTATTGATCTCTGTAAGATTGTGGCTACCTGTTCCGATTCCTTTATTCCTCCTAGTTTGATATCAAATCAAATCTGATGACCTTGCACTGAGTCTGTGAATCCAATTCATTTATATATTCAAGGAACAGGAGGAGTCTGAAGTACAGATCCCATTCAATATTTAATCCCATTTTTATCTAACAACTAGTTAAAAACTATCCTTTGTTTGCTTCCCTTCAGGCAGTTACTAATCCACATCTATGTCTTGCTATTTGCATTTATTTATTTATTTATTTATTTACAAAAGGAATGGATGAAAGCAGAAATCGGAGTAATTTGCTTTATTATCCTGCACAGTAAATTATTTTCAGACTTTTCATTGTTTATACTCTGCACATTCAAAGCGGTGGGTGGAATTGGATAATGTCAATGTTTGTAAATGAAACACAACAGTTTTCACATTTTCTTGGCATTTTGATGCCTGACAGCGAATCTAATTTAACAATATTAAAAACAGCTTCTCTAAATGCAATCAACATGTCAGTTCTGTTTCTATGGTTCTAATATGCACTCATCAAAAACTCACACAGTGAAGCTTTATATTGTACTGTACAAAATTTTATTAACAGAGTTAAAATTCGATATCTTTTCTGTTTAAAATACATATGCTCGAGGTTTCCATTTAGAAAATCCACAATAATAACTTGGCAGTATCAGGGTAAAATCAAAGCTTCTTTTTGTAAAATTCTGTCAGTATTCCGTGTGACGTTCCTTAAAGTGTAGTGTTTTTTTTAAAAAGACGATACTTATCATTTATTCATCACAATTTAAGCACACTTGTTTTTTCTTTTGATGGGTTTTAAGATTTGATCAGGTTGTCTAATTTCCTTCCATTCCAATATTGATTGTCCTTAACAGTCTTTGTGCTTTAAAACATTGCATAATATTACCATGTCTCAGTACAAGAACAACGCAAATACACAAAATTGAAAACCTTGAAGCTAGCATGCTGGAATACTGAAGGGACAAAACATTCATGCATAAAATACATTGTAATATTTTTTTTCTCCACTGACTGTAAATAACATGCACTAGTTGCAATGACATTCTCGGTCCCGTAAAGCCATTTCAAATTTTTAAAGCAATTGCTTTTTTTTCTCCTCGGGAGGAATTTTGTAATTTTGCAGAAAAATAACCAGTGCAAAAAATTTGCAATGCAGTTCTTTTGTTCTTTCTCATTAAAAAGTAGAGAAAATTTAAATAATACAAATGCATCAAAGTACTTCATGCTATAAATATTTATAGGTGTTAAAAATTAACTGTTCATGGATATCCTGAGCCATTGGAACAGCTCTTCTTCAAAGAGACTGTGCCACCGAACATTTGCTTCCACTATTTCAATAGCTTGTGTGAATGAGACAGCTATTTCCCCTCCGAGGTTTTTTATAAAGTCCTTCAGCTGTAAAGTTTAAAACATTTCATAAATATTTGGAAATAGTGAAAGTTTGATGTGGTATACAGCCTAGCCTGTGATATGCACGCTTATGCAAGTCAGTCTCATGAATTCTATAGCATATACAGTAGGGAGGGAGTTGGAGGAATGTGAAATAAAAATAATAAATAAAATGAATTAAAAATGAATTTTTGCTGATTCAAAATCACATTTGTCATCTCTGGGATCGAACATTGAGTAAACGTACAATGCTTTCTGTTGACCATTAACTAATTCAAAAAAAAATTTAATAAGTAGAAGAATGGTCTTTATTTCAATTTAACGGTTACTTGATTTTAGAGGATTAAAGCACAGTATGATGTGAAATAATGTGAATCAAATAATAATAATAATAATAATCCTTGCATTTGATATAGCGCTTTTCACGTCGGGAGGACGTCCCAAAGCGCTTCACAGAATATACTGAAAAGTGAATTGACTGTATATTTGTGGGCGAACGCGGCAGCCAATTGCGCACAGCAATGTCCCACAAACAGTCGTAGATTGAAAATGACCAATTTATTATTGTTTTTAGTTTTGAAGGATTATTATTAGGCGTGTGGAGTAAGGAAACTTGCCCAAGGTTTCGCCCTGCCTGGAATGAAATGATAAGAAAAGGAAAATCCTGAAGGGTGCACAAAATCACTTACCTCATTCAGTTCAGCTTCTGTACTCAGGAACTCTGTCACTCCTTTGATAAGTTTAGAGCTCATGAACAAGGCTTCTCCGTATCTGTATAAAAATGAAAGACAAATGCTCACAATCAATCAACTGCTTCTTCTTTCCCTCTAACTTCCGCCTCTCCTCTCTTAAAGATAATTAATCCTGCTGGACACAAGGACTCAATCAATTTGCCCAGGAGTCAACAGGGATAACATTTAGCCAGAATCTGAGGATTCCCGTTTCATTTAAATACTCTGGATGACCAGAAACAGCCTATTACCACTAACAGTAAAGCACGTGATGATTGCCATTTTATCCTCCCCTTAACTGAATCTCAAGCATGTGCTCCAAAGGAATCCCAGGATTCTGAGGTACAAAGCATCAGTGTTACTAGCAAATTGTGGTCGCTGTTAGATTTTTGTAACTTCATCCCGGCAGGTGGGGAAGCTTGTGGAGGGGGATGAGGGCAGAGGAGAAGAGTAAACTCCTAGCTGAAGCAGTTTTGGGAGGCCCTATCACTACCTCAGTTGAGATCAGCAGAACTCATCACAGGGCTTGAATCTCGAAACTTCCAATTCTGCATGGCCCAGTTTTACATTAGGCAGCTCTTCCCAATGAACCGCAAGGGAACTTCTCAAAAACAACAATTTGCATTAACATAGCTCCCGTCAAGCAGGGTACTAAATCAAAGTGCTTGAAAAGGCTTTATTTTTACCAGAAGCACACAAAAACCATTACCCACTTTTTTGTGCCTAAATTATATTTGCTTATTCCAGTGAATGTTGCTACAAAGTGAAGGGATATGCCATACCTTGAATTCAAAATGTCCCAGTTATCCTTGAAAAATTTCCAAGCTAAATGCCGTCCATTTGGATATTTAGCCACAAGAATTATAATATCTATTGTATTCTGTTCAGGAATCCATTGGGTGTTCAGGGACAGGTTAAGCAGCCTTAAAAGATAAAGCAAAGTTCATGAGATCTTAAAATATGTTTTTGTTCTAGGAAGGAAAAAATACGATCATGCATTCTCCAAAGGCCTGACCCACCTGTTTAGCAAAAAGGTGCTTTTACTGCATGTCAAGCCCTCCAGTAATATTTTCTTCTCTGAAACTGCAGTTGAAGATTGGTACTTATTCCAGATGAAATCCCACACATTGTCATCCATCAGTGAGATTCCAGTGCAGTAGACAATGTCCCTAACGTTTGGTGAGATTCTGAAATGTATCAGTATACAATTACCATTTCCAGTGTCGTCCCTTGGTATAACACCTGCAGTGTTGAATTAAGGTTAAACAAACTGTGACTAATACCAGGGCTCCACTGAATTCATACAGTACATTGTGTATTTGCATTATGGACATGATAATACTGTGGACGATAATGATGGAAAACAAATAATAATAATATTTCATTTGATATAGCGTCTTATCATTTTGTTGAGATATCTCAAATCGCTACACAGGATATACTGTAAAATGAATTGACTGTATTTTGTGGATGAAACACGTCTCCCATAAATAATCATTATTTTTTCAAATGATAACATTTTATAATAAAATTTTCAAAGTGATATCTGAAAAATTGGTTGGGACATTTGTTTAGAATGAAATGTTGGCTTTTTTTAAAAAAGTGGCCATCTTTTAAAGCACTCAAATTGCCAGCGACTGACAAACACAGAGCGTTCTTTACAGTTCCACTGAGATGAGCAGAATTTACAACCAATCTTGCAGGTTTCCAAGAGGACAAATGACACTCTGCTTTTGGTATACAAGGTCATGTAAAATGAACACTAACCCTCCAACACAAGGATAATAATAATAATATTCTGTGAAATACTTTCAGACATCTCAAAGACGTGAAAAGGCGCTATATCAAATGCAAGGATTATTATTTATTATCATTAAAAGTAGTCGAGGAGAAAGAAACAATTCCAATCACCAGAGTTCTGGCACACGAGTTGGGTGTAATTGGCTCAGCAAAGATGAAGTGGGTTCCCTGAGGAAAGTAGACTCTTGTGGAGTCCTCCTGTCAGGCAATCGGATGCATATAATACGGTTCCCCAATCCAGCATATGGAAGGGTGTAGTGTGAAGATTGGAGGGTATGTAGACAAGGAGTAGGAGGGGGAAATGACCAAAAGCGTGATCAAAGAGATGGCCTTGGATTCAGAACATTATCTCAGACTAGACTGTGTCTCAAACCAGTTTAAATAATTTCCCAAATTTGAACTGTTTAACACAATCTTGTCCTTGATCAAAAACCAAAGCCATATTGCAGTAACACAGTTTTCTGTAAAACTTACTTTCTTGTAGTAATCTGGAGAAAGTAATTAAAATGTACAAATATTCTATAAAATCTCTACAGAAAAGAATAGGCAGGACATATATTTTATAAACTCATTTTGTTTTAGAAACAAGCAACAATCGTGCCTTTTGGGACATTGATCAAAAATGAACACTTTTAAAATGCATCCCATGGATTCAATTTCTATCACTTGAATCTAGCACTACAGTGCACAGTTGCATTACTAAGTGGATTGACAGCAGGAAAGCTATTGATTGGTAATATATTAAATTATAAATTATGTGAAGCCTCAACTCTCCTGTCTGATTTTGTCAGAATGATTGCTTATTTTGGTTGCTTTCCTGAGAAGTGACATTTGGTTTTACATTTTATCATGTCTGTGAGCCAGTTCTTGAAGCAGAGCTGACTTCCAAATTTCAGAAAGAAGACGTCAATGAAACTGTTTATTTTCCAATGAGACATTTTCAGAGAATAGTACGGCGTGTGTTCAGTAGTCAGCAAGTTTTCCAAACTGATATTTCCTTCCCGTTGGTGATGCCATTACAATACATTCAAGTGTCAGTCAGATTCAGTAAGATTGCATTAAAACACCAGCTTTAATCCGGTAAAGCTGCCTTTCAATGTAAATATAGAGCTCAAGTCAAATAAATCTGTTTCATTCTCAGCTGTTCTCTGCAGCTTTTTGACAGTGTTATTTCTTAAAGTTGTACAATACATATTGAATTCAAAGAAGGTGAATCTCTATATATGCATTTGGCCCACCAAGAACAAGCTCTTCACTGGAGAGTATCTGCACTAAAAATGACACTCATTGTCCATATCCTCAATAAAAGTGAAGCTGTCCATCCTGTCACAAAAAATATCTTGTGTGTTTCACTGCAGTCTTTGGAAGAAGCTACTGAGACTGACAAGTAAATCAAATAATCTGTAAGGGGCATTGACTCGAACTTAGAAGAGGGAGGTTGAGCAGACTATTAACTGCACTATAAGAGAGTGGTAAATATATGGAAAGCATCTGCCTAGAGAGACAGTGGAGCTTGAAGAAGAGGAAGCCAAGTCGATGTTTGATAGACAAAGCAATGAGAGATCCCTGATATAACAGTACAACCCCAGTAAAACCCAATATAATGTGTCCCCTTATAAAGCTGATTGGGGTATAAAGCAGTTGGCCTTTGGACCCGCAACCAGTTTTGGTGCACAGAGCTGCTGGCTTGCCATGTGCTGACCAGTATTCCACACACTACAAATGACCAATTTCGGGTCATCACGTCATCCTTCCTGCAGTTGTATTATGGAATTGAGAGAAATTTTGTAAAATGTGTGGCATTCTAAAGCTTCAATTTGTTTTTCAGTTTTATCTTTCAGACCATATTGAAACATGCTGGCCTAAAGCCATATTTCTTTACTACACACAAATCTGTTACCTGTTCCCCAACATAACCCTAGAAAATGAATGATTCAAAACTGCTTGCCAAAAAGGCTTTATATGTTACTCTACATGGAAATGAGCCCTGCGGTCACATAATAAAGTCACATAATAAACATTCAGACGTCACAAGCAATGTGACAACAAATAACTTGTGAAATTCTTGACGATGTTGACATTTTCTAATCTGTGATACAACACATGAGGAGAAACTGTTGAATTCAGTCTTAACTTTGAAGTTTGAAATAGTTTCTTAAAAGAACTTACAGAAAGCCAGCTTCAAAATTAAGGCTGCATTTAACAATATGCCAAATTCTGAACTCTCTGAAGCACTACAGAAATAGAGTCATAGATCCTACTTCTCCCTGACAGTTGGGGTTTGGTATTGCATCTCATACTGTTAGGCCATTATATCTTTTCATTGATTTTCACTCTAATCTAAAAGTTTAAGAGTTGTACCTACCTGTTATAATCAGTCGACATCCACTCTGAAAGCAAAGATACAGCCTTCTCATGGCAGGGGAGCAAGCCAAATTTACAAGCCAGAATAATAACCTCCCGACGTAGTTCCCTGTTTACAAAATAGCAAACCAGTAAATTCATTGTTTTTCACACGGTACAGTACAAAATTTGTTAATGGCACGCAAAATGTCATTACCATTTATTATCCTAGATATAAATCTAGAGATTTCACAATTTATCTGTGCTTTTTAGAACTACAGAATCATAGAAATGTATAGGAGGCCATTTGGCCCATCGAGTCTGCAATGGCTCTCAGAGCAACGTGTTTATTCAATGTTAAAGCCCTGCCTTATTACCATACCCTTCAAGCCTCTATCTTTCAAATACCTGTCTAAAGGTTCTTTTTACTGACAACATTTATTTTAATCTTGGAGACAGATGATCTTATCAAAACCATTCCCAGACTTTGATGTCACTGTAGACTCAGACCCATTGAGCCATAAGTCCAGTTAAATTCAATGGTAAATATGAGGCAATTCACTTTTTTAACTTCATTCACATGATCAGGAGTAGGTCTTTTAGCTCCTCAAGCCTGTTATGCCACTCTATTAGATCATGGTTGATCTGTACTTCCCTTTATGTAAGCATTATAATGTCCAGATTTGTCTTTATCATCTTGAAAGGAGATGTTTCAGAGGGTAACTTTAGGAATGGGATTCAAAAAATAAACTCAGAACAACTTGCAACTGCTTTGTAAAATGTATGATTAACAAGTTACTGATGACTGGTCATGAAACCCTTTCTGTTTCGTGCTGTTACATACTAAACCACAGACAAATGTCAAATACATTTATAATTTGTTTTTAAAAAGTTGGTAAACAAAGATAATGATGATTTAACTCAGTCTGGTATGCCTCCGGCACAACTGAACTGTTTGAAGTATCTTCTGGCCAACCATGTGCTTTGTATGTCTGGGCGACATTTTGTAAAATGTATTTCTGAAAGGAGAAAACAAGACGAGTAGACTTCAATTCCTGTCAATATGGATTCACAAGTTACAATTAAATGATCTGATTTTTTTAAAGAAAAAAGCTTGATGCTGTGATAAGACAACAATAGGGTTGGTATTGTGGAAGGATGAGATCAAATGGACCTAAGGGTCTGCATCATCCGAACCTCCTTTGTGATATGGTTTGATACCAAAGGTGTGTTAAGTAACACTTAATAATAATAATCCTTGCGTTTGATATAGCGCCTTATCACATCTTCAAGACGTCGCAAACAGAACACACTGCAAAGTGAATTGACTGTATATATTGTGGGTGAAATGGGGCAGCCAATTGCACAAAGCAGTGTCCCACAAACAGTCGTGGATTGAGTTACCAATTTATTATTTTTGTCTGAAGGAATTATTACTCGGAAAAACAAAAACATTGTTTTAACATTGCTTTGTCACGCACAGATATTACGTTTAGACAATCCTGTACAACAATCCTAGGAACCTAAAGCATTGCTGATAAACCCACCTGGCTGCAATCATCCTAATCCTAATCCAATTCTGCTCACAATTTTTTTGAAAAGCAAATCCTTGATTTGATTTAGCGCCTTACTTACGTTGGAATAGAATACAGTTTTACATTTATATATTCAATTATATCCATTTATCATGTCATCAAAACCTGCTAAATCCTGTAAAGTATAGTGACTTTGTATTTGTAGATGTTTCAAGTGTGTAATATTTGACAAATTGTTAAACTCAGTTTTAATTCCAAAATTGTTTTTCTGTAGCTCCTTTTAAAAAATGTGGTTGAAAATTAAGATTGAAATGTATCTAAGACAAAAGTTGCCAAATTCTGCACACTCTGAAATGTTGAGAAAATATTGCGAGTCTAAACCTAGATGGATATTTTTTCCTCTTATGTCTATGATGAGAAGTTACTTCTGTTACTAAGTGTGTGAGTTTGATGCTAACACTTTGTGGATACGCATGTCATGTAGAAAGTGTGAGTTTTATTTAACTTTTTGCTATCATGATTCTGTGCATAAAACAAAAAGAACCCAAACTGAAATAGTGTCACGCAAGAGGATTCTGGCATAAATAAAATGAAAACAAAATCGGCGTTTAGATACCTAATTCAAATGTGGATCATATGTACATTTTGCATTTCATTTTTTGTTTTGATCAAACTCACTGTCTGAAACTGATCATTAAATTGGTAACTTTTCTCAACTGATTTTATCAAACGTTGGTATGTTAAAGGTTGAAAGTCTTACACAAAATATGCTGTAGTCCTTGTTGCGATCCACCAGTTTGCCCAGGTAACGCAGCACATTGCTCGCTGCATGCCATGGGAGAAACTCTTTCTCCTTGGAAAGGTAGCAGATAATCTCCAGAGGAATATGCTGTGGTAAGTATCCAGCTCTGCAAGCAACAGATAATACAATATAGGCTAGTAGAAAAACATCAATAAAAATAAAATAATAATCCTTGCATTCGATATAGCGCCTTATCACGTCTTCGAGACATCTCAAAGCGCTTCACAGAATATACTGTAAAGTGAATTGACTCTAAACTTTGTGGGCGTCAATGCAAAATTAACTTTGTCGAATTATAACTCCGCTTTCAATCCAGAAAATCAGATCCTGTTTTGAAATGGGTCCACGAGAAAAACTGGCTGTTAGTCTCGCTTCCAGGTCATCAGGTTGCCGATAGATTCCTGCCATGTTACAGCATACATGAAGTCAGCCACGACAGCTTTCACAAGTGTTTCCAGTGCTACCCTGGAGAGGAGTCACAACTGAATGTCTGGTTCTTTCAGTATACTGTTAAAACTCACATGAGTCATACAAATCGGGACCATAACATTTAATATGACTTATGCAAAGTCCGAGTTGCAAGCAAACTGTGTAAGTCGTATAAATTCTTGTTCAACCAATAATCTACACTGCGTGTGTGTAATTCAAAGCAGCCGGTAAATGCGCATGCAGTGACAGGTCAAGACTATGTTTCACACGATTTAATGCGTCTTGACTCATCGCCACATGCACACTAACCGCAAGTATTGGAATCTATTGAACATTCTGCGTTTACAACAACAGGTCAGGACTACATTTCCCGCGATTCCACGCAGCCGCCCGGTAAGTGTGCATGAGTTAACTAACCATCATTTCCTCCAATTCAATGTAAATGCTGCAGTAATGGAGGGTAAGGTGATTAATATGAGTCGTGCAAAGAAATTTAAGTGGGTTCGATATGAAACTGAATAGGAATCGGATAAATGTGCAACTTAGGCAATTATACGATTTATAACGATAAGACTTATGCGAGTTTTGCTCGCGTGTACAGGAGGTTTTAACTCATAGACAGCTCTCAACAGTGACATCTCAGGCAAATGGAAAGTCTGACAGTGTGATCATTATCACCAGTGTTAATTATGACATGGAAAGTCACATTTTTCACCCTTATATCTCAATTCTCTCAGATATCTTTAAGATTGCACTCAACCTTTATCTCCACCTAAACCACATCCTGCAAATCCATGTTACCCTCAATGCCCCATGTCCTCCAATCCATTTCTTCAGTAATTCCCTGTTTCAACTGATCTTGAGTTGCAGATGATTTTCACAGGGCAGAATTTTTTACTTCCTCACGGACTTCCTCTTTGAAATAGCGCCAGCTCTCGCAGTGAGATATTTCACTGAGCCATGTAGGAAAGTGTTTTCCTGATCTCACAAGTTATACATGACCTTAAGAGATTGTGAAATCTGTCACCCACAGTGCTGTGCTGAGGATCTTGCTGTGCAAGCAGGAGCAGAAGCTAACAATGATTTGAAATGAGAACAAAATAGCAGCGAGAGACTTGCCAGTGGGGAATTCCTGACTCAGTCACTGTAACAGAGGGCAGTTGGATCTTTGCGCTGAGGGTGAGGGTGGTTGAACTGGACGTGAGGTGTAATTTCCTAAAACATCTTAGATACAATAGTTTACTCTCAGATACAGCGGTCCCAGCCTTGCATACTTCATATCTTCATATGCCTTCCAATGTTTTGCCTCCTCCAGACAAATGAGAGTTTGGAGAACAAGTGATTCAAACAATCTATGAAAATTCCTGCTCACATTAAATAATCTCTCACAGATTAACAGTCTTTTTTCTTGATGTTTCAGGCAGTTGTCAGTTGCTCAGTTCAGTACTGAAAGTTCGCAGTCTAATAAAGTCACGTATGCTCACATACTTTGTGAGATCAGGAACTCACTTTCCTAAATCACTCAGTGAGTATCTCACTGTGGGAGCTGATGATAATGGAAAAAATCTCTATTTCTGTCAGCCTGGCTAGCAGTAGATGTAGACCCCCACAGAGTTATACACTTCAATAATACATGAAGTCATTCCTATTCATAATGGCCAACAGCGAGCCTTGAGGGTAGGAACCAATAATTGTCCCCAAGAAGGGTTTTGCATATTTATAATTAAACCAATAAAGATATAGTAGAAATACATAGGACTTATCATCTCTGGTTAATAAGTTCACCCATATTGAGAGTAAATTGACAGTGTGTCAGTCAACGTGATTAAAGTTTTCTGCAGGGAACAGTTACTGGTTAATGTTTACCAAGTCTACCACTCACTTTTTTCATAAAGGCCCCAATGAATTATATGGCTTCTTCAATAGATTTTTATATTGGGGGATGTAGGGATGGACAACACGTCCTAATGTAAAAATGTTAGTCATTTGAGAATTGTTGGAGATTTTCATTTTTCAACCTGCCAATCACTTGATAAAACTTCTGATGGATTGATGGACTGTAAATGGTGAGTCATTAGTTAACCTTATGAAGTAACTTAGAAAAATGCACAGAAAGAATAATGCTGCCAAACTGGAATCTCAGAATAGTTGTGATTTGCAGGCTATGTGATAGGGCTCCTCAAAGGGACAATGCTATAATATACATATTGTAAAATAATTGACAATATTTTTATTTGGCCTCTTAGTACTCAGAAATCAGCAATATTCAACCTCCTGATTGGGGCAATCTGGGATTGGGTTTTTGTGGAAGATTAAGGACATCTAATCGCCTTAACTACCACATTTAGTAAACCAGGAAATCATAGTATTGCATACATATAATCTTGTGGAGTCCTGCAGCTCAGTGGTTAGAGCAATCGCCTCACTTAGTCGATTGGTGGATCGCTTTTCTGAGGGCAATAATTTCTTCCAAAAAAATATAGTAAATTTGTCACTTGAATCCACGATTGTTGTGGGACACTGTTATGCACAATTGGCTGCCATGTTTTGCCCACAAAATATCCAGTCAATTTAATTTACAGTAAATTCTGTGAAGCGCTTTGAGATGTCTTGAAGACATAATAAGGCATTATATCAAATGCAAGTATTATTATTATTATAATAAGCACATAATTGTATTTGTTTAAATCACTTTACCAATAAATATTGCCATCTGCAGAACATATAACTAGACAAGTACAGTGAATGTTAGACTGGTAGGCACTCTGTCTGTCTATCAGTCTGTCTATCTTTTGGTCTCTTTCTCTCTCGCTCTTCTCTCTCAAGCACTCTTGGACAAAGATTGTATTCCTTGCTCGGGTGGCGGACTGGGTTAATTGTTCTTGAGATTTGATGAAAGAGTTTTATAAGAAATGCAAGATATACCTGGCAAGATTGAAAGCATCATCAATTAGACCTGCTCGATTGCCAACAGAGATTACCTGTCAGGGTCAAGCACACAAAGAAGCCATTTAGCATGGATAAGCATAAAACACATGTTTTCCATTGAAAGCTGAAGAGTATATTCTTTACCTCAGGGTTCGTCATGAGTTGTTCAATTAATAACCTCCAGTTCCTCAAATCGTAGTTAACCCTAAAGTAGCCAGTCTGGTTAAGGTTTCCAAGAAGCCAATTATTTTTATCCAAGGGAATAATCCTGTGATGCTCTAACAATCAAATAGAAAGAAACTTAAAGATTACTTAATCAAAATCGAAATTCAGACATTTCCGTAGAGTATGATGTGACTTATGAGACACTGGCAGTTTGTACAACTTGTGCTTGGCATGGGAGTGGGGTGAGGGGGCCTTCAGCATATTTTGGTTATTTTCTCATTTACAATTTTTATTGAAGTGGAAAAAAGCGGAGACAAATTTACAGCTCTGCCCTCAAATTATTGCATTTAATGCAGAAAATAGTACAATTTAATAATTACTAATGGGCTCATTGTAAGTCCTGTCCCTGATTTATTGGTAGTTAGTAGTAATGATTCAAGCTAGCACTAATAAGAATTATTGATATCCCTGTAGTGTTTAGAGTATCCAAAGTTCAGGAAGCTAAACTAGCTCTTTGACAAAGTCGTAAACCTGGTCAACCTGTATAGGAGTGGCAGTCACTCTAATTTCGACCCACCAATTGAACTGAGTGGTCACAGCCTTCCAGATTGTTTTATTCCAAAACCTAGAGATACCTGTCGACTAAGATGATCAGATACATAAGATAACACTTGCTGTAAGGATTAGAGGTGAAATAATGCTGTCCAAGGAGGGCAGCAAACCAGGGTTCAATAGTGGAGATGTGAGGGTAAATACTTATTCGGGAGCTTTACTTATTTATCTATGGAGATCAGGGAATATTTAAGTAGGACTTCCCTCAGAAGATCAGCTGGGTAGGGTAAAGTGTGTAACAGGGTAAATTGTACATAGTCTATAGAAAGACTGAGTTTAATTCATCAAATGAACTTTACTATTTTGAACTTTATTATTTCATATTTTCTTCACTTATGTGTCAAATCCCAGGAAGAAAATATTCATCCCAACTCTGTTTCCCACCTGTCAGAATTCATATAACTTCAGCAGTCAGCTCTACCACTTTGAAGTCAGTTTATCTCCAGGGATTAATCAAACACTATTGAATTCTTCTCTGCTTTCAAACAAAACTATTAGGATTATGCCATGGAACAACTAAATAGTCTGAAACTGATAAATTCCTAGTAAATCCAATACGGCGACAATTTAACACCAGCAGGGAAAAGTGTGAATGCATTGATCATCCAATATGACAAAACTGGGGAAATGAATTATCTTAAGTAGAACACTGAAGAATATTTGTAACACAAGTCCAAATGGTCCACTTATAATGCATAAATAATGTTTTAGGCAAACATCACTAAAGCCACAAACATGTCATGACAAGCAAAATATCTTCCCTGCTAATAATTCAGGAATATATTGAGTTCTGTATTTTGGTAAGTCAGATATCTGAACATGCATCACCATGTTTAAGAGTTCAACATGTGTATGTCAAGTTCACATGGGCATTTCCCTGTGTCAGCAATGGAATGCACATTCTCTCCCTGAAAGATTGCATCCTGTTTACCTAAACTCAGAGAGTATTAGGTACAGGTGGCAAGAGTTAAAGTTTGGGGACGACAGAGTGTGCATTGTGGACTGCAGGAGTTTAATAATTAAAACCATATAGCTTGCCATTGAGTGGTAGTGAAACAAACAATCTTGTATTTTCACAAGTCAAATCTGTCACTTTGCAGAATGCATTAACACCAACAACAAATTGCATTTATTTAGCATCTTTCACTTGGAAGGGAGTCCCAAGGCGCCGGACAATCGGAGATTTAATAACCAAGATAATTACCTGTTTTGTTATTAATCCATATCATTGTCTCCGATGAAATGTGACTTAAGTTTCCTACAGCAATTGTTAAAGGAATCTCCCACAGGTAGCTAGAAACAAAATCAAACAAGAGAGTTCTCCTATAAATACGAAATGCAAAACAAACAGAAAAATCATTCCAAACATTATTCTGGTAACTGCTGTCCAGAACAATAGAAGCTTAGAAATATATAACACAGAAGAAGATCATTCGGCACATCATGTCTGTGCTGACTCTTTAAGAGCCTATTTTAATCGCTCTTGTGAAAATGATTACATTGAGATTGGCTGTTGAAGGTAGTTAAGAAACAGTGAGATTTCCGCCTGGAGGTGATCAATCCTCATCCACATTTCATCCAAAGGACAGCATCTCTGACAATACAGTACCCACCCCCCCCGGCACTGCACTGGAGTGTCAGCCTAGACTATGATCTTAAAGTTCCAACATGGTGGTTTGAAACCACAATTTTCTGATTCAGAGGCAAAGGTGCTGCCTAGCTGATAAATTTCAGGCTAAGACATGCTATATTGTTAAGTATTGGTGAGTCAGTATGCAATTTGTCCAACCGCTCAAGTAAATTATCAATCACGTGAAATACTGCACATCTATCCAAATAATATAAGCCCTTTGCACAAATACAAGCAGCAACTATTTTATGTAGATCAATGGCAGCTTTTATACTGTGTGCCTTGTGGTCTTTGTAATTCTGTATATAAAACAAAGTGAGCGACATTACCTGCTATTTATAACGTTTGGATTCTTTGATTTCACTGTTAGATCAAAAATGAAGTGTTCTTGGCTGATTGTTAAATTATCAGCACTGCTTTCATTCCTAGCAATAGTGACGACAGGATAACCCATCTGCAATGTCCAGCAGTCCATGACGTCCTTGATGTTTATATTTTTTCCCATTTTCTGCATCGTCTTTACAAAGGCAAAAGTGTCAGTACTTGATATGAAAAGCATTTCAGAAGATTCAGTTGAACATAATCTATCAACAACAAGTCAGTGGTGTTTGTACAGTCAATCTCAGTTTTCCATATATCTAACAACAAAGTACAGAAATTCCCTCACAAAATGTAAACCCTAAATAACTGAAATTGATACATATTGGATCATGAACCACTCAATATATGATTCCATTGTACGTGGATACAATTTTTACTTACTACAGCTTATTCAAATGTTTCAAGGGTGGAACCTTTTCATTTCATCAAAATAACAATTCTACTTACTCAAATGTAACTATAACCAATGTGGTAGACTTCGGTGAATCAAATATGTTTTTTTTTGTTATCTAATGTGTTACCTCCTCTCTTGAAAGTGGTGGTTTATACTCTACTGTACCATAATCTAGGCAACCCTTAGTATCTCAGTACCTCACCCAAAGACCTGTACTGCAATCCAGTGGCTGGATTGATGGCTCATCTGAAAACAACTGGTTTACAATCCTTTCTTGTAAATGCTCGATCAGTTATGTAGAACAAAAGTTGAAACAAGCCCCTAAAAGAGCAGGAATTTAAATTTGCCATTGCATAACATGCATCACCCAAGGCTACACTGAGACGTTAATTCTGAAGTACATTTTTATAAAATACAAAACATTTGCCGTTATATAACATAGTCAGAGTTCATTATTGCAAACTCATGGGGAATGAAAAGATATCTCTTCCTATCAGCAGGAGTTATCTAACTCCAGCCTTATTTGCTCCCTTTCTTCTGTAATAGAGATATAATCTGGCCCAAGACAAAAGTGTGACTACCTTTACTTATATTCTGTTGACTGTATTTGGATGAAAACTGTTCTAGTTTTGATATCTGAGTAAACTATTTACCTAATTTCAGTTCATTATCATTAAAAGAGGAGGAAAGTCAAGAGAGAAATTTTTGTTTAAAATTCCTGCGCCTAGCTATAGAAATGTAGAGGTTTCCCGCAGCAGGCAATCCTGTGGAGTTCTGTAGCATATTGGTTAGTGTGCTTGCCTCGCAGGCAGAAGGACCCAGGTTCAATTCCTGGGTAACACGAAACCTTTGGCAAGTTTCTTTACTGCACATGCCTCTGGTTATCTAGCAGGAAGTAATAACCTGGTTGTTGATTGGTGGATCGCTTTCCTGGGGTGATAATCGCTTCAAAAAAAATTATCAAATAATAATTTGGTCACTCAACTCACAACTGTTTATGGGACACTGCTGTGCACAATTGGCTGCCACATTTTGCCCACAAAATATATAGGCAATTCACTTTACATTATATTCTGTTAAGCGCTTATCATGTCTCAATGACGTGATAAGACATTATATCAAATGCAAGGATTATTATTATTAATATCTGCACTCTTCTATGCTGCTTGGACATTGTATCATCAGCTGGAGGATCCCTCTGTGCATTGTGTTACAGGAAATTTCTCACAGTGAATCCAATTAGTTGAATGGATGTGCTTCACTGACTGAATGGTCTGGAGATAGATCTGGAAAAAGCTGAGTTTAGGCCATTATTTCCTGAATAAGCTCCAAAATGATTGTGCTACACTAGTCAAATAGATGATTATTTGGGGATGACAAGTTTACAGGGCTATAGGGAGAGCGCGGGGAATGGGATTGAATTGGATAGCTCTTTTCAAAGAGTCGGCACAGACACGATGGGCTGAATGGCCTCCTTCTGTGCTGTATAATTCTATGATTCTAAGATTCTAGTCCAAAACGGTAGCGTACAGAGCTTTTCAAGGGTTTATGATAAAATATTTTAGCACTGCTTCTTAAATAAAGAATGCGCTAGGGAACACTGTAGTGTTTGAGCAGAATAAGAGCACAAAATCTCTCTACTGTAACATCTCATTTGTACCACTCCATTTGCAACTTTGAATCACTCCCTCATGACCTGTCCCTTCTAAGTTGTGTAAGATGCAGTGAAACTAAACCCAGTCATCACTTAAGCTTAAATCACAATAACAGCAGTAAGTAAGTCATGTGATTCAACTGCAGGACTCTGACATCAGTTACTCACCACCATGATACTCACCATGAGCAAAACAAATCTCATCAAAAATAGCACAAAAACACTCCCACTGTGTAACTCCAGCAAACTGTATATCTTACGTAGAATGACACAGGTAAGAGTCCATTTTCAGAGAGGTAATGCATGTCAGATTTGAGATGATACTGACATTAAAATGCTCTTATTACTGCCTTTGGCACACTCCAGGTTATGTTTCATACTATGTGTAACATCCCCATGATGATTAAAAACTATTCCTCCGTGTTAACTTAAAGGGGCAGGACACAACTGTATAATACTGGGAAATACATGTTAATTTCATTTAATTTCACGTTGTATCCATAATCCATTGAGATAGCATTGGGGGAAAAAAATAGGTTACCTCTGAAAGCTTATTCCACAAGTCATTTCTTCCTGCATTGCCATACATGTGAGCAATCAAAAAATCCTGCAGTGAGAAAGAAAATAAACTGTACTGACAATATTTTTAGACCCATGCCTGGATACACAGTTCACTTTTCTTTAACCAAAAGATACACTTGGGTGAAGTTTAAAATCTCTGCTTGTGCTACTCGACTTTTCTTTTGAACCCGGATCATTATTTAAAATCAGCGGGAGTGAGGGGTGTGGAAGCAGAGACCTTTCATAACCTCAATGGAACGGAGCACAAGAAATAAAGCAGCATTCTTTCATTAAATTTGATTGAAAGCAGAAAGAAGTGCGCTTCTCTTTACATCGGGGAATTGGCATTAAGTTCTCCAACTCCATGGAAAACGCTTAGCACAAAGCTTTATTGAAGTTGCAAATTCATGCTGAGGTCTGCCAGCTAATATGCTAATGCTGCTTCTGATGTCTGCTTCATGTGACTCTTCCTTTCACTCCCCCACCCCCCATCTGCCCCCATTATCGGTGGGTGAGCTTCGTTTTCAGTCATTCTGCTCCTGCCTCTCTGGGATTTGATTTCAAAGTCCCCTCCCTCCCTCCCCACCTTCAAAACCCATCTTTAGGCTTATCTTTTCAGCCACGCCTTCAGCCACCTTTCCCCTTGGACAGGATCATGGTATTTGCCTTTTTTTATGATCCCAATCATTATTTAATATCAGTGGGAGAGAGGGGAAGCAGAGATCTTGCATATACTCAATGGAACGGAGCACAAGGAATAGAGCACCACAACATTTGTCAGTTGTATGAGAAATCTTCTCGACAAGAAAGGTATTCTAAATGTTAATTGTTATAATATATAATGTTATATCTTCCTGGACTCCACACAGTCACTGAGCTCATCCTTCTATAATGGGCATTCATGAGTAATAGATAATATGAACCCATGCCTGCCTTTTAATTTAAAAATGATTAATTTAAAAATCGCACGAGTGTTTGGCTTAACGTTGAGTTACAATATGTTGAGGTCTATTTTATTCACAATTTAAAACAATCAGCACACAGCAAGAGTTGCTCTCCACTGTTATAATTACACTGCAGGTGAACACAGTTTATTTCTAGAGGTGATTACACTCGACAGATCACAATTCATGCTCGCATGTTTAGTTCAATTTGCTTTCAAGAGATTTATACAAAGTAAAGTCTGATCTCTATAACTACTATGAGTAAGATTTAAATCATTATCAGCTCACAGTTGAAGACTATTTTATTGATTTCAGAATATGTAATGAACACTAAATACACGAAAATAATGATATTGGATAGAAAGTAAATAGTCACTGGCTCATTGACTCAGATTACTAAATTTGAGTGATTAGCGAAGTGAACGTTCAGTGTACATCTCTGTATTACTTGGTGCAGCCAGATTCTTACCCCAGGACAATCCATATTATTCTTTCATGTTATAAAGTGTTTATGGTTACAATCCACCCCTTTTATTTTTACTTTCAATTTTCTGGTGAATAGGTAAATACATTCAGTTAAGATCAGTCCTAGCCAGTGGAATAGAATGCTACTTGCTGTTTTTTAGTTGCTGCACATATATATATGTATATATATTTATTTATATATTATATAAAATGAGCTCTATGTAAAGTTTTTTCAAAAAATTCCTGAATGTTAAATAATAGATAATATTGAAACCTAAATCCTTGTTAAACTTTTCGAAATGGGACAAAGCTGAATTCTGAATACCCTTCAGTTCTAAGTTGGTCATCTTAGCGGTCAAGATCAACAAAATATGCACAGTATTGTAAAGCAATAAAGGAGTTCTACCCACCTGAAGTCCTGTTTGAAACACATTCTGCCCCATAAAGTTAGCCACCATTCGAATCAATGCAGCACCCTAGGAATAAAACATTGTGTAAGTGAGTTACTCTCAACCACAACAACAACTTGCACTTATGTAGCGCCCTCCACTCAGGGTAGCATCCCAGAGCACTTAACTGTAGCGGAGCGTAACTCCGAGCCAATGGGGGGTTTGGTGTCCGTAAGCACAGTTGAAGAGGAAGATTTTCAGGCAGGACTTGAAAAAGCGGAGAGAGGGAGCAAAGTGGAGGGATTGAGGGAGAATGTTCCAGAGTTTCGGGGCGTAGTGGTTGAAAGTGCGACCTCCGATGGTGGTGGGGGGGAGGGTGTGAGGGAAGAGCAGGAGGCTGGTGCCAGTCGAGCGGAGGTGCCGGG
This sequence comes from Callorhinchus milii, assembly GCF_018977255.1. Classification (NCBI taxonomy): domain Eukaryota; kingdom Metazoa; phylum Chordata; class Chondrichthyes; order Chimaeriformes; family Callorhinchidae; genus Callorhinchus; species Callorhinchus milii. Next base: position 36,967,123 of record NW_024704746.1, on the reverse strand, counting down.
TGCTGGATTGGGAAGTGTGGAGGTCAGAGAGGTAGGGCGGTGCCAGGGTGACATTAAAATGAGCTACCTATAATCTCTAAAAGACAGACAATTGTATTTTTTATTGAAAATAATAAACTTCGCCTTCACTTTTTAATGGAACGCAATTACCATTCAATTATATAACAAAGTGATGTCTTACTTTCATTTTGAACATACAAGTTCTGCATTGATTTCTGCTGTTCCTCTTTCACAACTGCACATTGAAGTTCGATTAGTAGTCTGAATTATAAAAACGACTAGGTTTTCAAGATTGAGATAGATATATTTCTTATTACAAAAGGGATTAAGGGACATGGGGATAAGGCAGGGTTAAGTTATTAGCTAGAGTTAGATTAGAAGATCAGCCATGATTGAATGGCAGGGCAGGCTCGAAGGGACAAATGGCCTATTCCTGCTCCTACATGTTATGTTATGATGTAGAATTCAGACAACTTCAGGTTTGATGCTTTCCCTAGTGTTACTCATGCCCTTTCAAATTTTGAGCAAAATTGAAACATCTCAGTTGGGCTCTAAGGATCATAATTGAAGTCCTCCATCAATGTGGATTCATCCAAGATCCCAATGCCCAATGTGTGAGTGAAACAATATTGATTTCACCTTCCAGTTTAATTTGGCTTAACTGATCAAACAGCCCGAGGAAAGATTCATCAACTTGAGTCATCAAAAGAACATCTCCAGCACTGCAATGAAAACTCCATATGTACATTTTTATGTACCAACTTTTCATTTGTCTGTTAGAAAGGTCAATGCAAGTTCTATACAGAATGCTAATCCGCAACTTTATGAATTGTCCTTTGGCAATCAAATAACCACCATCACCCATGGTACCTTTTTGTATGCGATCCAGTCAAAAACTCTATCAATATCTGCTGCTCGAAGCACCTCCTGGGATATCGGATGCGAGCTAGCCAGTCCATCAAGTAGCATCACTTTATGAAGGTCATCTGTCAAGAATCGCTGTTTCTCCTGAAATATTCATACAAATGCTAGGTCACATCTGTTGGGATCCACAGTCAATTGAACAAGCCATACCAGCATGTGAACACACTAAGCTGCAATGTCAAAATTATTTAAATAACTGGGGGAAAAAAACCTCTAAAGGCTAACAATAAGTTCCATCAGTGGATCACAAAAATGAAGCACTCAAAGCTCACTGCCAAGCAAAAAACAAATCTGATTTGCGTTGCTACAATTTACAGAAAAAGTGGAGGATTCATGTTAAGGGCAGTAAGATCATTCTGGATTTTAAGATCCTGGAGATAATGTTCCGGCTCACTGTAGAGATACAGAAAGATGTATCTTCATTTCAAAGGAAGGAAAATAGCACGAAAAGTCGCAAAAGCAACAACATTGCTCCGAGAATGACTATATGTCTATTTCCTTTAAGGGTCAGAAAATGTTTATATCTAACAAAGTGGAAGCAGGAGCAGGTGGATATAACTCACTGGATCCTTAACCAAACTGAACAAACTGGCCTGTGAAGACACGCTGAAAATAATAAGAATTCATAAAGCACCAGGGTGGGAAACACGAGGGATGCTTAAAATCTTCCAAATATGTGGACATGAAAGATTAGTACAGTCTTACTGGTGTCCGTTAAGAATGCTGTAAGTGGCCAACAGGGAGTGTTTGAAATTAGAAAACTAAATTAAGAATTCAACTTTCATTTGGAGAATGGTATTTTCTTAACAAGTTTCAAATGCGTAATTATTAAATTTCTTGTAGCCATTTTGTTTTAAAATTGAAGATCACACAGAATTGTGGAAAATTCTTAAATTCAGCCTTAATTTAGAAGCCGGTGCTTAATTTAGTGTGGTTCTTTTCAAGGATTCTATAATTCCAAACTAAGACTGAATTTAACATTTTTTTTCCAAATTCTGTGCAATTTTACATTCAAAAACAACAACAAATAAGGTGAAATTTTAGAAATTCTGAAATTCTGTGTTTTAGATATTAGATAATAACACATTTCCTCTTAAGCAATCTGTTTTTAAAGACATTTAAAAAAGACATTGTATTGTTGAAATGCTTCAATGCAGCCTAGAAGTAACAACAAGGGGCAGAAAACTCTAGTGGGTGTAGTTTATAGACCCCCGAACAGCAGTCACAGTATCTCTCAAGGTATAAATCAGGAAATTAGCAGAGCATGTAGTAAAGGAAAAACATTAATTGTGGGTGATTTTAATCTGCACGTAGATTGGGACAACCAAATTGGGAAAAGTATGATAGAGGAAGAGTTTATAGAATGTATCGGGGATAATTATCTAGATCAGTATGCCGAGGAGCCAACCAGGGAACAGGCCATATTAGACCTTGTTTTGTGCAATGAAGCAGGGCTGATCAGCAAACTGGAAATTAAGGCTCCTCTCGGGCAAAGTGATCATAATATGATGGAATTTAGCATTAAGTTAGAGAGAGAAGTAGTTAAGTCTGAAGCAAAGGTTTTAAATTTAAGAAGAGCCAATTTTGCTGGTATGAGAGAGGATTTAGCCAAAATAAACTGGGAAATTAGACTTAAGGATTTGACAGTAGACCAGCAATGGCAGACGTTTAAGGAGATAGTGCAAAATTCCCAGCGAGCACGTATTCCTTTGAGGAATAAGAATGCCACGGGAAAGGTGGCCCAACCGTGGCTAACTAGAGCAGTTAGGGACAGTATAAAGTTAAAGGAAGAAGCCTATAAAACAGCTAAGATGAGTAGTAAACCCGAGGATTGGGAGAACTTTAGGGATCAACAAAGGAGAACCAAAAAAGTGATTAAGAGGGAGAAAATGGAATATGAGGGCAAACTAGCGAGGAACATAAAGACAGACTGCAAGAGGTTTTATAAATATATAAAGAGGAAGAGGCTGTCAAGGGTAAATGTGGGTCCGCTACAGGCAGAGACGGGGGAATTATAGTAGGGGACAAAGACATGGCAGAGTCATTAAACAAGTACTTTGCTACTGTCTTCACCTTAGAAGACACTGAAAACCTACCAAGAATAGAGGGGAACCAAGAAGAAAATGTTAGCGAGCAACTTGGAGGAATTAATATTAGTAAAGAAATGGTTTTAGGTAAATTATCAGGTCTTAAAACTGATAAATCTCCTGGACCTGATGGCCTACATCCTAGGGTTTTAAAAGAGGTGGCTACTGAGATAGTGGATGGCTTGTCTTTGATCTTCCAAAATTCTCTGGATTCTGGAACGGTTCCCATTGATTGGAAGATTGCAAACGTGACACCACTATTTAAGAAGGGTGGGAGAGAAAAGATGGGGAACTATAGACCAGTTAGTCTGACTTCAGTGGTAGGGAAAATTCTTGAGTCCTTAATTAAGGATGTCATTATGGGATTCCTGGAAGACCATAACAAGATTAGGCAGAGTCAACATGGCTTTACAAAAGGGAAGTCATGCTTAACTAATCTTTTAGAGTTTTTTGAAGATGTATCTAGCAGGTTAGAGAGGGGGGAACCAGTAGATGTAGTATATTTAGATTTTAAAAAGGCATTTCACAAAGTGCCACACAAAAGACTATTGCACAAGGTTAAGGCCCACGGGATTAATGGGAACATATTAGCATGGATTGAAGAGTGGCTAACGGGTAGAAAACAGAGAGTAGGGAAAAACGGGTCATTCTCGAATGGATGTGACTAGTGGAGTGCCACAAGGATCAGTGCTTGGGCCTCAGCTATTTACAATTTACATCAATGATCTAGACGAGGACATTGAATGTAACGTATCTAAATTTGCGGATGACACTAAACTAGGTGGGAGAGTAAGCTCTGAGGATGATGCAAAAAGATTGCAACGGGATATAGATAGGCTAGGGGAGTGGGCGAGTAGGTGGCAGATGGAATTTAATGTGGGGAAGTGTGAAGTTATTCACCTAGGTAGAAAAAATAGAAAAACAGATTATTTTCTAGAGGGGGAGAGATTAGATAGTGTTAGTGTGCAGAGGGATTTGGGTGTCCTTGTACACCAGTCTCAAAAAGTTAGTTTGCAGGTGCAGCAAGCAACTAAGAAGGCGAACGGCATGTTAGCGTTCATTGCAAAAGGTTTAGAGTACAAGAGTAGGGAAGTCTTGCTGCAACTGTATAGGGCCTTGGTGAGACCACACCTAGAGTATTGTGTGCAGTTTTGGTCTCCTTATTTAAAAAAGGACATACTTGCCCTAGAGGGGGTGCAGCGTAGATTCACTAGATTAGTTCCTGGGATGAGGGGACTGACCTATGAGGATAGGCTGAATAAACTAGGGCTGTATTTTTTGGAGTACAGAAGAATTAGGGAAGATCTTATTGAAACATATACGATTCTTAAAGGGCTGAATAAAGTAGACACGGAGGGTCTGTCTCCCCTGGTGGGAGAATCTATAACCAGGGGTCACAGTCTTAAAATTAAGGGTCAGCCTTTTAGAACAGAGTTGAGGAAACATTCCTTCACTCAGAGGGTAGTGAATTTATGGAATTCACTACCCCAGAAGGCTGTAGATGCTCAGTCCTTGAACATCTTCAAGGCTGAGACTGATAGATTTTTAAAAAACAGAGGGATTAGGGGATATGGGGATAGGGCAGGTAATTAGAATTAGGTCTGAAGATCAGCCATGATCTTATCGAATGGCGGGGCAGGCTCGAGGGGCCGAATGGCCTACTCCTGCTCCTAATTCTTATGTTCTTAAGTGTGGCCCTTATAAAAAGACTAGTGATGTGGAATAATTCCTTTGAGAATCAAAGGTTTAATCACGAAGCCTTTCCAACATCACACTGTTGAAAAGAAATGCAGAAATGGGAAGTCTGCCCAAAAGATTTCACACTGAATGGTTCAAATAATTATAGTGCATTTAAACAGCAACACTTGCACACATACCAGGTTACACCTTGCTGCCCGGTTATAAATAGATTGTTTCTGAGCCTGATAGAAATGTAACTGGCCAGTGAGCCATGTAGTAAATTGCAGGCAATTGGCAGAACTATGGGTGAGGAACTTACCATATGAAAGTCTGGGTAAAGATAATCAGTACCAATGTATTCAAAATAATGGGCAAATCCCTCTTTTAACCACACGTCTTCCCACCAAATAGGGGTGACGAGGTCACCGAACCACTGAGAAAACAAAAGAGAAAGAAAGGGGATCAGAGCAACCTCAAAAAAATGTTGAACGTGTGTAACAAGTTTTTTTTAAATTGAAAGGTTAAAAAGTATAACGAAAATATTAAGCATTTTATTTATCTGTTTTGCTTCACACACCCATCACTCTGGTCCTCGGCAGACTCCGCTGGCCTCCCTGGTTGCCAAGGACTGATTTCAAGGTCCTCACATGCTTTCCTATAAATCCTCTCACTCCCCAGCATCTCTGTTTTTCTCCTACCCTACTCCTCAGCTCACTCCCTTCGCTTGGCCACTCCCTCAGGCTTGCCTTATGTCCCCTCCCGCTCCATACCATAATCAGATTCTATGTCCCTAACCCCTGGAGCTTTCCTCTCTCTACCCGTTCATCTCATCCCCTCTCTATCTGTCTTTCAATCCCATTTTAAAGCCCACTACTTCAATAGTGCCTATTGTCACCTCTTCCTTCTTCCACTCTCTCCTTGCTCAGCGTCCAACCCCGTCTTTGCAAAATCCTCTGCAAATTTACGTGAAATGTGCTGTATAAATGTAAGTTAATATTATTCAAATTTTCATACCTGGTGGCATATTTCATGCACGACAACCATGGTCACGTCAAGCAAATAGGGAATGGATGAGATTCCAGGATCGAGCAAAATCTTCTGCTCTACAAACACACTTAGTCCCCAGTTTTCCATAGCAGCGTAAGGATATTTAGGAACAGCTAACAGATCTATCACAAGAGAACAAAGGTTATTTTTCTTGCTGCAAGTTATTGTGAGAATATTTCCAGAACCTCCTTCCTTATCATAGAATCATAGAATCGTACAGCACAAAAAGCCATTCGGCCCATCGAGTTTGTGCCGGTTCTTTGAATAGAGCAATGTAATGTCAATCCCACTCCCCAGCCCTTTCCCCATAACCCTGCAAACCTGTCCTCCTCAAATACCCATCCACCGCGTTTTTAAAAATAGTTATCAAATCGGCCTTCACCACACTTTCAAGCAGACACACTTATGCTGCTAGGAAATGCATAAACAGATATTAACGGTTAATTGTGCATTAATCTACTCTGAATTAATTGCCCACTCACTGCAGCAAAACAATTTGTTATTGTTGCTGTCTCTTTAAGGCATTTTCTCTCTTTTTCCCTTAGTTGGGTTTTCCTGCATTGAATTCCCTCTCTGTCCCATCAGAGCCAACCCACTCCCACACTGATGCCAATACTGTAAAGCCAGCCACACGGAAGTGCACAGAAGGGGGGCATGAGATTACTCTCACTCCCACCTTCACTTGGCAAATACACCAACATACTACAATAAAATCTTAGCACACATCAATGCTGACGTCAATGATCAATGAATGCCTGTTCAAACTGTCCTTTTCATGAAAATTACCTTATAAAATATCACAAAGTACTGCATAAAAGTCCGGAAAGCTGTTGAAAAAGGAGATGAACACTTTCTTGTCCAGAGACTTACCAAATGCATTCTGCATTTATCCTAAATCCCATTTAATGAAAAAAGCTTGTTCCCCCCCTCCCCGAACATCTAGTATGTTAGTCTGGCACAGTTGGTAGCACTCTCGCTTCTGAGTCACAAGGTTTGGGTTCAAGCACTTTGAACTCACAGTCAATGGTGCTGATCTTCAGATGAGACATAAAACCATGGTCCTATCTGACTGTTCAGGTGGACGTTAGAAATCCCACAGCATTACTTAAAAAGGGAAAATTATTTTTCCTGATGTCGTGGTTCCAGATAAAATTGATCATTCACTTCATGGCTATTTTGGAGCATTGCTTTGCACAAATTGGCTGTATTGATCGCCTACAAGTGCACAGTCACTATCCTTTTCATTAAATCCTGCGAAGGGTTTTGAGACGTTTCAATGACGTCATACGATATTATATCATATCATGACTAAGAAGTAAAGACATTTTCTTTCTTGATAAAATACAAAACTTTAGAAAGTGAGATAGAGGTGACCAGGAAGATAGAAAATCTGCTTTTTTTCTTGGCGTTTTCTGCAGTTGTATGTTCTATCGGAAGCTCCCATTCCAATAATGCACCAAAGGGAATGGTTGTATACAGCTGAATTCAGCTGTTTCTTAGTGGAATTACAAATATTTCCCCATATGAAATGCAGTCACACCACTTCACTGTGAAATGATTTGAGACAACAACAGCAACAACAACAAGCATGTATATAGTGCTCACAATATCTGATCCAGAGGTGCATATGATACCATCTAAGCCATGCAGACTAACTCCAACAAAAACATTCCCCTTTAAAGTACTTAGGCATGAAAAATATTTTAATGATGTCATGAAATCCAGCAGAGTTCATTGGCAGATCAATGCTTTTCACCCTGATATTTGTCAAACCACTCGACCACAGTCACCAAACAGAATATCATTAGTACAATGCTCGACCCAGAGATGGAAAACAAAGGTCAGTGTAAAATCTGTAGCTGCTATGCCTGACCTTCAGTGTCTACACAAATGATGTCCATTAAATGACAGTCTGTTCATGCATTTCATTAAGCTGCCTATCCACAGCCATCCTTATTCCCTAACTGGAACAACAAGCCATTTATGTCCCTAAAGAAGCATTTCCCGGCAAAAAATAAATCTTTCTCATTGCTGAACAAGTGGAAAGAAATGATCTGCGGTGCTTTTGACAAGTAAAGTTCAACAAGAGGAATCTTGTTTTGCCTCAGAGGCAAAGTGGAAAACTTCAGATATATTTGGAAACAAATTGATTTTCCATGAAGTACCAGCAGAATTAATGATTTGAAATATCACAGTTAGCTAGGCCATCTTGGTTAATAATAACAATAATATTAATAAACTTACTGCAGTCTGATAGTATTGGGAGCGCTTTAAACATTTTTTTTCACTCTAAATTGCTTTTGAGTTCTTTGGTCAGTATAATAAATAGTTTTGAAATTCTAGCTTCCATCCATCTAGTGATAGCTCAAACCCTCATTTGTTGGATATCAAATGACCAACTAGGTACTATCCTTCTTGGGGGTGGAGGTAAACAGGGTTTCCTTGGAGCTGAACTTGCTCCATAGGTGACATGCAACAGAATGTCAGAATCAAGTCATACCTCTGTTGCAGTCTCAGTAGTCCAGTTCCTGAGCCAGGTGAGTCTGCAGTACTCCAGGTTACTGCTGAGGACAGCCCAGCCAACTTGGCTCAATGGCAGAAGTTGGAAGGGTAGACCAGAAAAGTGCAGAAACAGAAATGACAAATGTGGTCCGTTCCAGTCCCAAAGTTAAAAAAAAATCCTATGTTGCTTTATCTGATACACTTCTTGGTCAAATAACTACCTAATTCCCTCCTGAATTCCCTGACTCAATCTGCCTCCATCGCCTCCCTGGGTAATCTATTCCACATTTTCAGCATTCTCTGCGTAATTAAATCTGAGCTGTCTGGTCAATTTCCCTCTTCTGAGCTTGAGTCTATGTCACCTGGTTTCAGAATTTTTGATATGTTTAAAAAAGAAAGAGAAAGAAGGAAGGGGCGGAAAGAGACAAAAAAAAGAGGAAGAAAGGCAGATAGACGAAATAGGGGAGACAAAGAAAATATAATATTTAGGAGTGCTGCAGTCATTGTCTCATTATGAGGAGAATTTGACTGTTTTCTGGGGACTTGTGGTACTGAGCTTTGTGTGGGGGAGAGTATGTGGTGTGCGATTGCTTATTAAGGATAGCGGGTGTGGAGATAACAATATTACTTGGCTCATCACCGAGTGACAGTGCCCCCAGCATCAACTAGCAAATGCAGCTCAGTTTCAGAATAAACCCGTGTTCTGCACATCAGCCACTGCCTTTCACTCAACATGTACTTTATCATCCCTGCTTCTGGGCCCAGGTCTGACAACCAGATGCTGATGAGTGTGAAATGTGGGTCAGTCCCACACTATTGACCAGTGGTGGCCAACCCAAGGCCTACTGACCATTTGCACGAGTCTAGGTGAGCCTGTTTGAAATCAATATTTTATTTCCAGGTTTTTCTTGACTGAATATTTCTTGATTCATGGCATAAGTCAAGATATATTCAACCAAGAACATTTATTTTATTGGCTGAGGAAAAAGGTTGGCCATCACTCCTATAGACTCAGTTCTACCAGGAACTAAATGACGATGACTAGAACAGTACAAACTGCTTGACTTGCTTCAGACCCTCAGACATGAAGCCATCATCCCTTTTGTCCTGATAAATTCAGAATTTAGCAGCAGATGTAATACGGCAGCATTTCAGAACCAGGTTCTACCTCTCTGGTCGGCAGATACAGCATCACTGGACCCTCAGTGCTTGGCACACTTGGTGGGTACATCAGTCACTTGATTTAAAGCACAGGTTGACAGTCCAGTTCACTTGTCACACATATGACGAGTCTTTGGTCAGACCACAGGAGAGGATGCTTGAAGCAATGCACTCTACCACACTGGTGAAACTAACACTGGCTATTTTATACTACAGTAAAGTGCAACTCCAGTCAGCTGAGTATCATAGGAGTTGTGCTTTACTGTGGTATGAAACAGTCAGCTGAGCAACAGCAGTGCTGAGTGCCACCTCAGTGCAGGGCTCCGCAGGATGTTCCAGACAAGAGGGCAGAGAAAGGAAAATCGTTACGGGCTCTAATTTTTGCCATTTTCGTCACACGCTTCCAGACCAGAGATCAAATTAACTGCATTTCACAGGATATACTGTAAAGGTAGGACCTGTCTATTTGAATGACCAATTTTAAAAGGCAAACCAGGCCTCGGTTTAATATTTCATACGAAGGACGGCACCTCCAAACATCCCAGTACTGAAATTAGAATGTCCTTCTAATGTTGTCCAACAGAAATTGCTGACTAACCGATAGGTGGGGCTACGTTGATGCTATTTTAGCCGCATTAACTAATTTGAGTGGAAAACACCTCAAGTACATTTACACTATGCAGGTATATGTTTACGTATAGATTTAATTAACAAGCATCGACTTAGCAAACATCTACCAATATTCAGGGCAAAACTTTGCAGTGAAATAAGGTTTTTCCCTTCAGGCTGTGATGTATAACAATCTTCAATATAGTGCTCTAATATGGCAATTCTTTACTTCAATAGGGCTTATAAAACACGTTCAAAAAACTCTAGTTGATCAGAAACCACCAACATAACTACACATTTGTAAGAATGAAGGTATTCTTGTTTAGAAATTTGCTCACCAGTTACAGTGATATCTGATTCCTTCCCCCCCTGCCCACCTTTCCCCCCTGCCCTTCACCCTCCCCAATCCCGATCCCCAGCTCGGATCCAAAACGTTGACTGTCCAGCGCCTTGGGACGTCCTCCCAATGTGAAAGGCACTATACAAATGTAATTTTGTTGTTGTTGTTGATACAATAAGGTCAAACTGCACCGTCAGCATTTATAACAAACACATTGTAGCATTTTACAGCCAGTGATAAATAAAATTAACTCCCACTGGAATTTGCAATCCTGACTTCAATGAACAGCAATATGAATGTGTTTCATTGAACCAGAACTAATTGTCTGCATGAATAGCATCACCCTGGATAGCATCACCCTGAATAGCATCAATGTAAGTGCTTAAAAGGACCAGCATTCACAGCATGCTTAAACTGGACAGCTTGTGCTCTATAAATGTCATGAGTCAACTCACTTCATGACCTTAAAAATTAACCTAATGTTAGCATGCATAGCTTCTGGGGACCTTAATCTAAAAATAATTATCTTTAAGAACACTATCAAGCTATTTCTGTAATGATCAAGTGCTATTATCATCAAAGTGCATATTTGGTGAACAAAGAGAATGGAAACTTGTTGACTTTTGCCTACAAATTACACAGCCACCACAGTTTACAGTATATCCTGTGAGCGCTTTGAGACATCTATCTGATATGAAAGGTGTTTTTTCAAATGCATGGATGTTTATTACTGCCCCCCCCCCCCCATCCCATGGCATCATTCCCGGACAATCTCATTCATGGTAAACAGAGATGAGAATGAAAAATACAACAAACGATGCAATGATCTTATCATCAATCTTACCTGTTGTAATAAACATATTTTTGAAGCAACTTAAACTATAAAATATGAAAGATGTAAAAGAAAAACTGTGAATCTGTGTAGATAAAAAAAAATTCAGGAATGCACAGCAAGTCAATTGAAATCTGATAGGGAAGAAGAGGGTAGTGTTTCGGATGTGACCTATCATCAGAACAGATACCTGACCAAAGTGTTCACCTGCCAGGTCCTGCTTGCTGCGCATTTCTACTACTCTCGGCATCTAAAACTATTAAAACCACATTGCAGTTTTGAAGAGCACCAGATAAGGCGGCTGCTTTATTGTTGATCCTAGATTGTTAGAGCTGTACAGGTGTTGCAAGATTAGAAGTGAAAGACAATGTACTGTATAACAATGTATTGCAATTCATTATACATCAAAAGGTTATCGCTTTGTTTTGAAGCATATCTTAACTAGGAGAATAATTTCTGCCCAATTTATACTGATGGAAGTAAATCTTCAGTGCTTCAAAATCCCATTCATGATACCCAATACTTAACCTCCACTTTTCTTCCTTCTCCTCTCCTGAAGTCCTTAACTTACAAACGATAATTAGAGATGTATACCAGCAGGCAAGGAACATAGCATAGAGTAAACATATTGTATTGCAAATTTCAAATGGGCAATTCTGAATAAATAAAGTGAGTGCTCCAAGCATGAATGGGTTATCTTTTCACAGACTGTAAACAAGTTAATCAGCTAATTTTATTCTGCCCCGTAGCTCATCCAAATTATGAAAAAAAATGTTTTCAAAAAAATTCCAACACATTACTTTTCAAACCAATCCTGTTACCAAGCAACGCAAATGAGTTTTCTCGCTTCCAAAAGGAGCACTGAAAATATATGAGATGTACTAAGTAGTCATCAGAAATGCAACTGGCCTCTGTTTTCATCCCAGTTTCATTTTATTTACAGACTAAAGATTTTCTGAACATAATTTTTACACTATGTTTTAGTTACAGGATTGAAAAGAGAACAGAACTATGTTTGGTTTCATCTTTTTCTTTGCCAGCTGCTAAGTCTGAAAGTTGGCCCCATGTGAACTGAAAAGGTCAGGAGTTTTAGTGCTTTCATCAAGCAGATGAAATAATAGGGAATTACACAAACAAGTGTTATATTTCAAACCTAAACAATTTCAATCTTAATTTAGGATCTGGTATTCTATAGTTCTTAAAAACTGCAGGAAGATTGCTCAAGATTGAAATGAAGAATTTGCCAAAGTTCTGTACAATCTGACATTTTAAGACAAGAATCATATTGCTAAAGCCAGGATTTTAATGTCAGTAAAGAATCAGGAAAGCAATAGCTTTCTGGAATTCTTCACCAAATAAAATGGAATTATTTGTTAAATAACTATTTAATCCCTCTTGCACCTATTTTTATTGTGCATGCACTATTGTGAAATTGTTGGTAACCATTAAGCTGCTGGTAGGTCTACGGAAGCTCTTCAACCCCAGACCAACCGCTTCTGTGAATTTCCAGTCTGCAGACTGCAATCCTGAACTAAACATTAATATTACAGGAATAAAGTGTCTCAAACAAAGAGAAAATGTTATTACTGTAATATTAACCCAGAACTACTAAAACAAATATAAAAAATTAAAAACTTTAGCTACACTGATCAATTTTCCTTTCAGTCCCTTTTTAAATTTATTTTTTGCGTTTAATTACATAGAATGATGTGGAATAAAACTTGGCTTTTTTTTATCGATTTGGTTCAATTAGTCTGTGCCATTATTTTACTCCACACTTGTACTTTTTCTATAGGTTCTTTCATCTTTTCTAACCTAACTACTGTGGATTGAATCTCTGATGACCTACACCATGGGTTTGGATTCAAAGTTAAGGCAAAGAAGGTTTTTGGGTTGATAGAATTGAATCAGTGCATGGTTACCACAATGTGTTCATTACAGTGGCAGAACATGAAGTCAGATGACCTCACATTCTTCTATGTATGTCCTGTTGAACGTCACCATACAATAGTAATGATGGACCTAGTGGATACAACACCTTAGTGAGCAAAGATCAGGTCACCCAGTATTGCTCCAATATATTTATTTCCAGTGGGCTGAAAAGCAGAGTTGACCAGGAAAGAATCAACGACCCAATTCCTTGAACAGTAAACAGGCAAAATTTAAGTGCAGCAAAACAAGTAAGGAATGAAATTGAAGGGAAAAAAGCCGCAGGTAAACAAATGGGTTCATGTTATTTAGATTCAATAGCTGTTTTCATTATTGTCATTGCCTGAAGATTCATCTTTCTATTTGGCATCCCTCCCAGTGCTTCATGTTCCCACTAATGTGATATGATCCAAAGCAACCCGTTCTGCAGCTGGATTCATTTGGGGGGAAATTAACACAATAACTCTAATTAAGACATCTGAAATTGACGCTCCTACTGGCACCCAACAATTAATGAATGAATTAACCAACAGCAAAATTTAGCTGAAATAATTGTATATGTTAGATTCCAATCCATCGACACAGAAGCATGTTGCATATAGTGCCTGTAACCTGTCAGCAAGTTTAATTAGGTTTGTCTTACAACAACTGACAGAAGTCCAAAGGCCCATAGAAATTCACCAATGACAGAATAACACAAGTGAAATCTTTTGCAGGGCTAAAGAATTATACACTCCAAAGCAGACAAGAAGAAAACAAGCAGAATTGATGAGAGACTGATATCATACTACAGTATCTGTTTATTTGTTCAGGTGGACATTAAATATCTCATTGCACTCTTCGAAAAGAGAAGTGAATTTCTATCAGTGTCCTGGAAAACAATCCCCCAGATAACATTGGCCATTCGCTTCAAGGCTGTTTGTGGGAGGTTATTGTGTGCAATTTGGCTGCTGTGTTCGCCTATAAAATATGCAGTTACTACACTTTACAGAAAATCCTATAATAAGCTTTGAAATGCCTCCCAATGTAAAAGGCACAATTTCAAATGCAGGAATTATTATCATCATTATAGTTCATGTAGTTCAAATAACATATATAACCAAATATATTTAATAATAAAATCAGTGGAGAAAATGGTCACTTCATGATGTTTGCAGCATTGCACTTATTTGATGGCATTAACTAATGATCTGATTTGAGTCATTCAGACATTTTCTACGTGATGGATGATGTCTTTACAAGATATTCAGATGATACTTGCAGTCTTTCATACAAATTCATTATAATATTGAATGTGTATGAAGCACGACAAATATCACTCCATTATATTGCCCTCAGAGATTTCAGACAAGTGGTATAACCTTTTCGAAAATTGTCGCTAGTGAATGGAGTTAAGCAAAAAAAAGCTCTACAAAAATGAGTTGCCCCCACCATTGACCCAACAGAACTTTTTAAGACAGAGGTTTCTGCCTGTATCAGCAACTCAGCCCACTTGGAAAATGAATGACAATGCCTCTTTAACAGTTAAGTGGCATGTACAATGAACTCAGATTCTAGCCTGTGAATTTGTCCTAAATCATCACTTAAGCTATCAAGGAATGTCATGCCTTTTAGAAAAAAACACTGGGGGAAATGGAAACAGGACATTAATCTATCTGTAGATTTTAATTACACATGTATTAGACATTCAAATGTTCAACTGAACTTTCCCATCAGAATATATTGTTTACTCTCACTTTGAACATCGATTGTTAGGCAATACCTAGTGTATATTTGCCCCATTGGGTTTACACAGAAACTTCAACAACTACAATTACATTTATGAATGTCCCAAGGTATTGGACAGTCAAGGGTTTTCACTCCAGTTGGGGATTGGTATTAAGAGAGGTGCAGGGTAGAAGGAGATTATACAATTTGATAGCTTTCAGCAGTGTTATTTATTCTGTAAACATGTAACGTAAAATATTTGCCGCCCCTAAATATTTTATTATTTGTAATGTCTCCTCTCTAAGGACATCAATGACCGATTTTACCATCACTTGTATATTTACCAACATCTCAGTAAAAGTCCTGTGAAGCTCTTTGATATGTCTCAACCATGTAATAAGGTGCTATATCAAATGCAAGATTATTATTATATTATTATTGTGGAGTGAATGCATTTTAGCTCAACGACAACAAACCCGACGACAAGAGGTTAAAAAGGAAAAATCACAGTCCAAGTGACAGTGTTCAGGTCGATAAATTTACTGACAATCAGAGAATTAGTGCCACATGATTGTCCTGTATTTGTGACTGAACCTCACTCTCTAATAATTTTTCTTTGTTTATCCACAACAAGAAATAGTTACCACATGTTATCCTAATGGTACACTTCAGCTGTTAACACTTCAGAAAAACATTATTGTTGACATCTTAATGCTGGCGAAGAAAGCACTGAAATCATAATGCTGTCAAAGAACAGTTCTATGAAAGAAACAAATGGCTGCCTAAATGCATGTGTACATGCGCATGCATCTTTGTTATCAATAATTACTGGGAAAAGAAAGAAGCGTTCTGCTTTGTGTCTGATGATAATATCAAGCTCTCTTAGCCAACAAACGGCAAAACTGTTTTTCTGGCTGGCCTTTTTCTGAACGCTGTCAGTTTGAACTTTGCAATCTATATTTACGAACTGGAAGTCACTTCCAATTGGTGAATATTGTACTTTCAGCCCCGATGAGAAGCTTGACTGAATAATATACAAGAGTTTGTATACACGTGTTATATCACACTGTTGTTCTGCTTCACTGATGACACAGTAAGCTAATTTGTGGCTTTACTCTTAATGATATTAGAAAAGATATTAGTTGCTTTTTTTTCAATGTGCAAATCAATGAATGAAATTCCTGTTAAACAGTATATAAATCGCATAAATTTGAGGTATGATTTATTGCACTGATTTATTTTCTCTCCACCAACTTTCCTTCTCCAATATTCGATGGAACATGTATTATTTCTTCATTTTTTGTACAGTTCCAGAGACATCTGTTGTTCTGTTTCCTCACACCACAAGTAACCATCATATAGATATGGATTTTGACAGTGAGTGTCAGTAGGTTAATTGACCTTAGGGGACACCAGAGCCAACCCTGATCCTATAGCTCCCAACATTTCTATACACACCTTCTGGGTAGCATCAAGAATGTGAATCATTACTGATATTCCCTAACCCTGGGACTCAGAGGTCAATTGTAGTATCCAATTGTTGCTCTAGCTGAGATAAGCAAGCAATTGAATCTGTAACCTTCATCTTAATGTGGCCTAGTGTTTTACCTTGTAAGATGTGGAGGGTTAATCATACTGAAGTACTATCAAATAAATAATCATTGTCACTATGTTATTGATTTAAAGGAAAACTATCTTCATTCGCAAAGGAAGAACTCTATCATTTTACTCACGATGACATGCAACAATTGTGGTAACATTTCTCAGATACAATGTCAAATTTCAGTGTACTGTGCATCACTGCATCATATGTCCAACAAGTAAATAACATTTAACCGGACATTTTAAAATCAAGGTTGCAGCTTTAAATAACATCTATGCTTATTTTATTTCTATAAAAATAAAATAAAGTGGATTTTTCAACTGTACAACTTACCTAATTTCGGTAAAGAATAGCTGACATTAAAGTAACCTTCATAAAATTCCAGAAGTCGTTTTGTTATATTTAAAGCATAATCTCCAGAACCTCTTTCAATAGCATCAGATCTAGCATATAACCGCACCTTGGAAAAAGAAAATGAGTCAGTAAAATTATTTTGAACAGCCAGACTCCAAGAATGTTCAAATCTAAACCAATGTTAATATAGGTGAATTCATTCATCAGCTATTCATTCACCAGGTTGAATTATGCATATAAACATACTCCAGAGAAAAGCCGCAGAACTTCTTTTTTTACACAAAGTCCTTGCAATTGTACGCTATCTGGTTAAGTCTGGTGTGATTGTGACTCAGTACTTTCTAGCCAGTTTAAACAGTAGACTTTTTTGTCTATGAGATGAGTGCATTGATGAAAAGACAAAGATGTGAAATTGATCGAAAGTTTAAACATATAGCAATAATTTTCGATTGAACAGTGGAAATAACAATACATTTGACCTTAAACAATCTGCTTTGTACACAGTCAATACAACAATTGAGGGAGACAACTATTCACTCTTAAACAAAACCAGATGACATTATAACATTGGGCTTCAGTGATAATGACAGTGGTTATCCAAATTAAAATTGTCCATTGGTAATAACATTTCATACAAGAAATCCTCTACAATAAGGGATTTTTTTATTTGGATGTTTTGTCAGTAATACATTTTTCAGATTCATGGGTTAAAGTGTTGTCAAAAGCTGAATGCCATTAGAAAGGCTACATGTCAACTAAAGAAATATCATTCTGTTAATTTCCACATTATTGTCAAACTTTATACCAGAAGATGCTATAAGACAGTTTCATATGCTTGTCTTCTATAATCAGATCATTCATTCTGAACTCTGGGTCTTAGTTCTATTTTGCTACTAAAGATGAATAATCTTTGTTCTTTAGGAGCTGCGGTAGCTGGTATTAGATCACTACAACTAACATCATGAGCATGTATGTTAAGCTAAATTAGCCTCCTACGCACAATGGCAACTGTAACAAGAGCACAATGATACTACACTGCATCAGATACAAAAGTAACCATTAGAAACTGCAGAACTTGCAAAAAAAATCATCTCTGAAATGATCACTGACTCTAACAAGATGGTTTAAGACTATTGAAAACACGTTCGATTCTCTGACTCACAGTAAGACGGCTAGCGCAGCTCCAATAGTGCTTGAAAATCACTTGCCTGCCTGCTTCATTTACATACATGCCAACTGTTCATCAATCAGTCGGGAGGTTCACATTGGCATTTGAACAACATATATAAATCAGGGTGCAGTAGGTGTGCAAACCAGAGAAAATCAAGCTTCCTGAGCATCACCACAAATTCCAGTTTTGTCTCAGATTTGAATTGCTCCTTCTATCACCCACCATCATCAGAGGCGTCAAAAAAACACAGACTAGCAAAACCTCACCTCAAGCACCAGACAATATGATTTCCCTTTCTCTCAGCATCAGGAAAATAGTCCAGAGATAAAGTCAGAATAAACTTACTTTCATCTCCACACAACCAAAATTTTTCAGAATAAACAAAGGTTTTGAGCGAGCTTGACAAAACTCCCACAGATTATTTTTTCTTTAAATTATTTTTGTGTTTCTTAGCGATTTAAGGGAGAATCAGATTTTGTGAATGTAATACCTGACTCTTTTGGATGCATTGTTTCTGACTTTCCTGTCACTGTTAGTGATGCCTTTAGCACCAGTACTAATAAATGAGTCTGTACTCTTTCGTGCTAAAAAAATGTACTTAACTAAGTGATGTGACATTGAGTGACACCAAATCATTAGGTCCATGTAAGCTCAAAATCATCCAAGGTAAAAATACATGTGTAAAAGATGAGTAAAGTCAGTATTTCACAAACAGAATCACTGAAATGCTGTGTCTCAGGCTACAAGTCCAAAGGCCACTATTCTGACACTTGGGGGCCCAGGGGTAGGGATAGAGGGGGAATAGGGTGCGAGGGGGCTTGAGAGGTGAGGGGGTTCAATGTCAATCCTCATCAGATGTTGCACCACCAGAAATAGAAATTCCAACAATATAAAAATTATCACCAGGGATAATTATCACATCATCTGTCCTATTTTTTACCCTGTATATTGACAAGGCAGAACCAGGGAAATCTCACCAAGTGACCCTCAGGGGCCATGTAAAAGATGATAAATTGTAAAAAAAAGCAAAATTGCTGTTCAAATCCATCGCCTTGTTTCAGAAAGTGATTCAAGCTTTCTTTCTTCCTTTCTTTTCCAGGGTGACCAAAAAGTCATGAAGCTACCCTATTATCTAAAGAAAACTATGAATATATTGACTTTCCAACGTACTATTGGTTTCATCTGGACTTATATGCCATAGAAAATGGATTGAGTATTACATGACATGCTCTTTTATGTTCACAGCTCCAGCACTTTCAAATCCCTCCTTCCTCCCCCACACACTGCAAAGTGATGAGAACCAGAAGTCCAAATCCCCTCCCCCCCCACCTCCAGAACAATTTCTTTTCAGCAGCAAGATTTGCACACTTACATCTAGTCTGCATGTAGCAATCCAACAAATTAGACCTGAAATCTCACCTACTCTCAGTGATTCTCTGTAAGACCATTTTGTCCTAAAATTTAAGATTGGGGTAAAAATCCTTCAATTCAGACTGAATTTCAATTCAGAATTCAATTTGACAATTTTTCACAATTCTGCACAATCTTAAATTTTAAGACAAAATGATCTCACAGGCTAAGAGTAGGTGAAATTTCAGGCGTAAAGTACAAAGGAATTCATAGAGAATCTAGGTTAAGTATTGAGTTATTTTGCAACTGGCTGTCTGATGAGTTAAAAGAACAAACCCTTTTGAGGTCAAAGTATCTTTATTGTTTTGTTGACACTTTGCACTGGAACATCGTGTCAGCAGTTTAGGGCTTCAAGACAATAGGAGAATAGTATGATGGGGTGGCCACAAGCTATAAACCTCTGTATTTATAAAGTTGGGCTGAGTAAAAATGAGAGGCTGAGACTGGGAAGTGAAAAGGCAATATTGGCATCATTCCAGGTTCAGACATCAAAAACATTTTTGTTCTGCCAGTCCCGGGGAATAGCCATAGTGCATAATAAGATATGAGTGTTTGTGTCATGGGAAATATCCAGAGGGTTGCCAGGGCACTATTCTTACATGCTCTATGGGAGCTGAAGTGGACAACACATACTTTGATGTTGGTATTAACTGTCAGTCAAATGTAAAAGATTGAGTGAATTTTGCAGCATTTCACAGCAATAATAATAATATCACAATTGCATTTTAGATCATAACTGAAAACCTTCTTCTTAGACCGTGCCTATTGTCACCTAAAGCTCTGCCACTATTAAGTGCTCTGAGATGCTACTGCTTAAATTACGCACCTCCAATTGGTGGAACCATCGCTCGAACGGAAAGGATGTTTGCCCGAGCTGCAAACAGGAAGACAGTGGCAATGCTCTCACCCATCAGGAACCTTGCATGCTAGTGATGGCTCAAACTCGTTATTATTGGTCAGATGTTGAACGCCCAACTTGTGACTATCCTCCTTGGGTGGAGGTAATTGGGGTCTCCTTGAAGCTGAACTGGCTCCAAGGTGACATGCCTCGTAATGGAATATCAGAATCGAGCTAGTCTTCTGCGGTGGTCTCGGTAATTCGGTTCCTGAGCCAAGCGGCTCCATAGTATTCCAGGGCACTGCTGATGACAGTACAGCCAGCCTGGCTCATCAGCTGGACCTGGAAGGGCAGATCAGTCACTCGGGGCAGGGAATCATCCCATTCAGTTCCTGTTAACCCTACAAGCCAAAGCCCTAACGGGGTAGGGTGGTCATAGCTGGACAAGCACTGAGAAGGCTTGCTAGACAGCAATATCAATCGCCAGCTATGCAGTTTTAGCTGGTTAGACTCCAGCAGTGCCCCCAACGCACACTTTGGAGTCCCCAAGCCTTGGCTCTTGCCAATCGGCGCCTAATATTTTTGGAATTAGGTAAGCAAAATGCATCCCTCCGCTGAGAGAGTGCGCATTCCATTCCAACCATCTCTCTCTGGGATTTCCATGTGTGGGTGAGGATTCATGGAAATCTCAGCTTTGTTTGGATACTCTTAAGCATGATGATGGGTTTCCGCATGTGTCAGACACCTGGTTGACAAAAAAAAAGTTTAGAAGAAAAACTCTGCCTTTGTAGGAGTGGTAGAAATGGCTGGATGAGCATGAAGGATGCAAGTTCATGTAGGCAAAGTAAAGATACAACTGCAAGCAGTATTGGCACACAACATCTTCTTATTCCAGGGTCCATATGCTATAAATATACAGCCTGACCTGTCTCAGCCATCAAATGAACATGTCAGCCTTGAGTGACTACTTTCTATGGTAAATTCTCTGCTTTGAGACGTGTTGATGAACTGCTAAGGTGCTATATCAAATGCAAGGACTATTATCTTGTATTTTGTGTGGAGCAACTGATTCCAAGTGGTAGCCAGCTTCCCATATCAAAAGACAACAATAGTATCCATTCTCAGCCTGCAAGCTATTTTTCAGCAGTTGTTAAAAAGAACCGGCTTTCAAATTAACGATCATTCTGCTCGCCTGGTTAACAAATGGATGTTCTATGAACCATAATTTCTATGAACTCTCTCAGCGGAGGGATGCAATGGACTCCACTTAAACGACATTTATCACTTACTAACACTTTAACCAAACTTACTATGTAAGAGACCTTAACTTGCACAGTTTGCTTCACCAAATTGAGGCTGCTCTAGAGAAACTAGGGCTTGAACAGGAGCCAAGCCCAGAAGCTAAACTCAGTCAAGGGCTAAAGGTCAGATTACAATCTGTTCTGTCTATCAGGCTAAATCTTGAACTAATGCCAGCAGGACATATGTGCAGTATTGGCCATTGCATTTTACATATTCAGAACCAGTATACAACCTTTTTCGTGAACAGAATACAAAAATCACTCCTGTAGCTCAGTGGTTAGGGCACTCGCTTCGCAAGCAAGAGACCTGGCTTCGATTCCCGGCAGGGCGAAACCTTGGGCAAGTTCCTTACTCCACACACCTGATAGTAATCCCTCAAGATAAAAAACAATAATAATTTGGTCACTCAATTGTTTGTGGGACACTGCTGTGTGCAATTGGCTACCGTGTTTCGCCCACAAAAATATACTGTCAATTCACTTCACAATATATTCTGTGAATCGCTTTGAGACGTCTAGAAAACATGAAAAGCGCTATATCAAATGCAAGGATTATTATGATTATTATTATTACAAAGCAAATCTTTCAGGAAAGGGGAAGAAAAATACCCAAAAGTACTTTTGGATACAATGGTTGACAACCCATTGCCATTTTAAAAAGAAGGGTGTAGTGTAACCTACTACATAGTTGCACAAGACATACCAATGTACTCAGTTGGACCTTTGGGGGATCCGTGAGCTGTTTTGCAGCAGGTTGCCTTGAGGCATTAGTCAATTGAGGGCAGGGAGGGTAGGAGTAGGAGGGTGGCCAAATGCATGGTTAAAGAGGAGGGTTCTTGAGACGTGCTTTGAAGGAAGAAGGAAAATGTAAATTCACCAAGGTGTAGCTCCTGCTATTTTATACCATGCAAGAGAATCCTGGCATGAGTGAGGAAAGAAATTGAGTCAATGTGAGTCACAAGATGGACACAGAATTTACTGAACCTATTTCAGCTTGCATCTAACCAAATTAATTCCAATTATCACTGAGGTTAGATATGACAGGGTTGGAAATATAATGCATTTTTCATAAGTTTCCAAGAAAATACCCACATTGTAATGCTTTCATGTACATTCTCTGCTGCAGTGTCGCTCCAACTATTTATATAAATGGGACCAGAAGACAAAAATACAAACCACAGCTAAAAATAAATTCACTCAAACCTAAATCATGTACTGTAGCTAACTCAGAGAAAAGTCAGCAGATTTCTATACGGCAATTCAATGTCTGAGCTGATGGTATTTGCATTAGAGTCTCTAATATTCCTGAATGCATAAGATGCATCTTTGTGTCCATCCATCAAAAGATGAAATTTTTAGTCCAGCATCAGTCTCTCAGGTACAATGCTGCTATTTCTTAAAACTTGTAAGTTTTATTGCTATTTTGGTTCTAGTAAATATGAAAATTCCAATTTTCTGTTTTTTTGTTCCCGAAATTCAGGATATAAACGCATTCTCATCAAAACCATGTTTGGCAAACATTTTTAGGGAGGGGGTAAATATGATATGCCATTTTGACATCACATACAAGTGATGTTTGAATTATTTGTGGAACAATTAATATCATCCAATCCAAAACAAACAAAAAACTCTTACCAAATATTAGGGGTTAAATCCCACCTGGGTCTAGATTGACTCAATTTTCTTAGCCTTTCAGAATGCGCAGGATTAATAAATCATTGAAATCAATCTGAAGTTGGCTTTTTCATAGTTTTTAAAAACAATTACAGAAAACAGGCTTCAAAATTAAGACTGTTTTAGAAGTTGCCAAATTCTGAATCATCTGAAATACTAAGAAAATAGAGTAAATCTAGACTCAGATAGAAGTTATAATAATAATAATTGATATATCTAGAACACTGAAATTACCTGAAATTCTGTATAGAATGTAGTACTTCCCATATTACCGCTTTGAATACATGCCATTAAAACATAACCAACAACTGGAAATGTACTTATATAAGTAGCCAGGTACCTGGAGTAGTTCAATGTTTGCCTCCCAACCAAATAGTCATTGGTTTCAGTCCCAGGGCTAACTATCACTCAGATCCAACTAACATATACAGACAAGTTCAGTCTGGTCTTGATCAGGGCAGTGCTCAGAAGCAGGGCATTCCATTAAGGATGAGCAAGGAGACTTGATCAGATTTCTCCTTCAGAGAGCAGCTCATTGCAAGCAGAGTTTGTGATGTTTCACACAATTCTGAGCAACTTACACTAATTTGTGAATATAAACTCAAATAATAGCACAAAACACATTTCTGAAATTAGTCCTTTTCCCACTGTAAAGTAACTCTTTGTTGACAGCCTCTTCTTAAAAAGTAGTTCAAAAAGACCACTGAAAGATTTGATCACAACTTATGTATGTCAACGTACTCAGCAGAGGATGGGGAGGAGCGACTGATAGCGCTGGTCTAGCTCTACTTGAGTCTAGCTCTACTTGAGTCATTTCCTGGCAACCATAGAACAACAGTGATGCCAAGAAGGAAGCATGTGGAATGAACACCTTACAGAAGAAGATAAATGGGAGCAAACAGATTGAATTAGAGGGACAAAGTAGGTTACACTGTACAAATCAAATATTGTACATCTTTCCTTCACTTGCTCTGATCAGTGCAAGCATCTCCCAGGAAGAATTATTCATATTCATTCTTTCAGGGTAAAACAATCCTTAAGTGAAAACATTTTGATGAAATAGCTCGATCTGCTACAATAAATTAACTGTATATTGCTCTAAGCTAGTAACTAATATTCTATTTTCTTAGTATTTCATAGGGTTCAGAATTTGGCTTCTAAAATACAGTCTTAATTTTGGAAGCTAGTAATGTCTTATCTAGGCAAGACAAGCTATGATCCTTAAAATACATAATATAAAAATGGTGATGAATTTTGCTGTATTTCTCAACTAAAAAATCTGTTACTCCATGGCACCACTTCATGAGAATGTCACTCCAACTCAATCTATTTTGGAGCAGGATCCCTTGAATTGGGGTAACTTGAACGACAAACTTTTCATTTATCGGGCTATGGCTCCGGGTGGATTTCTTTATGGAAAAATCTGTTAACAAATATCACCCAGTATTAACAATCATCTAAAATGAAAAGCAAGCACATCAAAAGCAATGAATTAAAAATTCTGGTGCCAGGTGACAAGCTGTGTGTTCACAGTACCTATCAACAACATAATTATCAATAACCAATGCTCATTTACCTTCAATGCAGCAATAAACAAAAATATTGTATGATATTTATGCATCATATGCTGAAACTATTGATTACAAACTATTTTGAATGGAAAGAAAGTGAACTTACAGTTATACCACTATTGGTAACAGTCTCCTTATAGGTGAAGTTGCAAACCGCCCAGGCCAAGTAGTAAGTGGACATTTGAGGTGTTTGCTCAAACCGCTCAGTCACCCATCCTTCTTCCTCAGAGATAGTGGCCTCCACAGGCATGTTGGACAATGCTAGGTACGTCACTTGGTGTTTGACGCTGATGCTAAATGTTGCTTTGTACACTGGCTCATCAAAACATGGGAAGGCCTTACGAGCATGTGTAGGAGAAAACTGAGTGACTGCGAGGTAGCTGGAAAAAAAGGGGGAAATGTTTGTTAGATGAATTGAAAAGTGCTCAAGAAATATACAATAAAAGCCACTTTGTGCTGACTAAATATTTCACTGAATACTTTTATTTTCAATTTATTTTAATCATGTGCATCAGCATTATTCATGAGCCAATATTCACTGTAATCTCAGGTAGAAGAACACCATAGACTTGCTATGTCACCGGATGTATAAAATGGATTTCACGGTTGAGAAAGAATGGAGCTCTCTTCATGGGGAAAAATTGCTATGTTACGCAGCACTGCATGGGTTAGAAAACCTTAGCAGGTGACTGTGCTGTTCAGTGAACAATTAAAATGTACATTTTTTTAAAATTAGGTCATGTTTGCCCAGGGACATTTTCTTCTGAAAGAAGATTTGTGTGTCTCCTTTTGTACTGGGAGCCTGAAGTAATCAACTTGACTCATCTGAGAGAAATTCAGAAATTGCTTTGCAAACGGCAAACTTGTACAAGTTACAGAGGTGGTTGATTTAACTATTTACCTTATTCAGTGTATAAATGGTTGGGGATATCAATGCAACTTTTATTAATCTAGAACCAGCATCTAAGATCGATCTATTTTTGCACAGTATAAAGAACACGTGGAAGAGTCTCTGCCTGGAAATAACTTGATTCCTTAAAAAGAGAGCTCAATCAGTATTCGTTGAAACGGAGGATGGGGTGTTATATTGCAATCATGTGGATTGCAACAGCTCTTTTTAACCATAGTACCATAAAAAAGTGGATCAGATGGAGAGGGAAAGCAATGATAAAACAGAACCTTTTCAGAAAATGGGCTTGATGGACTGAATGGCCTCTACGTGTTTCAGATTTACTGACATTTTATACTTAATGAGGAAATGTATCTAGCACTTTAGTGATTTGTACAATAGAACTTATTTTTCTCTCTTATGCCTCTGAACAGAACATTAGCAAATATTGGAAGCAAATAAGTGTACAAAGTGCTGATGGTTTCCAACTTCTTTAAATCAATATGACAAGCAGCAGCTAGCTTAAGAGAGGTTGTATATCTTTACCGTTACTTATCTCAAGAATGCTTCATATGATTACATTTCATAATCCCAAACCCTCAAAATATTTGTAACACCTCTGGAAACGTACAACCAGCAGAAACCGCAGAGTACTTCAGTGAATGTTTACATGTCAGAATTGATTAAAATGACAGAAGGACAAACTATTTCTTGCTTTGAATCTCTGGCATTAAACAAGGGTGGTTATTAAAGTGAGATTAATTCAGTTATTTGTGTAATGTGAAGTAATGTTATTCTTAAGCTCTGCAAATGTAGTTATAAAGAATTAAATACAGCATCCTGTAATAATTCAAAAGCATTTCATTCTTTTTCCTTCATTTCAAATCAGTGCTTGGAAAACCTGCAATGTAGCATAGTGTGGGGCTGAAATGGTATATTCGGTAATATTCTGGGAGTTGAGTTCAACAACAGCCCAAAATTGATGGACTAGAAGTCTCCTCTTCAAGATTACTTTATGTGAGGTCAGTGTAGGCTGCTCAATTTAGTTCACGTACACTCTTGTTTGCCTCCTCCACTTAGAAAGCTCAAGGGGCTACACATTCATCATCCCCTCCACCACACTATCAGCAGCCCATCTTTCAGCCATTCTATAATAATAATTATTATTGTAGAATTGTTGCTTAATAGCAACAATATTGACCACAATGGAAAGTCATTCAGTTGACAGTGACCTTTTTGTCAATTGGGATGGCAGCCACTATAGGCAGAGTTGTGATCATAGAGTATTGTAATGAACTGGAAATTAGGGAACAGAGAGATTAACAAGAGTTGCCCTTGAGGGCATCAAATGTACTTATTCGGGTTGTCCTAAGATGCTATCTGCTGCAGATGGGAATCAGTGGATCTGAGCAGATGGTAGAAAAGATTTAGTACCAACCAGAAAATTATAAGAACTACCAAGATTATTCAGCTACACAGTGCTAAGATTCAACAGATTGATGAGCATTAGCACCAACAATAGAATTATAGTGCTGGACTTCAGAAGAGTAAACACTGATTTTATGAGAAAGAAACTAGCAAAGATTAATTGGCCCACTGTATTGGAAAGGAAAGCACTGCAGAGATTTGGCAAGGTTAATGGGATAAATTAGATATGATTTGAGGAAAATGCACACTACTTTGAAACAACAGGGCATCTAGGATATAAGGAAAAAAGGGGATCAAAGATAAAATGTTTAAACCATATAAAGTATCTGGAAAAGGGTGTGCCTGACTATTAAAAGGCTGAGATATTCAGAAGTAGTAAAAGCAAACATAATGAATAAATTTTAATGGGTATTGAGATCACAAGATTGCAGTTCATTCTGGATAAAAGATTATACAGATTCAATGTTTACAACAGTGAGCTATCATTCCATTTAAATATGCATTGTCTCTAAAGTTGAGTGCTTTAAGGAATATTATCATTATTATAGTGCAGCAAAAAGAGCCAGTTTCTATAGAAACAAATCAGAGCAAATTTTAGCTTTCAACAGCTATACAAATAAATTGCATGTATTTTTTAAACACGATAAATACTGAACAGGTAATTACTTAAATAAGTGCACTATGAAATACTACTTTGATGTTTTTGATTGTTTTTATCTTCGTATTCATTCCAGTGGCTAACAACCACCTTGGCAACAACATTATTCTAAAAATAGTTCTTGAGAGCACAATGTAACAATGCTTCTCTTCTAATCAGGTTCAATCATTGGTAATAAAATTAACTGGGCAATGCACAACTAGTCTTCTTCCTGCAACAAAATAATAATAATAATAAAAACTGAAGAGCTGAACAATTCTTAGCAATACTGATACACTAGATATTCGATGGCTTCTTTAGGTAACATTTCTAATCATACATACTTATATGTGATGCATTATGAAGCTTACCCCCTAAGACCAGAAATAGATTTAAGAAATGTTTTGCCAGTGCGAAACCTTGATGTCCTGTTCGACCCACAAATATCCTTTAAGCCCTCCTTTTGAGCTCTCACTCACTTGGCTTTGCCTCATCTCTGCAACATTGCTCACCTCTGCCACTACCTCTCTACCTGAATTACTCAGACCCTTATTCACACCTTACTCATGTCCAGGCTGGACTATTCAAATGTCTTCCTTACTAAACTTCTCAACTCCACCCTACACAAGATGCAGACCAGCCAGACATTGCAGCTCATGTTCTCTCCCACACTAAGACCCGTGTCTGGTG
This sequence comes from Callorhinchus milii, assembly GCF_018977255.1. Classification (NCBI taxonomy): domain Eukaryota; kingdom Metazoa; phylum Chordata; class Chondrichthyes; order Chimaeriformes; family Callorhinchidae; genus Callorhinchus; species Callorhinchus milii. Next base: position 36,938,739 of record NW_024704746.1, on the reverse strand, counting down.
TTTCCTGTCCTTGCTCTGCTCCACAGGCTCCCCATCTCCCAGCAAATTGAATTCAAGATCCTTTGCTTTGTGTTCAATTCCCTTCATGGTGTCATCCTACCCTACCTCTCTGATCTCCTGCTACCCCAGCACCCCAGCCATTTCTTCACTCAGCAAACTCCAGGCTGCTTCATGTTCCCTGCCTGACCTAATCTACCCCACAATCGATGGTTGGATTTCAGCCTTCTACCCCCACGCTTCATCTCAGAATCCCTCACTCCAAACCCTCCAATCCTATCTTTAAAGCCTACTTTAATATCTTTATTTTCAACCAATCTTTTGGTGGTCACTTCTTTCATTGTTTATAATGGAACAGCCCAAAAAACATTGGGGTGATGAAAAGGTAATAGGTATGAATAAACTGCACATGCTAGAGCAAAATGAATTGCTATAGACATGTTTGCAAACCAAAAGATGATCAGGTAGCAGGCGATCAGAGAGGTAGGGTAGGACGATACCATGAAGGGATTGGAACACAAAGCAAAGGATCTTTTTAAAGAAGATTTAATTGGTTTTCAGGACGTTCACTGAGACACCTAAATTAATGAATTTGTAGAGACATTAAACTACAATGAAAGACACACTGGTCTTTGATGTGATGTTTTTCAGTAGTATTTCACAAACATCAATACCATCTCATGGATTGCTTTTCTCAGGTCATTTGTGCAGCAGTGCTATGGGGCCACAACTGATTTTAAAGGATGGACCATAAACATAATATTTGCCATTGTGTCAAATGGGAATGTTGACTGTGTGAAATCCTAAACAATCCCATTGTATGCTTTGGTACTATTACATTGCAATAAAAGAAATAATGACTTAAAATTTTCTGCCAGTCGTCCAAATAGGATATTTGAAATGCTGATCTGCAGCAGTTTCCATCTTTACCTGTGTAGATTTAAAACAACAAATAACAACAAATTACATTTGTATAGCGCCTTTTACATCAGGAGGACATCCCAAGACACTGATGGTAAAAATTGTGTCTACAAACCATATACATTAGTCTTTTTGATCTACACAGTGTACACAGTGCACTATGTACAAATGTACAAAGAGTAGATAAATGTTTTATTTTAATGGATCAATGGCGTTTTGCAAACTGCCAAGAAAATAGGATTTGGGTTTAGACTCATTCTTCCATCTGTTTGTGCTCTTCTCTTTATTCAATTTGCCAGCAAAATGTTACAGTCAGTGGTTAGACGTTACCCTAGAAATGGGTAGAAATCTGTTGCCTTTATTTTCCTTCTGTTTAAAAAGCAAACCATCTGTCCACTGCATGATGCGGATAGGCCTGAGCGCACCCTGATCACAATCACACATAGAGAACCTGTACAGAATTCATCACGCACCATTTACACCATTAAATGCCTGCAGGCATTTGCAATGCAAACAGGCAAAGGGAACTGGGCTTGGTATGGCAGCAAGTACATTTAAAATTTGCACACACAAATGAGGAAATAATACAAATGCACAACCAGTTGTACGTGTTGTTAAATATAAGAACGTTTTGCCTGCAGACTTCAATCGTCTTTGAGTTTGGTTTCAAGCATCCTAATGCACTGTAAATCACATTGGTAATTCATTCTCATACACTCAGATACCTGGCCTTCAGACAACAGCCTTAGTGCACAGCAGAGTGGATACTATAAGCTTGTAACACTGTAAAGTACATGTCACCACGGCAATGAAACAAACATTAACTTTGGTTGATGGCTTGAACTGGTAAACAAATGGCCCAGCTGTTCCATAAATAACCAATTGCTTCAAAGATTCAGATAAGGGCATTATATCACACTGTCAGCCAATAGTTTTTCACCATGTCCCTTCACTACAAGCCACTTTTGGACACTGAGGCCATCAGGGTATTTAACACTCACTCATAACTGTAACCATAAATGAATTACACATCCTTATCAAATGAACATCAAATTCCTAGAGAGCCTTTCACCTAACACTTTACAATAAATTCAGAAAATGATATGTATGTTATTTTATCAAAAGCTAAAGACAGTTAATTGTTACACTTCTTGTTCTGGAGCAGGCACTTAAACACGTCCCTTGGGGGAAGTGAAGTGGAGCAACATAATCAGAATGTTGTACATCTATTCTGTTCCATTTAGCTCCTAAGTGCAATAATAATGAGGAACATGCAGGGAGATATGGGAGTAAATAACTCCTTTCTGCTTAAATTTGGTGGTTCATAAAGGTGGAAGGTATCAATGCTGGGGAACTGAATGCTTTCTGCAATTTGGCCACCCAATGTTGGCATTAAGCACTCCAGCTGATATTCAGTACCAACACATAGAAGAGTGTAAGTGTGTCCATTCTATGCCCCACAGTCAGACTGATTTATTTGTGCTAAACAAGTAGCGTCAAATTCTGGACAGTTTTCTTCAAAAGGACTGATGCCCACTAGAACCTGCAATGAGACAGTTCAGTCTTATTTTTCACACAGAAATTTTGCGGCTAATAGAGGAAGCAGATGTCCTTCTCCTAAGTCTGACTAGAATCAAACTCTGGTTCCAGAGAGGAAAGAATAGTGCCCAGAACCAATTTACTGAGAATCACAGCAAACAGTTCCACTTCTTTGGTTGCTTCTTTCAACAGTAATTCACATTCTGGATCCAAAGGGTTTAGAAGAGAGTGACACTTAACAGCAATAGCCCAACTAATCATCCCACCCCCTAATGCCAACCCTCAGAGCATGCCAGAAAATTCAACCACAGCAAGATTAAAATTCGAGAAATTATCAGGAAAGGAAAATAAAGAGAGAGTGAGTTAATGTTTAGCCCCGCAACCACTCCCCCACCCCACCCCCTCACCACCCAGCAAATAATTTTTATATTACAACATGTCCTTATATGCCAGAGGCATCTCTTCTCCTCTATCTGGTGAATTTGATAATCCAAATAAATAAAACATGTTCACAGTTTGGTCTAATTTGTGGTATTTCTTTGCGGGATCCTTGTTAGGCAAATGAGAACTCCTTCTGATAATCGGAAGTACATGACGCTGAATGGTGGGAACTGGGAGCACAGCTTCAACCTGATCTACGTCCAGAGCAAAGATTCTAATGAGATGCTTTATGACGGAATCTCATTAAAAACAATCTCACATTTGAACCCAATGGTTTAATGTACTTTGGTTGAGGTGTATTATTTGGGCAACTTTCACACTCACTATCAGGATACTGACCCATAAGATGTTTGATAGGTTTGAATACATTTCCACATCTCCAAGACTCAATAATGAGTTGGTCAACTATTGCTTTGTATTACTGTACCTGCCATGTTTCCTCAGAGCCAGCAGACCCTTCTTTGCTATTTTTCCCTATTTCAAAGGGGAAAACTCTAAACATACCGATCAATTTGTTCACTTGAATGGGTGAACAGCTCGGTACAATGACTGAGACTCGAACCTAAAACATTCTGCTTCCAAGGGGTCAACCAAATGAACTATTTTAAAACAGGACAAACTGGAGCATGCACAGCGATGATGTATTACCACATTTGTCAAGCAAACTGGAGATACAAATGCCACCAGAATGCATAGTTATTATGCACCCACACACACAGCTGCTTCAACAGCTGCATGAGCCAAGGTACCAATAAAATGTTAGAAAATGTTATTCCATAATCTAAAAAGTTATTTGAACTGTGTTCAAATTAACACAAGATTGGTGTTTCGCCATTTAAAGCAGTCATGCTTCATTTTGTATGAAATGCTCTTGGAGTAAAAATATATTTAATGTCAGAAACCAAATAAACCATCAACTGTTTAAGTAAATCATTCTAATATAGAACATTGGCCTTTAAAACAAAATTGACTTGTTTGTTTGTGAAAAATGTTGCCACCTTTGTCTCACGTAACAATAGAGTGAAACATCAACTGCAATGAACGACTTAAATCAATGAGCATAATAATTTTCACAGCATGCAACACGGAGGTTTATTATGCAATACAAGTCGAAAAAAGATTATGTTTGTTCTAAATCACTTTAAAAATACTTGAAAATCCAACACCTTTATTTTAGCACACTGCAGATAAATTTGTAGTAGAATCTCATTATAGGCAACTGGCTGGGATGGAGGCTAAAATACTTATAGTCAGATGTGTACATAACCGAAATGGCTATGTTTCACTTAAACCCAGTGCAAAAGAAATTAGGTGTTAAAAATACTAAATCTACTGTGGAGAAGTATTTACATAATTCCATACTTTTATGTCACCACTAAGCCTGCCTGTCATATTACTTCACTCAAGCTCTTTTATAGAATTAAATAATAAGTGTGAGGTTTATGTTTGTGTATCAAGTACAATTACATTTCACTACATACCGTACACTAAATTATTTGCATGCAAAGAAAATGCCACGTTACGTGAATGTGAGACATTGCTTTAACCAAGAGCCTTAGAGTCCAGTGAACTTAATGCCCAGTTATACTGCACATTTGGCGTTGGGGTAGAATGATCATTTGAAATGCTCTGATGTGCAGAATGCAGCAGTCATTCTGTACATCAATGTGTTGCAAACCATCATTTCGCATTAACATGTGCAGTAAAAGTAATTTCACCAAATTTTACACCAAGCAGCAAGAGCACTTGGAAGAGTTGGTTTGCAAACTGGGGTTTATTGTTATTCAGTTTCTAATCACTGTATGAACCAATTACTTGATGAACGTGTTTTCAATTGTTCAAAAGTATCACTAGCAGAAATGATCCACGAATTAATTGAACACTGGCCTCTCGAAAGCACAAACACATTAGGCCACTCAACAGTGATAGGAATGGACGCTCGCTCTCAGTTAGCATTGCGTGTTGAAAAGCTGATTGATGTTGGAGAAAAACTTTACCCATTTTCAGAGACCGTTGCCAGCCATCTATGGGCAAGGTTGTTTACAAGTCATAGCAGCCTCTCCGCTCAGAAAAGTTTTCATCAAATTCAGCTTCTATGTAGTGTAAGAAATATATATTTTTAAAGGCACGCGAGGGTCGAATGAATTATGACCGATTTTCCTTTAACGCTTGAATGGGCCAGAAATTCAATTCACCTCGCGCCTGCGTGTCGGCGGACGCATCCCTCCCGGGAGAGGGCGCGCGGTCCACTCCAGCAATCTATCTCTGGGATTGTCCATGTGTGGGTGGGAGGCGTGGAAGGCTCGGTTTGGTTTGGCTACTCTTAAGCAAAGGGGTGACGGGTTTCCCCAGGTGGCAGACACCCACCCGGCTGACCGAACAGTATAGAGAGGCGTGTGATGATGGTGCGTTATCCTCTGGTGGGACCAACAGCCTTTTTTTTTCACACAATATCACATCTACACAACCCCTGTGTGGAGTTTTCTTGAGCATCGCGTTAGTTACGACTGAGTTGGGATTAATCCTCGGTGTGTGTGTGTGTGTTGTGTGTGTGTTGTGTGTGAGTGGTGTGTGTGTGTTGTGTGTGGTGTGTGTGGTGTGTTGTGTGTGTGTGGTGTGTGTGTGTGTGTGTTGTATGTGTGTGTTGTATGTGTGTGTGTGTTGTATGTGTGTGGTGTGTGTGTTGTGTGCAGTAAAACCCCGACAGATCCAAAGTGACTGAACATCGCGGTTTGGATGAGTTCCCGATGTGTTTCGGAAGGGCTCTGCCCCCCTCACCCCTCCCCCCCCCCCCACCCCTCCCCTCCCCCCTCCCCTACCCCTCCCCCCCCCCCTGTGCTGCCGGTGGTCTCACCTTCTCTCTTCCCGGGTCACGTAGGAGCTGCGGAAGAAGCCGAGCAGCTCGTCCGCGATATTGGCGTTGAACTTGATCCTCAGAGTGTAAAGTTTCTGCGCCTCCAACTCCCTCCTCAGCACAATGACCAGGACCTGGTTCTGCGGGTACAAGAAGTACTTACTGACCCCGAGGGCCCCGGGGAGGGCCCCGGGGAGGGACCCGGGGAGGGACCCGGGGGACACCCGCACCCCCTGGACCACCAGTCTGTCGGCGTGAAGGACCATATAGCGAGTGGAGTTCAGGCACTCGATCTGGACGCTGACCTCCCCCGAGAAGGTGAAGTTGTCCATGGAAGCGGTGGTCCTCAGGTCGTAGTGACGGGGCTTCAGAGCGGTGGGCAATCTCAGACGGGTCCAGGGTGGCCCTCCAGCCTCACCCGGGCTCTCCCTCTCCCTCTCCCTGGTCAGGTTGGACCTGCCCGGGGGGTGCCCGGTGCCGGTCCCGGTGCCGGTGCCGGTGCCGTTACCCGCCCTGTTGCTGCTCTCGTGGGGGCACTCCTCGAATTTCACGCTCAGGAGGACGGCGATGATGGTGACCACGATGAGGGTCAGGATCGAGACGGCGAAACCCAGGACCAGCCTCTTGTGGACGGTGATGTTCCTCTCGGTGGTCCTGGGTCTGACCACCACCGAGTCGGCCCACTGGTCGGACAGCCCCCGCCCGTTCCTCATGGAGTCCTCCTCGATCACCATCTGCGTGAAAGACATGTTCTTGTCGCGCTGGTCTTCCAAAGCCATTTACACCCCTCACTCCCACTCTACACTCTACACTCCACTCCACTCCACACTGCGGGTCTTCACGAGGGCGCAGCTCCAGCGGAGGGATAGGAGAGAGAGGGAGGGAGGGAGGGAGGGATGGAGTGTGTGTGTGTGTGTGGGGGGGGGGGGGGTGTTGGGGGGTGGGTATGCACTTCTTTGACGGCAACGGGGAGGATGGAAACAAACCGATTTGCTGTCAATGAAAGCTCTTCAAAGAGGGAAAAAAAAATCTCAGCCAACATTAACCCTCCACACCCCCCACAGCGCGAAGCCATCAGGTTCGAGGCGCTGTTCCCCAGACGAACACTCACTCACACTCACTCACTCACACTCACACTCACTCACTCACTCACACTCACACACACACACTCACACACACACTCACTCACTCACACACACACACACACACACTCACACACACACTCACACTCACTCACTCACACTCACACACACACTCACACACACACTCACTCACTCACACACACACACACACACACTCACACACACTCACTCACACACTCACACACACACTCACTCACACAGACACACTCACACTCTCACACACTCACTCACACACTCACTCTCTCGCTCTCTCCACTTGTCACTTCCACTCACTCACTCACTCTCACTCCCATTGGCTGACAACACCTTTTTTTCCCCCCAAGTCCATGTTTTAAAGGCTTTATATATATATACATTTACGTTTATACAAATATTTTTTTGGGGGAGGAGGAGAGATTAAAAAAAGGAATAGTTTTTGTTATCCACCCCCCAAAAAAACACTATATATATTTTATATGTATATATGTATATATATCCCTCGTTCCCAACGTGGTTTTGCTCCCGATCGCGTTTGGATTGAATTTCAGCACTACAGTGGGTTTGGCGTCTTTCATTGAACGGACCAAGTTCCGACACTAAACGATCTCTGTTCCAGATCCCGTGTTATCTCTCGACCCACCCACACCCACACCGCCCCACCCACACCCACACCGCCCCACCCACACAGCCCCACCCACACCCACAGCCCCACCCACACCCACACCGCCCCACCCACACCCACACCGCCCCACCCACAGCCCCACCCACACCCACAGCCCCACCCACACCCACACCGCCCCACCCACACCCACACCGCCCCACCCACACCCACACCGCCCCACCCACACCCACAGCCCCACCCACACCCACACCGCCCCACCCACACCCACACCGCCCCACCCACACCCACACCGCCCCACCCACACCCACACCGCCCCACCCACACCGCCCCACCCACACCCACACCCACCCTCTACCCCCACCCACACCCACACGCCCCACCCACACCCACACCGCCCCACCCACACCCACACCGCCCCACCCACACCGCCCCACCCACACCGCCCCACCCACACCCACACCGCCCCACCCACACCCACACCGCCCCACCCACACCCACACAGCCCCACCCACACCCACCCTCTACCCCCACCCCCACCCACCCTCTACCCCACCCACCCTCTACCCCCACCCACCCACCCTCTACCCCCACCCACACCCACCCTCTACCCCACCCACACCCACACAACCCCACCACACCCACCCTCTACCCCCACCCACACCCACACTCTACCCCCACCCACACCCACCCTCTACCCCCACCACACCCACCCTCTACCCCACCCACACCCACCCTCTACCCCCACCCACACCCACCCTCAACCCCCACCCACACCCACCCTCAACCCACACCCACCCTCTACCCCACCCACACCGCCCCACCCACACCCACCCTCTACCCACACCCACACCCACACAGCCCCACCCACACCCACCCTCTACCCACACCCACCCTCTACCCCCACCCACACCCACGCAGCCCCACCCACACCCACCCTCTACCCACACCCACCCTCTACCCCCACCCACACAGCCCCACTCACACCCACCCTCTAACCACACCCACCCCCCCCTCTACCCCCACCCACACCACACAGCCCCACCCACACCCACCCTCTACCCACCCCCACACACCCCCACCCACACCCTCTACCCCCACCCACACACTCTACCCCCACCCACACCCACCCATCTACCCCCACCTACACCCACCCATCTACCCACACCCACCCATCTACCCCCACCCACACCCACCCATCTACCCACACCCACTCACCCACACCCATCTACCTCCACCCACACCCACCCATCTACCCCCACCCACACCCACCCATCTACCCCCACCCACACATCTACCCACACCCACCCATCTACCCCCACCTACACCCACCCATCTACCCCGCCATCGCTCCCCACCTTCGCCCAGGAGTGCTGCAGCCGGTTAGCAATCAGCCAGACTGTGGTAACAGGGTGAGGGGGGGGGGGGGGATGAAGGAGCACAGCTCAATCAGGTTTGGCCACAGGTTGCTGCAATAACCGTATTATTATTATTTATTATTAATATTGAGTTGAACTCAGAACAGGGATCTGCGATGCAAACGCAAGGGAAGGCACAGACTTCATTTAAGCCTTGAGCACCATTGACCTGCAATTTATTTGGGGGGGGGGGTGTGGAGACAGACCCCAGAGCCTGTGCTCTCTCTCTCTCTTAAATAGCAACGATCTCTCTCACGGATCTCACATGAAAATGAGCGACTCAGATAATAATAATAATAATTCTTGCATTGCAAACTGCGGCGACACCAGTAATTGACCCCCATCTGCTGGTGTGGCCCCACAGAGAGCAGCGACACGGGAGCATCACAGGCCACTCTCGCTGTTTCACTCCCTAACCTTTTCTGATCCTTTCCTGATCCTCCCATCCATTGAGGAGACATTGAAATATTATCAGTGATTTCCAGGACTGTACTACGTCGGAGTGCAACATTTTTTAATTCCAATCTCCACCAGATTAAACAATCTGTAGCTCAGTGGTTAGAGCACTCGCTTTCCAAGCACTCAATTCCAGGCAGGGTGAAACGTTGGGCAAGTTTCCTTACTCCACATGCCTAATAATAATCCCTCAAAAACCCAAAACAATAATAAATTGGTCATTTTCAATCCACGACAGTTTGTGGGACATTGCTGTGCGCAATTGGCTGCCGCGTTCGCCCACAAATATACAGTCAATTCACTTTACAGTGTGTTCTGTGAAGCGCTTTGGGACGTCCTCCCGACGTGAAAAGCGCTATATCAAATGCAAGGATTATTATTATTATTATCAATCTCTTCAAGTTCATCTGCGCTTCACAACAGGCACTCTGTCACCTGCCTGCTGTAGGAATACAACTGTTCAGAATCAGTACAGGCTCATTGTATTGTATTAGACTTGAAAACAAATGTTGATAGAGAATTATTTCTCACAATTTAAATATGTATTGCTCTATTCACTTTCTATTTTGATGAACATATCCAGGGATTTAGGTAGAATTGGTTCTCTACAAAAGGAAACCTGCATAAAGTGAATTTTATGGAAGTCTACCTATGCCCAATTAAGCCTGCCTCTGGAGTAAACTTTTATTTGTTAAACAACACAAGAGTATTTTACTATTTTACTAATGCATATACACGATATAGTCTTTAAAACTAATTTGATGAAAAGAAACCCAAATCAACAGTATAATGATGTGAAGTTTGATGTATACTTTCCGCTACACTTCATGTTAAATCAGAGATAACAAACAAACACACTTCATTTCAGGATTCTATGCACTCAGTACTGAAACTGGATGTCTGCTTTTCTAATGTTATTAATAGCTTGACATCTGATTGAATCTTTAATAATATTCGTAATGATCCATTCAAAGTTCCTAGACTGTCCATAGAACATTTAACAGCCCAAAGGGAAATGAGCCCAATGTCATTTGCACAAACAACTTTACTGACTTCAGGCAGGAAGTTCAGTATGACCACAATCTCCAACAAATTCCAATTTCAGCAAAGATTTGTAAAAATAAGATCAAGACTTATATCGTATGTTCAATCAGTTTCCTTCAGCTGGAAGCTAAAATAATTATTTAGGTAACAGTATGACTTCTCTGGGTTTGGACTTTACTTTTCACATCAACATTGAAGTAATGATAAAAACTTGACTGTGAAGATCTGTTTAGCTCTCTTTGTTAAGAGAGGTGCAATAGCAACAATGCAATGTCAGCCAAACAAATGGAAGGTTTGACAACCAACCATGATAATATTATATTCAGTGCTAGAGTCTAATTCAGTATTTGTTGTCAGAATTCTCCCTATCGTTAACATTATAAGTAATCATGAATGCTGCAATGAGAAGACATTTTTGCCATGTTAAATTAATTAGAGGAATGAATGCAATCTAATCCTTGTATTCCGTTGGTGCACTATTGGCATTTTGACCCTGGAGGAAGGAAATAAATGGCCATATAACCTGCAAATAGATAAACAGCACCATTCACTCCTCTGTCCCAAGCAATTTAAAAAGTTTCAAAAACAGCTTACAAATTTTGGCATCCATCTATGCTGAACATGATGAATTGACTTTTTTCATCTGCTTCTTTTACATGATCTTTTGGGTGGGGGAAATATGTAATGGCCCAACTTTCAGCCTTGGTTCACACAGTTCTACATTATTACTACAATTAGCATAAAGAGGAATTTTGCACTCTATCTTGTTGCATCCTTGTTAAATGGCATCAGGGAGAAAGATGCAACATTTTGTAGATGGAAACATAGATGGCAAAGGGGATTATTAACATCAGGTCACAGCTGAAGTTAGCAAAATGGGACCTGAAGGGAATTGTACTGAGAAAATACATGGGCGAAGAATTTGGTGTAGTGGATTTGGTGAATGTTTGGAAATTGGGAAGTTTTCATTCACAATTTATTTTGTATACAATTGTACTGTATGTTTCAGCACAAGTTTAAAATTACTGCAAATCTTTCCAGCTCTGTTATAATAATAATAATCCTTGCATTTAATATAGCGCTTTTCACGTCTTCTAGACGTCCCAAAGCACTTCACAGAATATACTGTAAAGTGAAGTGACTGGATATTTTCTGGACGAAACGCAGCAGCCAATTGCGCACAGCAGTGTCCCACAAACAGAGTGGATTGAGTGACAAATTATTATTATTTTTCTTTCTTGAAGGGATTATTATCAGGCGTCTGGAGTAAGGAAACTTGCCCAAGTTTTCACTCTGCCGGGAATCGAACCCAGGTCTCTCGTTTGCCAGGCGAGTGCTCTAACCACTGAGCTACACGACTCTACAAGTTGTTGTTAACCACAACAACTTGCATTGTATAGCGCCCTTCACATGAGTAGCGTCTAGGATTGCAATCGCAGAGCTTGCCCTGAGCAGGGGAGAGAGGGGAGATAACTTTAGGCACGGTCAAAGGCAAAGGTCTTCAGATGCAATTTGAAGACATAATAATAAGGAGAGGGATGTATATTTAATTTTTCATAACACTTTTGCTAGGATCTGTTACCCAGGCTTAGTTACCTTTGCTCAGTTACCTATGCTTAGTTGCTGAAGAACTCTAAAGGGGCTATTTTAGTTGAATATTCAAGCAGAGAATGGGTGAATTTTATTCATATGTATTTACTCTCTAGAGTTGCGAGTCAACACCCAAACAAAACCAGTTCAATTGTGTTTCGCAAGCTGCCCAGGAGCATGGATCAGCACTAAACACAGTGTCAATGTGGCATACAATGATACAGAAATTGGCATCATGAATAACGGAGATGTTTTTGAGCTAGTGGACTCTTAAGAGGAAGAATGTCCTGCAAATAACCAGATTGGAAGCTAAACTGTTGGCTCACGACTTGAAAACAACAATTGGCATTCATGTAAAATGTCCAGAGAAGCTGCCAAGACATGAATAAATAGTACATGGTCATTGGTGCTGAATAGATAGAAGGATAAATGTTGCTCAGAATAACATGAGGAATAACAATATTTAAAAAATACAGGCTGATGAAAACATATAAATATATTGACTGATATGCTTATACTAGCAGAATGAATGAGTACAATAATAATAATCCTTGCATTTAATATAGCACCTTGAAATGTAGTTGAGACATCTCAAAGAGCTTCATAGAATACATTACAAAGTGGTGTGACTTTGTGTACTTTGTGGGTGAATGAGCTAAGCATATCCTTGCATTTGATATAGCGCTTTTCACGTCGGGAGGACGTCCCAAAGCGCTTCACAGAACACACTGTAAAGTGAATTGACTGTATATTTGTGGGCGAACGCGGCAGCCAATTGCGCACAGCAATGTCCCACAAACAGTCGTAGATTGAAAATGACCAATTTAATTATTGTTTTTGGTTTTTTGGAGGGATTATTATTATTAGGCGTGTGGAGTAAGGAAACTTGCCCAAGGTTTCGCCCTGCCTGGAATTGAACTCAGGTCTCTCACTTGCAAAGCGAGTGCTCTAACCACTGAGCTACAGGACTCCATGTTCATGTTGATATGTCCATCTGAGTTCCTGTCTGCCTCTTCTGGTGATTCCGTGGCACTATTCGAAAAGAGAAGGAAGTTTCTCCCAGTATCCTGGCCAACAATCAACCAGATAATTTCACTTCATGTTTGTGTGCAAATTGCCTGCTACATTTGCTTACAAAATACACAGTCACTACATTTTACAGATAACTCTGTAATGCACTCTGAAAGAGTTTAACGTCCTAAGGCACTATATCCAAGAATTATTATTATTGCTTTATTATTATTAGAGGTAATACAAAGCTGGGAAATGTCATGACAACATTAACATTTCAGAAACCTAGGTTTAACAGAAGGTGGATGGGTGATGGAGCTAAGGAGATAAAACAATTTGAAATAAATAGATCTATTGATCTCAGCAGAGACGTGGCATCATAGATAATGAAATATATAGTAGTTATTGAAAGGTATGCAATTAAAACCAGGAGAAACAGCAGGAGCAATTTATGCAAAATCTTGGATTGATAAGGGCACCAAAATATCAATCGACGACTGCTATTGATTGCTCTCTCAAGGTTGACAGGTAGATAATGGGCTGTTTAGGCAAATAAGAAACATTGGGTAAGAACTGTAGTGTGATCAGAACATTCCATATCATTAATGCCCGAAACGTACCTACTGGATTAAAAATTCTGGTATAATTTATGGAGTGTCAATCAATGATTATTCCCAGGAAAGCATAAGGTGAATAGATATGCAATGCTTTATTAAAAGAAGTGTTTTGTCTTGATTTAACAGTATATTTCCACTTACAAACTGAGCACACGGCTGATCACCTAATCACCTTCCATTAGACATTTCATTCAACTGTACCTTTTGTAAATTTGAAACGAACAATTTGATTCTCCATCCATTTGCATTTATCTTACAGTAAGGACAGTACAATATTTATGTCCCCTCTCCTCATGTTCCCACATACCATCTGTGGCTGAAATGGTCAACTATTCCCAAGTCTCTGCCTAGTCTGCCTACTGTGGCTGCATAAGAGCAGCTCTTGCAATTTGCTCTGATTTCTGCACAACACACACACACATACCTCCCACCATGGGGCAGAACTCTAAATAGCATTTGTCCGAATGCATATCAAACATGATTAACACACTGTGTAGGATTCTTGATTAACAAACAGGATAATTCACTGATAGAATTCTCGTAAATCACACACACATATATTATATATTTCGCCCACAAAATATACAGTCAATTCACTTTACAGTATATTCTGTGAAGTGCTTTGAGATGTCTCAAAGGCGTGATGAGGCGCTATATAAAATGCAAAGATTATTATATTTTAAATAATGACAACTATATTACCGATGTATAGGCCAATACTTGCACCAACATTGATAGTACGAGGTGCATTCAGTTTATTGTTTACACTAGTAAATTTCTAAGGTGCATGCACTAATGAACAATAATAATTGCTGACAATTTCATCACAGACCTCAGATACCAGGTGGCATTCACAACTAGTTAGACCTCTCTTAGGGATAGCAAATCAGGAATATGCAGTTTACTAGTGATGCAAACTGTTTTCCAAAAATAGCTTATTAAGAGCAGATCACAATAACATTGCATTTTCAGGCTGAATCTAGCTCCCACTAGTCTGAAAGCTAGAAAATAAATCCTAAATTGCATACTTCAATATAAATTTTATGTGCCTTTGTGCAGTTTTAAAAATGTTAATTTAATGAAACAGGGATATAATTTTATGATATATTTTTTGTGCGCTGTTGTAGCACATTATAAATTTATGTGAGGTGCATTATCCATCAGTATTTTATGACATTTCCCCACTTATCTAAATATTCAGGTCCTTCATTTACCAGTCATTGCGCTCAATTATTCTGCTTTTTCTTACAACACTCATACATAATGAAGTATGGCCGGTGTATAAGGTTGTGGAGGGCAAAAGTGTCTGTAAAATCTGTTGCTGTTGTTGTAAAATCGTACCTGGTTAGAAGGAAAAGAACATATTTTATAGCAAACAGAATATTCATAATGGGGACTAATATGTAGCAATTGACAATAGGAATCACGAGTAGCTCCTTGCAGTAACTGAAAGTGCATTACACTAACTCATATGAATACTGCTCCACAGTTAACTTGCATCAGAATAGAGTTCCCATGGGTCTGCTTGATATACTTCCAATTCACAAGATCATATGAAACCACCATTCGTAGCAACTAGTTTAAATGGTTAATTACCCTTTGGATAAAGAAATACTTCTTAGTGTCTGTCCTTAAATCACCTTTTGCAACCCAAAACTTGTGTCATCTTATTATGCTGTTTTGGTGCATCTCAATCTTTTACTCTGGTTTTACTTTCTAAATCCCATTTAAAATCTAATCCAAATCTAGAGGTCCCCTTGGAGATGTCTCTTTTCAAAGCAGAAGAAACTTGCTTGCCTAATTGATGATCATAGCTGATTCCTCTATCACTGAGGATCGTCCTTGTTGTTCTCTGTGTTAGCTCCAGGGTCTGCACAACCCCATTATGTCATGGTGACCAGAACTGTACATAGTGTTCCTGGTGCGACCTGACAGAGCACTTTATAGCTTGAGGATGATTTCTGAGAATCTGAACTCACTAATTTGGAGATATAGCTCAACATCCTGTTTCCTCACCAATAAACAAGACAATCAGGATGCTGGGCTATATTGCCAAAGCAACTGAATTCAGAGTCTCAGAAGTCCTGCTCCCAAGCTATATGGTGCTTGCTGGAAATAGGGAGTGTTTGCCAGGCAAAGTTTCTGTAAGTGATTCCGGTTACCAATACTTATGTACTGTAATGACCCCTGAATTTGTGGGAATATTGGTAAAGTCTGGAACACCCAGTGGTAGTGGTTGCACTTGGGGACCATTTAAGATTTTGCACATGACCATGCCATTTATCTAACTGGAAACAATGGGGGAGCCACTCATGCTTGGTCAGGCTGAAGTAAAATAAACAGATGATAACTTTTACTTGGTGTGTTGATTAATAACTTTTATACTAATAGGGTCATTGACAAGGACCTCATTTGGGAGAAATGTTATAATAATAAGAATCCTTGCATTATTATAGTACTAGATACAAATGTATCACAAACCATCACGAATAATTTAATAGTGATCTGCTAAGCTTTTGTGTTATGTGTTGATATATTGGAAAGTGAATCATTATCACAGAGAGTACAGCAGAACATTCCATCAGTAGTTTGATTACTTGAGTTCTAGTCACACTAAGCAGACTCACGATGCACACAGTATCATGTGAGTAATAGAGTGTTCTGAAGAGAAAGAACATATGGATTGGAACATATGGATTGGAAAAAACATGCCACAATTAGATTGCACAATTAGAACCAACCAAAAGCTGCACATTTTAACATTTAGGTGTTTTTTTGTGGCTTACGATTTTCACTGTTCCTTGACCTTCATTTCAGACAGTCTCAAATTCTCAACCAAGAAAAAATTGTCCTTATGCTATAATAATAATAATCCTTGCATTTGATATAGCGCTTTTCACGTCGGTAGGACGTCCCAAAAGGCTTCGTGGGCGAACACGGCAGCCAATTGCGCACAGCAATGTCCCACAAACAGTCGTAGATTGAAAATGACCAATTTATTATTGTTTTGGGTTTTGGAGGGATTATTATTAGGCTCTGTGTGGAGTAAGGAAACTTGCCCAAGGTTTCGCCCTCTGCCTGGAATTGAACTCAGGTCTCTCACTTACAAAGCGAGTGCTCTAACCAGTGAGCTACAGGACTCCACATGTGTAAACAGTAGACATGGTATGAAAATCTGATCAGGTAACCTCACAGCTTCAGTAGTGTTCTACTGAACTCCCATTCAGAAGGTCTAAATGTTAGTGTTAACCTTAACTCTAGGTTTACTCACTCTTGGTTGTCATCTGCAGACACTTTGCTGGTTCTGATTACAGCCACTAGATGGAGGTCCCAGCTAACGCATTGCAATACAGTACTGTACCACTAATAATTAATAAGACAGTACATGTCTCATCCTGTAAAGTGAATCTGCTGATGGAAGCCACAAAGAAATTCAGGATCTAGAACATCTTGCACATCATGTTAGAAGCTGGACTTCCTTGTAAATCTAAGTGATTTTACTAGTCCTTATCGAGCAGTTGTGAACCAATTTTCCAGGGTCAACTTTTATCTTAATTATAACTATTAGTCTTCCTCTCACTGTGCTTCTTTTCAACCTAAAACCTTAGTACACAAATTAATAGAAAAAGAAAACAATGTTGCTTGCACAATAATGGTTTAACACACAATATTTTATGATTATTACTGCAGGGTGATCACATTATATCAGTGTTTCATCCCCAATAAAGCACATTTCATTCTAACAAGCATAATATTCTCTCATCTGTCAAATGTTGAAACAACAATTTGACTGAAGCAAAAATTCTCCCAGAGGTAATTTCACAAGTGAAGGGTTTTCTTCTGTGATGTGCCTTTCCACCTGCCCGAATACATTTTGAGACTACAATTGACAGTCAGAACATCGCAACCATCTATCTGAAAGTTGCTGAGTTTTGAAAGTTTGCTTTAAACTTCACATGCCCTATTTCAGAAATGGTCAAAATTTACCTTGGTAACAAAGTCTAGCATATGACAATTTCTCATGGGATTGTTTAATAAAGAAACAAATATATTATACTATACAAACTCAAGGGAACCCGCTCTGATCTCATCTACATTTAAATTGGAGTTTATTGTGATATTTGTCCTGTTACTCGTACTGTTAATCTTTGCTCATAAGAAATCCGGTAAGAAATATATGTCTGACCTGCCCTTATAATGCTGTTTGTTGTATGATGTAATTATCAGTTTAACAATTGCAATGAATTTACAGTAAGACACATTTGATGCTGTTCCCCCAGGAGCATCAAAAGGCCTTATTTCACCCTATTTGCTTCAGCATGTATAATACTTAACTTGTGATAGTAGTAGTTCAACACCACTGAATTAATAGATGCGATTTTTGGTTCATCAGGCATCAATGTAAACATTTCATCCGACAAGCATATTGGACCAAGACTGCATGTATAATGCATGCTAAATATGCACTGTTCTCAAGGTAACGGATCACGTTTCCTCACACACTGACTCTTTACAAACTAAAACACACTGATATTATGAGATCACCCATAAAGCAGCGGATTTTTTTCAACATTCAGGACAAATTTTCTCACATTAATGCACGACCAATATTGTTGAATATTATGAAAGAGAAAATGAGACTGATTTTTCCACCACAATCGTTTGTCCCTTTCGGTTATAAAGCATAACCAGCAATTGTAGAAACTAGACTAAAACATCTAAAGACATCTACATGTCTATGGCACAGTAATTACTTCCATTGAATTTGTGGTTACATTGTTGCCAGCAGCTTTAGCATTGAAATGACTGCAAGTGCTTCAGACGCATTATCAAATTCCGATGTGTTTGTCCATTTTCATTAAAGCATCTGACACAATGCACAGATTGCTCCGGATGTCTTGAACAAGCATTTCAATGCTTCTGGAATCCTTCAGTGTCTCGATGCTTTGGGTGTACGAGTTGTAATATACAGAAAATGGACGTTTGACTGACTTTGCAAATTCCCTGCAAGAATAAAAGTATGAGGTGTAATTGAGTTTAGTTAGAAGCTGAAAAAATATTTTTATAATTTCAGGTAAATCTTAACGGTTTGTTGATTGGTTTTGATTACGATCACGGATCATGAGAGAGGCCCAGTTACTAACCATTAAACTGTCTTGCTGTTTTATTATAAATAAAACGCAAAATACTGCAGATGCTAGAAATTTGAAACAAAAACAGAGATCGCTGGCAACACTCAGGAAGTCAGGCAGAAGGTCTGTCTGACCTGCTGAGTGTTCCCAGGAATCTCTGTTTTTGTTGCTGTTTTATCAATTTGTTTTTTATTTAAAAAATGTAGATACAGTAGATTCAATCTAATATGCAGTTATTTTTCAAAGGATTCCTGAATAAAGAAACCAATTTGTGGCTCTATTCATTAACAGTTAAGTTACTATTATTAGAAAATGTATTGAAGGCTGAAATGAAAGTGACCTTATCCAATAAGGGGCACTACCAACTTGCAAAAAATGTTTTTTTTGTTTGGAAAAGAGAACAAGAAAAATAGAATGATGTGCTTGTCATTATAGCGACAACATGCCCAAGATCCACAATGATCCATTTCAAAGTAGTTTACACAATTGCACTGCAGGTATGCAAACAAATATCAAATATATTTGCAAAGTACTTTTTCGCATGAAGACAGGGGCCTTTTAATAGTACAACCAACTTCAATGAAAAGTTGCTTATACAAAATACAATACAATATAAAATTACATTTGTATAGAACCTTTCAGGTCAGGAGAAAATGATTTATTAGTTTATTTGATTACAAATTGCAGTTCAGTTTCTACCCTGATAATACCTAATAATTGAAAGAAATAGAGAACTTTTTTGAAATAAAAATTAACTTGCCTCATTTTCTCTTTGGCTTCCTCAAAACTTTCTGACACAAAATAAGCTTCTTGGAAGGTTGTGATGAGGCATTCCTGAGTACTGGTTGTCTTTGGGTCAAAAGGTTTGACAATCGCCTTGTCGGACAGAGCATGCTGGAAAAGACAATTACATCTAAGGTGGGCACCACTTACTCATCTACGCAAGAACAGTATATTTTATATGGGGAAAAATTCAATACAGCAGAACTTGCCTTGAGTTCTCCAATAGAAGATAAAAGTCCTGCACCATAAGCACGTAGTTGCCCGTCTTGTTTACAGAGCCCAAACTCCACTGTGAAGAAGTAACACTACAGAATGAAGAAATTCCATGTTACTATGGCAGTGCTTAACTCTCTATGAAAAACTAAGAAGGCTCTTGCATTCAATTATATTTCAAACAAAAGCATAAGCAATTCAGTGTTTTATATATTATAGCATATGACGATCAAATAGTTATTTAGACTGAAATCATGTGACAATTCTGAGCACATTCTGAGGTACATCAACTATCACTGCTAGGTAACAGTAACTGTGGCAACAGCATTCCCTCTGTCATTGCATAAACAGACTGTTCTGAATCACCAGACCTGAATCTGCTCATTACCAGCAGTGATATACAGTATATTCTTCTTCTATAGATAGGTTTTTAATACAGAGAAACCCAAACTTGAGAACAGGCGCTCAAGATGATTCCAAAGAAATGTTCTTATGAAGGGTGACTTCAAAAGGGCTTCATTATAAGAAGAACCCTGACATATTAATTCACTTGTTCTTGAATACTTCTTATAGCCATTGTCACACTTTTATGGTGATAGAAATTGCTCTATGAGCGTGCAGCGTTCCCAGCTCTCAGTTACAATAAGTCCTATCCTCATAGTTCCCAGAACACACAGCCCATATGAAATCACTAGAAAATATATGTTAAAGAGAGTCTCACCAACAGAACGTATTGTAAATATCAGAGAAACGAGAAAGAAACTTGCAAAGTGGGTGTGTTAATTATCATTTGTCATAACTACCACCTTATTGATAATTGCAGTCAACAAGGTCAGTTGACAACTCAACAAAAAAAATGCTGGTTTATGCTGGTATCCTGCAAACCAACGCTCCAATGTGTTGACCCAAGCACTGCAAGTGTAATTGTGAGCTCTGGTGGCTGCAGACCCAACCATTGAGTCGGAGTGGGACACAGGGGAGTTTCATTCCTGCAGCCATTGTTATCAACTGGCTTTTTCATCAAAAGAGTATCACATATGAATACTGTATAAAGTAGCTCATTCAAATTTGTGAGTGATGATATTAAATAAGAGCTGACTTACAGTGGCTAACTTGTGAACATCTTCGTTGGATGCAGCAAGAGAGGCAAGACCTAGTTCTTGTGAAAACTGTGCAAATTTTGGATCTGCCAGGAGTGGTACATGTCCCAGCAGTTCATGGCAAGTGTCTCTGAGAGGGATGTATTGGGAAAAGGGTTATATTGTGCACCGATACATAGCAACCCACAATATTTAATTCCGAAACAGTTTTAAAGATTAATTCTGACAGGAATAACTCAACTATTGCTTTAGACTGTTATTCAAATGAAAATTCATAATAAAGTTTCTTAGAAAAACATGAATGCTCTATCAGATATTGATTGAATGTATCTGAACAGCACCAACATGGCTTGGATTCCATGATAATCAGGAACTCACGGTTCTGGTGTGTAAAAGGGATCTGAGCTGTGCCGTACATATTGAGTGCAGTGGAAAACTCGAAAAGCTAATCCTGCTAAAAAGTCTCTTGGAGACAGGTATCCAGCCACTGGTCTTACTGTAAAGCCTGATCGATCTGAAACATGGAAAAAATATAGCTTTGCTTAAACTCAACCCCAAAATAAAGGGAAACAAAAGTATTAGCATGCCCTGAAAGACGTTCAAATTCAGTCACCCATACCTTTCAAAAATACAGAAACATCTTCCAGCTGTGGGATATTATCCTCTCTGTAGCCACAATATTTCGTTAGAAGAGGGAAATTCTTAAGGTACTCCTGGCAAGCATGAGTTGGGTAAAGTTTTGTCAGTTCTCTGAATACTGTGCCCCAGGTCTTAATTTCTTCTTCTATGTATTCCACTCTAGGAATGGGCTGACCACTGGATGGCAGTAAAGGGAAAGATTGCTTTATCAGTTGAAACATCATGCTTTATGAATTGGCATGACATCACCTGATTTCTATCAGCTGGTTATTGTGACTAAGCTTTGTTTCTTTGTTATTAATCCAGTATTTTACATTGATATTGCCACTTCACCCCCATTTTGTATCAGAGTAGCTCAGTTGGTAGAACTCTCGCCTCTGCGTAAGAAGCCTGTGGGTCCAAGCTCCACAGGAGGACTTGAGCTCATAGTCTAGGCTGACTTGGTGCATTGCTGGGGGAGTGCTGCATTATCAGCGGTACTATACATTGAATGAGTTGTTAAAACAAGATCCTGTCTGCCTATTCAGATGGACATTAATGATCTGATGACACTATTCGAAAAGAGAAGAAAGTTTTTCCCAATGTCTAGGCCAACAATCCAGGTAAATTGGTCATTTACTCATGGCTATTTGTGGGACCTTACTGTGAGCAAACTGGCTGCCTTCATGCTTATAAAAAACAGTCACTGTATTTGATGATAATTCCCTGCAAAAAGCTTTGACGTTATATCAAATTCTTATTCATCACTTATGAGCTGTGGGAGCGCAGTTCCCTTACTGACCGAGTCAGTAAAATACAGAGACTGAACTTAGGCCCTCCGTACTCTGTAGCTACTCACTGAATAATGTTAATGACAATGGTAGATCCTAGATTTTATTAAAAAAATTAGAAAATGTTTTTGTTACTTACTACTTGTAATTCATTGCAACATCCACAAAATACTTTCTTCTCCTTCTGTAGACATTGTCCTTAAAGCCCTACAAATAAACAGAGATTAAAGCAATTCACTGAAGTGGATTACATGCTTTGCTACCAGCAGAGTACAATAAAACCCAAATGAAAACAACAGAAATTAGGAATTTATAATGTTACATGAATAAATTGTAACTGTTTCATGAAATAATTATATTCACTGAGGGAAGAAGCCAGATGTTCAGAATTGCAATGATGAAATAACTGATACTCTATATTTTTCATGCATCAGAGTACAGTCTCATTACATCCATTGTGCAATGTCAATTTATTTAAAGCACCAAACTGATGAACTATCTCAGATTCTAAAAATGCAATGTTAAAAATTCTGTTTGCACATCAGCTAAACATTTTGTTCATTTATAACAATAAATGTTCTAAACTAACTTAGTCTTGGCTGAGCCCCCCAGCCCGCTCTGCACTCCCATCAGTGACTAAGACTTTGGTTTCTCCAACCCTAAACTCTGGAACTCCTTCCCTCTTCCAATCCTTCTCACCATCTCTCTTTCCACCTCTTAATCCCCCCCAAAATCCTACCTCTTTGAATATACCTATTGCTACCCCTCTCTCTCTCTCCCCCTTGTATTGGTTTTGGGTATATTTCTGGGAATCCCAAGGTCACCTAACATTTGGATTTTATATTGTGAAAATATAGAAAAATATGGTTGGATCATTTCTTATCTCACTAAATGGTGATCAACCCCATTGCTGTGAACATCTCCAAGATGTTACCCGACATGAGGAGCTCTGTATAAATGCAAGTTCTTGTAATATCTAGCATTTATAGAACAATAACCCATGCATTCTCTCTGCAAAAGGGAACAAAGAAAGTCTTCTGCGGTGTTTGACTAAGGATTGTATTTGAACCTGGATCTGACCAAGTGACACCAGTGTCAGAGAGGAGTGCTGTTATCTGCTGGCACCTTAGACAATATTTCCTTTGTTAAATTGAAGAGTCACTCACTGGGTGATCTGCATCCAATTCTGAGCCATACATCAAGACTCTCCGGGAAGTTTTATCTAATTCAGCAATCTTTCTAGGAAACCAGGGAACACCATCAGGTCCTACACAATACATTGACAGAAATAAAAGAGATGAACTGCCAGTGCATTTCAAAAGAACCATTAGAAATAAGTTATTATTGAATTACGAAATTCCCCTAAGAATATCTTTATTCCCCTGTGAAAAGTGACTGAAGTTCAAAAGAAAATCCTTATGTAAATTAGACATATATATATATGGCTGTTCTGATGTTGGGTATATTTCTGGGAATCCCAAGGTCAGCTAACATTCGAATTTTATATATCGTGTGAGAAAATAGATTTAGGATCATTTCTTACCCCCACTAGGTGAAATAAATAATAATAATCCTTGCATTTGATATAGCTCTTTTCATGTCTTCTAGACGTCTCAAAGCGCTTCACAGAATATGTATGCTGTATATTTGTAGGCGAAACGTGGCAGCCAATTGCACACAGCAGTGTCCCACAAACAGTCGTGGATTGAAAATGACCGATTTATTATTGTTTCGTTTTTTGGAGGGATTATTATCAGGCGTTTGGAGTAAGGAAACTTGCCCAAGGTTTCGCCCTGCCTGGAATTGAACCCAGGTGTCTCGCTTGCAAGGCGAGTGCTCTAACCACTCAGCTACAGAACTCCACTGTCATTGTACCAATAAATAGTGGCACACGAGACAAGTTATAAATACAATTGAACTTCCGCTCAACGTGGAAAATAAATAGATTTTGACCAAAATGAAAAGATGCTGTTTTTGCTATGATGATAACGTGGGAAGTTTTATCATTTCTATTATCTTTGGTAAAACTCACTTGTTTTTACACAAACCAATAACCTTGAAATAATCCTATTGCAGCTATTGCTTGCATCTCGAGCTACAGTCTTTGAATTTTGGAATTTTGCAACCCATTTTTATTACCTTCAATTACATTAGGCATAATATCTTCTTGCTTATTACAGACACATGACTGCAATGAGTAACATAAATGCAACAGTGTGAAGTTCTGATTGATCATGACTGACATTGACATGATTGTAGTTTTTGTGTTATCTATTATATGTGGACTCCTGTTGCTTAGTGGTTAGGACACTCGCCTCACAAGCAAGAGACCTGGGTTCAATTCATGGCAGGACAAAATGTTGGGCATGTTGCCTTATTCCATATGCCTCTGTTTACCTAGAAGTAAGTAGGAACCTGTATGTTGGGGGATCGCATTTCCAGGGGTAATTATTCCTTCAAAAAAAAATTGGTCACTTCAATCCATGACTGTTTGTGGGACACTGCTGTACACAATTGGCTGGTCCATTTTGCCCACAAAGTATACAGTCAATTCACTTTACAGTATATTCTGTGAAGTGGTTTGAGACGTCTCTAAAAGGTGACAAGGCGCTATATCAATTGCGAGGATTATTATTATTATTTCTGACCAACATAAGAATTCATATCAGTTTTATGTACATTGCTGCAGGAGCCCTTACCTTCCTCCTCTATCGAGCTGCAGACTGGTGGTTTCAGGGAGATGACGGTTGTCTGGGCCTTCAGCAACTGGATGAGTTCACTGAACTCTTCTTTTGTGCTGATACAGTCCACAAATATCTCAATTTCTGAATCCCTCTTCCTTGACTTTCTGGACTCTATATGAACTAGATTGATATTTTTCTCCTGATGAAAACACAGTTTAATTGAAAAGGTAACTTTTTATCAAAGGCATAATCCACCAACTCTTTTGGTAGGAATGAAACAACAGCAGTTTAAAGCTTTATCTTTAAAATCATACTCTTATTTGTGTATTGAAACAATCTTCAAATTTATGACATAAGTATCTTATGATGGGTGGAAATCTGCAAAGATTTGAAAGATCCCCTTGGTTGCTATTGTCACTTAGTTACAAAATTTTGCTTTCAGCGGCACAAATTGCAATACTGCAAAACATTTGTCTGTAGTTTCTAAATAGTATGAAGAGCTGAGTTAGTGATATACGTACTTGAAATATTTTGAGGGCTCTGACTAGTCCACCAACTTCATTCTTCAAGGCAAACACAATTGTTGTCCTTGCACCTTCGCTGAAGGTCTCACTCCTGCAGTTTTCCTTGTTGACTTTCTTCTCTTCACATTTGCTGGAATATGCTTTCATCACCTGCAAAAAATTGACGGGAATCAGAGGATTAAATTTGGATCTTCTCCTTGTCATCTCTCTGTCTGAGGCAGCAATCAATTATATTGTAAATAAGGGTGGAGGGCAGTGGGGGCAGGAAGGTGATCGAAGGCACGGTCGAAGAGGACGATCTTGCGATGGGTCTTGAAGGAGGCAAGGGATGGGGTGAGGTGGAAGGACTGCAGGATGGAGTTCCAGAGATCTGCAGCCTATGGAGGGAATAGCTGGGGAGGCCGGCAAGTAGGGAGTTTGCATAGTCAAGCCTGGATGTTATGAATGCGTGTATGAGGGTATCAGTGGCCTGCGGTGTGAGACGGTGGAACCGAGCAATGTTGTGGAGGTGGGGGAAGGCAGAGAGGGTCATGGCATGGGTGTGGGGTAGAAAGGATAGTTGCGGGTCAAACAAGACACCAAGGTTCCAGACTGGCTCAGTGAGGTGGAGTGTGCATCCTTGGATGGCAATGCTGTCAGCACCTGAGCAGGTGTGGAGGCGCTGACAGGAGACAATCAGGAGGGCCTTGATCTTGTTGACATTCAAATATAGAAAGTTAGCTCTCATCCAGGACTTGATGTCTGACAGACATTCTGTCGGGACAGCAGTGGTCCTGGACTCAAGGGTGGAGGCAGAGAGATAGAGTTGGGTGTTATCCGTGTAATGTATAAAGTGTAGTGATAAGAGTATTTTAGAGGCCTCTTTAAAATACAATCCACACATTTAACTGCAATATATTTGTGAATGAACTCAGAAGCAAATGAATAAACTCCAGATATTTAGTAGTTTTATTCCAGCTTGTCTGAAAATGCCAGCAAAGTTATGTCATAATATACTTATCTATTTTAAAAAGAAAATGTTGAGAAACGAGAGATTGGATGAGTAGCTAGATGAATAAAAGGAAATGTCCTGCTTTAAAAAAAATCTATATATAATTTCCCAAAACATATTTGTTTATATCTATTCGGTCATCTCCCCCCTCCCTCTCTCCCTGGCTTAGGGTCAGACTTCGCCACTGTCAAGCGCTCCGGGATGCTACCCTCCATGAAGGGCGCTATATAAATGCAAGTTGTTTTTGTTGCTATCTAATGTTTTCTCATTTGTCTCTATCTATCTGACTCAGGATTAACAAACACACCCATTATTTCACATCTAGTGTGACTTGCTCTATTACTAACATTATGAATATAATACCACATTTAAATGAGTGAGGTATGGAACAACAATTACAAACAGGCTTCAAATTATTGGTAGTAAATGATTGGGGGCATTTTATTGTAGCCTGATTGTCTACTAAATAAAGACACCACACAGAGGAACCAACATGGACAAAGTCCTGCTTCTCAAATCAGCTACACGTTTTGAGGAAGCAATAAGCAGAGGATACGCATCCAACTAATTGGATTTTTAGAAGATCTTTGATAAAGCTCTGCTATGTGAGGCTTGTAAGGAAGTCTGAAGCTCACAGCATTACTGGCAAACTCTTCAAAATATTTCTTTACCCAGAGGTATTCACGACTGGAACAGATTGTCAGGAATGTTCGTAAAGACTGAGATGCTAAACTCATCTAAAAAAATAGCTTCATGGTGTGATGGGAAAAATGGTATGGTGGATATTCTGAAAAGATGAGATCAAATTGGCTGAAGTGCCTTCTTCGTTCTAACCAATCTTTTGATGTTGTGAACTAGTTTGAAAATGGATGTTCTCATAGAAAACAGAAGCTAATCATAAATGGAAAAATCTCTTGGGAAGCAAAAATGGGATGATTTCTGAAAGGTTTGTCTGCTGTTCAAACTATTTTTAAATGGAATGAGGGGGTGAACTTCCTGCAACAATTTTTTCTGAAGATGTCAAACTGTGTGACCAGGTGACTGGTGTACTGATAGCATTCAAAGAGATCTATCTAAATTGAGTGGGTGTGTTGAGGGATGACAGATGTCTTTTGATTTTAAAAAATGCATGCTTTTGCACAATGTTCCAGGAAATATGAATACTGTGCACAAAAGATGTCGAAGGTAGGAGATGAAAAGAGCTTGAGTGTGACTATTGAACTTATATCTCTATCCCCCAGTGCCTTCGCCTTGCCTCCTCCCTTTCCTCCTTCAAGGCCGGTCTCAAGACCTTTCTCTTTGACCGTGCCTTCAGCTCTCCTCTCGACTCTCTACCCCCTCCTCGCTCCCTCCCTTCCCTCCCCTCACCCTGACCATTTCCCCCAATGCTCAGGTCCTGACCCAACTGTACAGCGCCTTGGGACGTCCTCCCGACGTGAAAGGCGCTCAATAAATGGAATCTTGTTGTTGTTGTTGTTATACCCAAGTCAAAACAAAGGCAGGATCGAGAAGGCTGAACGGAGGCTGGTATGCATCTCAATAATGGTTGATTGCAAATCAAATCAAGTTACTTTACCCCATGTAAACTATTAATAATATCAATGATGTCCCAGTGTAGGGCCAGGTACCAATCGAGCTGGCAGTATCTAGTTATACTCCATCCTGCTGCATACACAGGCAGAGCTCTGAACTTGTTTACTTGTTTATGTGTTTACTTTGATCAAAACGTATAATTATTTGGGGAGGACAAGTTTGCAGGGCTATGGGGAGACAGCTGGGGAGTGGGATTGAATAACTCTTTTCAAAGAGCCCGCACAGACACAATGGGCCAAATAGCCTCCTTCTGTGCTGTATAATTCTATGATTCTATGATGATCACTTGCATTGTCACTTGCAAGCCAATGTCATATTTTCTAAAATCTCAGTTCTTTCCAATAGCCTCTGTTTTGGTAGAGCTCCTTGAATCAATGACTGCAATTGTTTACCTTTTTATGCACTTGAGTCATGTACAGTATACAAAAAGCATATTTACTTCTTGTTCAAATTCTCTCTTTGGGGAGTTCAAATGTGATGAATGGCATTTCCAATAATGTGAATAATCTATAATAAACTCATAAATTATTATGACCAATATTATTATTTTATTACTATTATGAACCAAAAATCCTTCTCTCGCTTCACTCCATAATAACACTTTTCATAAGTTATTACTGCATATCACCGTTCATAATTCAATTTCTAACACACACATATGCACCCATTGGTAAACATATTGTAATTTTCTCAGTGGGAGAAAGTTACTCCCAACTATTACAGGTCAATTTTGCAAAGTTTCAGTGAAAACCTTTTGATGACAGATATAATCAACAAGCTGGCTTTTTAGAAATGTGAACATTACACTGTAAAACTCTCAACGTGGGTTATTTTACACTTATTTGGTTAATCCTCAAAAGAATTAAGTGAGAAGAAACTAAAACCCCAGAAACCTATAACTAGCACTGATTTACTGTAAACGGTGCCATCCCTAAATTTACAAAGTACAGTATTCATCAGACAGTGCAGTGCAATTGTGCCCCAAATAGGAATAAAGTTGCATGTTGTCACTTCTCTTATTATCCAATTTCATTTAAACAATTGATACAATTTGTTAACATTATGCTGGACTTTAGTCAACCTCGGTTGTCCACTCACCTGGTCATCCAGTAAGGCAGAGTCCAGAGATCTTCCTCTCTTTGCGTAGTATTTACTTCCAATCAGCATCATTTTGGCGACGTAAAAGGGGTAAAAGATCTTGAAGGTTAGAAAGAGAGAGGGCTTTGCTCTTCAATAACTGCAGCACCAGTCAAGGCGACTGATGTTCTCTCCTAGGAGCTGCAGCTGTTTAAATACGCTCCATTTTAGATGGATTGATAAAAGTCACGCATTGCATCTCTGCATCCCTGTCATCACGGAAATGGATTATCCTCACCAAGTTGATCTCTTCCTCCACAAGAATTGTGAACATAAGAAAATTGTTATGCCATCCATCAGCTTGCTTTGTACAGAGCAATAAAAAAAAGTTCTATCAATTTCAGTGTTGGACTTTTGCTGTCTCCTGTGTCTGATGGGAATTCAATACACAGATGTTTTGGAGCATTTGCATCAAATCTGCAAGGAAATCTGACTAAATAAATCCTTCAAATATATTGAAATCTTGGCTTTAGATTTGTATTGAAAGAATGCAAATTCATAATTTTATTTGAACAGACACCAGTTTACCATATTATGCCTTATTATGGCAGGGATAAGTTTTTTTAAAAAAGTGATTTGATTCACGAGATGAATGCTGAAAGAAGTTAGTTTTGTGTTTCAGGTTGTAATAAAATAAGTGAATAAACCAAAAAATTTACAAGACTCTGCATGTTTTCGGTTTAAGGTTCATCCTAATTCATTTCAATGTGGCTTTAGGAAACCTACAACCTCGTGAAGATTGACTGACTTAGCCAAGCATGTACTGCATTTTCAAACAAACTGTTTTAATTCAAGCTTCACCTTATCCGCTCCCACACACAAAAAAATAAACTGTAATACATCAAAAGAACAAAATATTTCATTTCCGTGTCGCCCTTTTGCCAAGCAGCAACTTCTTGAAGAGCAGCAGAAAAGAAATTTACACAAAGGTTTAAGTATCTAACCCAAATGCGAATAGATACCTATTCTGTTACCCTCTCATTTCATTAGAGAGATCGCAATCTATTATGACTCATTTTTACAATGAACTTTACTGTAATGTATTCAAAGGAACACCTATCTCTTCAGCACATTGATTTGAAAAAAAATCTTTTAATCCTTTCTATGTGTTTGGAAAGGGTGCCAAAATCCCAGAGTTTGATGATCAATGGCTAGTTAAATGATATCCTTACAACACCAGCATGAAGATTTACAGTGAAAGGGAAAACTGCATCTAATCAACCTGTCTGTCAATATGACTGACAATCAGCAGTGCAGTCCGCGTGCCCAATGTTACACCTTTTCGAGTCGAACTTTATTCCTGTCTTAAAGTAGCATTTTTTTATTGTCATTTGAATAGGTATTGATGGTGCTGCTCATATTCTTGCATCAGTGAAAATCACAGAACTGGGAAATGCTGTTTCTAGGAAGTTGTACTCCAAAGCACAGGTGTACTATTCAGTTTGTTGGATCTCAACTCAAACACCCCAACCTGACAACCACAACTACACCAACTTATTTCTTTTCCCAGTGTCCTTTTTACACTTCTTGTCTCTTTTGTACTTGTCCTTAATTCTTAAAGTGATATCACCAGTGTTGAAGCACGGTTGGTGAGTTTGCTGCAGTGCATTCTGTAATAAGTACACACTGCAGTTGTAGTGTGTTGGTGAGAGGGGGCGTTGTATGATGATTAGCATGCCAGTCAAGTAAATTGCTTTCTCCTGAATTATGTTAAGCTTCTTAAGGGTTGTTGTGGCTTTACCGCAAGAAGTAGTGTATGTTTCATTGCGCTCCTGACTTCAACATCAAAACAGACTGAAGTGGCTGTTTAATTTATCCCCAGGATATTGTAATTCCTCCACTGTATTAGTTTGACCGTACTTTCAGTTATTTTTCCCCTCTCTACTTCCCTTGGCTCCCACCCTCAGATTGGGTGCCAAGCCAGGACTTTCAAACATCTTGGGACATCCTCCCGATGTGAAAGGCACTTTATAAATGCAAATTTGTATTATATTGACATTTGCTCCTTCTACACAAATCATCAAAATATAAATCAATAAAGTGGTAGAAAAATTGAAAATACTACTTTCCTTCTGAATTGTTGTGTTGTAAGATTTGCCTGAGGTGGGAATGGAACACTTTCTGGGTACTCCAATGACAGGTGTAGTATTGGATAGACTTAAACAAAACTATATTAACTTGTGTTTTGTTCAAGTAATGCACCTGGACTTCAAGCTCTGGTCAATTTCCCTTCTAAAATTATTTCAAATAATCCTTGCATGTGATATAGTGTCTTTCAGAAATCTGCTGAGTGATAATCACAAAACCAACTTACCACTAAAAATGTCAATACTTTTTTAAAATGCAAAAATATTCAAACCAAAAGAATATTTTAGTAGAAACTGAGGTTCAGATATGAAGAGAAAAATATTCCAATACATTGTATGCAAATCTTTCTTGTTACATATCTAGGTATTGTGGACAATAAAAATTGATAAAATCTTAGCATCAGATTTGAATTGAACGTCAATACTTTGGAGAGGAAATGAAAGGATACATATCACCAGCTTTGGTCTCTAGCAGGAGCGATTTCACCAACTCTATGACGCAGGACAAGAGCAGTTTATTGATACATTTCAAAATCAGATAGATGTGAGGAAAACATTCATTGGAGTACTGTATATCTAAGTAAAGGTTTGCTTTAGTGAGCAGAATGTGTGAAAAAGGATTTCAATGCCAGTTGGGTGATCCTAGTTCAAGCTTATTTCCAGTGCATAGTTTTACCTTGTTACCAATGCATAGAAATGACCGTCTTTAAAAAAACGATTGTCTTAAAATCATAAATAAATGTGACATATTTCTACTCTCAGTAGATTACAATCATAATTCAGCCCTCGTGTTCATTAAAAATTAAGAGTGTTGAATTCTTTGACATCAGGATGATTTTGAAAGTAAATTTGTCAGTATTTTGGCCTATGAGTTATAATTAAAATTATGAGTTTATTATAAACATATATAATCAAATATATATTACATACCAAAAGGACTTAAATTGCCTTAGACTTACTATTTTGCACCATTTTAATGTATGAAATATTAACTTTGAGTCACTGATGTTTACATAATCAGAAGTACAGTTTCTATTGAGACAAAATGCAAATAATTTAGCAGAATATCAGGGCTCTAGGTGCTGCAGGATTTCAATAAAACTTTTTTCCACAATACAAGCACTAAATCTTCAAACTAATGAGATAAGCACCTTGGAGAAAGGACACATTTCAGCAAACAACACCGCAGAAAAAAATGTGAGGCACAAACAAAGAAAGATTATCACGATAGGGTTGTGGTAATTTCCTGAGCAACAGGAAATTAAATGCTAAAAGAACACTAACGCTCTGCTCAACATCCCTGAAGGAAATTGTCAGTGCAGCATGGGGTGTGTAAAAAAAAAGATTTTCTGTGCCTTTAATAAATTTGCGAATACATCTATTATTATTAATGGCAACTATAGTATAAATATACCATGAATAACCCATCATGGAGTATGAACTCTCAAGACCATATGATGTTTTTACTCATCAGACAAAAATGAACGCATAAAAATTGAATCTATTTATAATCAGTGTCCACATCCTCCCAGGCTAAGAAAGGGTAGTCAATCAAGAACTAACATCCTCATCGTATTTGAAAAGGCAAGCGAAAGATGCTTTAACTCAAGCTTTTCTTTTTTTGTATTTGTTTTTTCTCATCGTACACATCCATTCAGTGAACCAATCATCAAGTTGGATCTTTCAGTTCCCAGTAAAATTTCCTTTGTGGTTCCTGTTAAATGGGTCTTATCTTTCCTGACATTTTACTGAAAACTGAAAGATCCAGAGAATAATAGATGAAGGAGGTCAAAACAACCTAGAGGCCAGACAGAACATATTTTAGAACATACAGGAAAAAAACAGCTAAGAACTGGGAGTCATACAAAAGTTAGTTGAGAATAACAAAAATAAACATTGGAAGAGTTAACAGCCCATTGGATAGGCAGTCGACAGAGTTACTCCCAACAGGAAATAGCGAGAAATTTAGAGAAATGTCTAAGGCAGTGGGCAGAGGATGAATCACCAGCTAGTTCCTTTAAAACATGAGTATACATTTTAGAGGATTAGTAAGCAATATTAAAGTAGGGTTTTGGACATAAAATAAAAGGAGATAAAAATGGTGCATTTACAGAATTCACTCACCTGTGCGTGGAGTACATTGTGATATAATGCCAAGGGCAAAAATCACAACAAGATATTTCGGTAGTGACTGCACCATCATGGAAGTCAACTAAAGTTAGCAAATTTGTTTTTAAAAATGAAAATTTGGTGAAAATTGCTTTTTAAACCAATTGAATTTCATCCCAAAACAATGAGAATTTAATTGGGGAAAATTGGTAAGAACTATTCTAATGGTCCATGAGGATTAAACCACGATACAGCATCAAATTAACTTTTCATCAGTCCCAATAAATTAAAGCTACATACGTTTGGGCACAGGAATCTCTAACATTTTATAGAACTCATTAAAACATACACTAAAGCTCTGCTAGATTTTTTAGGAACCTATGAAACAGGAATTATATAAGTACAGGATAGAAAATATCACCCAGTTGGTTAATAAGGAATGAGGCACAAAGCTGGGAACTTCAGTAGTTACCCCATGAGTACCTCAGCAGGTCAACTATAAGATTCTGGTTCTTCAAATCCTTCCATAATCTCACCCAACTGTATCTATGCAATCTTTTCCAGGCCAAGAATGCAGCCCACACTCATTGATCTTCTGACAGATATGTTGTCCATTCCCTTTGGTATACAATCAGTCTTCATGCCCTTGCCACTCTGGAACTCTTCCAAAACTACTTAGCCTTGCTGTCTTCTTTCTCTGCCATTGTAACCTTCCCTAAAACATCTCTTTTAAAACCTGTTGTTAGCCAAAAAAAATCCACAAGGCCCAATGGTCAAGTTTCCATATCAGTAAAGCTACATTGTTTAAAAAAAAATTTCCTGCAGTTGAGAGGATTGACAGCAAAGGAGGCAATACGTTACGGATTGCAAAAGATGACTTCAGGAGAGATACCATGAAATATTTCTTTACCGAGGGTAATTAACGACTGGGCCTGCTTACCAGGAAGGGTTGTTGAGGACAGGAATCACTTAGAAATCAGTCTGATGCTGTGACAGGATAGTAGGTTGTGTTCAAATGGGCTGAAGGGCCTTCAACTAAACCCCTCAGTATCTTGTGAACTGAACCTTTTGTCAACATCCTTCCTATTTGTTACCAAGTTGTGCGCACAAAGGGAATTGATGTTTAAGTGGACTGATGCAATTAAATGATGAATGACCTTTCTTAGAGCAGATTATGATCTGCATTAAAAAGCACCAGAGGCACACTCCAGGCCTGCTTTGCCCAAATCAGCATAATTTACTCTAAGAGTGATTTTAACTAAAATATTCTTATATTGTCAGGGGGCAACAGACTGACTGAGCAAATGAAATTCAGGTTTTGTTAAAATAAAAAGGAAAGCTGGGAATAGAGGGACCTGAACTAAAATTTGGACACACTGGAAATCCACAGCAGGTTTAAACCAAGATCGACATGAAAAATCCATGTGAGCCAAAATGTCAAGAAGTATCTTTTTTTTTTCAGATGCTGATTGTCGATTTACATCCCCTTCCATTTTTATTTCACCCTTTGTTAATATTGTGGAGTCCTGTAGCTCAGTGGTTAGAGCACTCGCTTTGCAAGTGAGAGACCTGAGTTCAATTCCAGGCAGAGGGCGAAACCTTGGGCAAGTTTCCTTACTCCACATGCCTAATAATAATCCCTCCAAAACAAAAACAATAATAAATTGGTCATTTTCAATCTACGACTGTTTGTGGGACATTGCTGTGCGCAATTGGCTGCCGCGTTCGCCCACAAATATACAGTCAATTCACTTTACAGTCTATTCTGTGAAGCGCTTTGGGACGTCCTCCCGACGTGAAAAGCGCTATATCAAATGCAAGGATTATTATTATTATTATTATTTCTTTGGAAATGTTCAAAACAAACCATTAAGATCAGCAAGCTTGAGAAGGGTTCAAAAATTGGTCACTTCAATCCACAACTGTTTGTAGGACACTGCTGTGTGGAATTGGCTGCTGCGTTTTGGTCACAAAATATAGTCAATTCACTTTACAGGATATTCTGTGAAGCGCTTTGAGATGTCTCAATGACGTGATGAGGTGCCATATCAAAGGCAAGGTTTATTATTATATTACATTACAGCCCACTTGGAAAGGATTGTCCAAGAGGGCAGTGTAGTTACAATATTGGCTGGAAGAAGGAATTCTTTGGGGACTTTCGTGGGGCTCAGAGCCTTTACCAGTTTTATTTTCCATGTTTTTATACTGCAGCCAACAGTAGTGAATGCATGGAAATATTTTTCACTAATACCATATTGAGCTCCCCAAAAAAGCTCCCCTGTGAAGACACACAGAATATGAGAGAGAATAGTTATATATTTACTTTTGTACAAGTTATCAGAATACAAAATTTCAGCCTTTTTACAATAGTTAGAAATTTTGCCAACTGTACATTCCCAATATAAGGTAAAAATCATGAGATAAATCAGGTTATACATTTGTTGAACATGCTCCATACCATAGATGCAAACATGGATTGAAAATGAAAATTATTAAAAATATTTTCAACAAGTGCTCTCAGCTGATAAACATTATTCAAAGACTTTTTTTGCTTCATTTCTGTTATTAAAAAGGGGTTTAATTCACCAAGCATTGCAGTAAAGACAAATCAAGAAGCTTAATGATCATTTCTTGCAATCTTGGCTCCATTAAGAACCTTATTTGGAAAAAAGGATGAATTAGGATTTTGGAGCCCTGTACTCCACTTTGGATTATGAATTTGCTTTATGAAGTTTTGTGAAAATGGCAAAACAAGGATGTCTGCAGGCAGTAATTTTAATAAGTAATTTCTTAATCATGGTAAACATTATTCAGTTAATACTGTGAATAATAATGCATCACAACAAAATCTGTACGTCTTCTCTTCCCTGTCCTTTTGGATCACTTTTTAGATTGATATTAATTGAGTTGTTGAAACTTTCTTTGCAACACTTCCTTATAGTGTTTCAGTAAATAGTGGCAATCAACTTTATTCAAATTGCCAGAAAAGTGAATACCAAAATGTAACAAGCTCTCAAATATTACAATTTCCTCTTAAATTATAGCAGGGAAAGTTTTTCCAAAAAATATTTTAAACATTAGCAAAATATTCATCTAAAATGATGCACCATCCAGGTTTTCTTCTCAGAAACCAATAAAACTGCAGAAAGTGATCAAATACTAGTTGTTATTCAGATTTCTCCAATGAATAGATAATAGACATATGTTTAGGTTAACTACAACAAATCCCCCACAATTTTCACCATTTATTTATAATAATGAAACACTGATAATGTCTGAGAAATAAATAAGAAATATGGTAATCAGGGCCTCTAAAAGGGAAACACTAATTGAACAGGGTAAGAATTAAACAAATTTTGTCTTCATATTAATTAATAAATAATCTCTTAGCTGTTCAACATTCAGGCAAATGCTTGAGTTGAAAAGGTTTGAGAAATGCTTTTCCAAATGAAGGCCATTATGGTATAAGTAATTAGAAAATGTATATAATAATTAGAAAATGCATATTTTCCAATTATTCAATTTTGTTTTACATTTTAAATTCAGAATTACAGCAGATATATTTCATGTTTTATCAACCCCCTCAAAATCAACTCGATAAATCAAATCCACTCATTATTCCCAACACTGATCTATCACCTGCCAGGGCTTCAAAAAAAATTAAATAAATGATGAAGATCTTTTCTGGGTTTCCACAGTTGTATGTTTATTTTCACTATATATGTGTCATTGCATGGCCATTTTGAGGAGGGTCTCTGTGTCCCGTTGAGTCTTCATTTCTGTGTGTAAAGGCAGTAGCTGAGTTGTCCATTTGTGTTATCTTACAAGATTCTTCCGTAAAGGCTCTCTCAGATGTAGTGGCCTCACAGTCAGAAGTTCCATTAGTGC
The DNA here is from genome assembly GCF_018977255.1 of Callorhinchus milii. Lineage (NCBI taxonomy): Eukaryota > Metazoa > Chordata > Chondrichthyes > Chimaeriformes > Callorhinchidae > Callorhinchus > Callorhinchus milii. The sequence goes on along the minus strand of NW_024704746.1, from coordinate 36,901,461 downwards.
TGTCCTTCAAGCCCAGGATATCACCAACAGCTCGTGGCAACTCCTAAATAACACAAGCAATGGCTTGATAAAATACCTTCATCTGGTAAGGAAGGCAACTTTAACTTCAAGACATTTTGCTTCATATCTCACATGGTCCATATATTATTATCTGCTCCATTATTTATTCACAATTTTTTCTAAGCAGAATTTTAAGAGCACAAGAATATACACAAGAGTATCAATTCATTCAGTTCTTTCCCAAATCTTCTGCACTTCAATTGAAGTGGGAAGAGAACAAGCAGAATAACTTGAGAACTTTGCAAAAGGCCTATCAATTATCACTATATCAATGAAAACAAAATCCAGGATACATGCAGACATTCCATATCTAGTGCATAAAATTAGGTATCCAAGATTTACATTGAATTTGCAAACCTCACCACACAATCTTTTTGTACAGTGAAGATTTTATAATCCATTTGACAATCTAGAGCCTTTGGCAGTATTCCTATTATTCAATGTCATAATAATAATAATAAACCTTGCATTTGATATAGCGCTTTTCACGTCGGGAGGACGTCCCAAAGCGCTTCACAGAACACACTGTAAAGTGAATTGACTGTATATTTGTGGACAAACGCGGCAGCCAATTGCGCACATCAATGTCCCACAAACAGTCGTAGATTGAAAATGACCAATTTATTATTGTTTTTGGTTTTGGAGGGATTATTATTAGGCGTGTGGAGTAAGGAAACTTGCCCAAGGTTTCGCCCTGCCTGGAATTGAACTCAGGTCTCTCACTTGCAAAGCGAGTGCTCTAACCACTGAGCTACAGGACTCCACAAGGAGTCATTGGCAACTGGCAGTCACAGAGGTCAGACACGTGACTGGTAACAAGAGAAATACCTCAATTTATTACAGCTTTAAAACTGGAATTTATCACAAAGCAGAATGTAGGTTTTACTGTAATCCAGCAGAATCATTTTTATTACCCAGAAGCCAATAAATATCACTGCAGTACTTGGTGCCGCAGTACAAATACAACTGACTGCAATAACAGAAAAAGTGGAACCAGAACAAGGGCACTTGAAGGTGTTAGATAAAATTCTAATGATATTCTTTGCATTTTAAAAGCTAAAAAACATGAGTTATACTAATTTCATTACTGTTGATATGCAAAGGAAAACAAATGAAAGATTATGAAAAGTGCATTTTAAAAATGTCCCAATGTGATGAGAATAAATGCATCACTTAATCTATTAACAAGTTACTGTGGTACTGTAGATAAATACATGGAAGTATACCACTTTACCTTACACTTCATCATTTGGCAGTAAATTGCCTCTGCTTTACAAAGCATTTCTTCTACATCCAGTTTCAAGGAAAGTTCATTGATGTGCTAAGGAATAATGAAAACTCTCAGTTATAATCCTTAAAATTTAGATTCCAAAGAAACGATTATCCACAATCCTGCAATAAATCTGATCCATAGGACTTTATGTTATGATCTGGAAAATAGCTGCATTGTTGCTTTTACAAAAAGATATTTAATGTACAATACCTTTAAAATTTCACTGAAGCCATAATGGTTTTCCATTATCTTCTGTTTTTCAGAATCTAATATAGCACAGCATATCAGAAGATGAAAATTCTGGCAAGGCAATCCAGTCCACAAAACCTGAAAACAGGGCAAAAAATATGCATAAGCTCACAGAGAAATTATCTGTTCCACTGTTATCCACAATTCAATTTCCTCTTTTTTTAACGACGTCTTTATTAATGTGCTAATTTAAATCCTGTTCCACAGAAAAATGAGTACTCTATATACAGCTTTTATTCTTAAGGTGCTCCATGAAATAGAGTGGAAATACTTGTTCTACTGTATTCTGGTTTTCTCTATGTCATTTCTGCAATAGGAAGATCAGATGTAAAGCACGGATAAAACGCAACAATAAATAACATTAGTGAAACTGAAGGCTGGTGCAACCAACCTGTGCGACAAATATAAGAGACTGATGAAAATCTGAATGAATTAAGGAAGGATTCAAAAAGAATGGCAAATAGATTTAAATATATAAAGTTATGCTTTATATAATTGTAACATAAAACGTGTGAATGATAAAGGAGTGCTATAGAAAAAAATGTAAAAGTGAACGACTTGGATACCGTTATCTAGTGCTGTAGATTGAGAATTACTAGTCAAGTTAAAGTAGTTGAACAAAGCTGACTATAAAATATCTCTGAAAGGTATTTCATTACAATTCAAAACATATTACTCTAAGCTTACAAAGCTGGTTGACAGGTCACATTCATAACAATATGCAGAGTGCTTGATGTTTTACGTTAAAAACATTAACATTGTGCAATGGACAAAATCTTATTATTGAACTGCTGAAATCTCAGAAATGTTTTCTGAGAGTGACTGATACAGGATTCAAGTGAAGGATGAATCATTCGAGCATTGCTCGATTGGTTTTGTGGCAGAAGGGGGCAAAAGATGAAAGAGCAGGGAAAAACTTTCTAAACCTATCTTCATTCAGATTATATAGTAACATAAATTAAGGGATTCTTACCTCCCAAAGCCTAAGAGTATCTTGAAAGGTCAACTCCCTTTTAAATCGAATCAGAAGCCATCTAAAGCAGAAGTAGAGATATCCAGATTCTTGTGATTCTAGAAAAATAATACATGGTTTTAAAAATTATGCAGTTGCGTCCAGCAGGAATGTTATGAAATAACATACTGTAGCATCTAAATTCTGCAAATTTTGATTTGAATCAATTCAAACACCTGATTTTAAACAAATAAGACCCAAGTTATTTTTTTTTTTAAAAGTAGAAAATTCTAAACCAAACTATTGACTTTTCCAAGAAAGACAGCCACTTGCAACTTCTTGCAGAAAGGGATCATAGGGCTTTAATACCAGAGAAGATTTTTGTACATCTTTTAGTCTCCTTCAATTCTTTAATGTTGAATTAGGCCAGCAAAAGGCACACAAGCGGACTTTGGATAAGTATTTTTTTTAAAAAGCCTCGACCAATTTAACAAGGTTAATACAAGTTAAATAACTATACTTGCCATAAGGTGGCAGGCCGCTAGATCTCTGTAGTGTTTCTGAGATCAACAGATAAACCACTGAACCTCAATTTCTAGAAATGTCATGCTGTGTATTGTTTTCAAATACAACAAATTCTTAGTAAAGCCACCACAATCAGGAGGTCAGTCATCTCAAGAGAATTTTTTTAATGTAAATAGTATGCATTTTTAAAATTTGCTTTAATTAGCTTCTTTTTGCCATTTTCCATATTTCTCTCCTCCTCAATGTTTTGTTTTCAAATAAAACACATACAATTTACATTTAAATAACGCCTTTCATGTGGGAAGACACCTCAAAGTGATCAATGACTTACTTCAAAAGAAACTCACTGATTTTCTTGAGTAAAAAGACAATATTGTATTAAAATGCTGGGAGACAATGTATCATAAGTTGAAATATTTTTTGGAGGTTGCTGATTGAATAAAGGAGCTAGTACTCAACTGAGAGCATTACTATCTCCTACATAAAAATGCAAGATATCACTGGTTATTATTGTAAAGATTACTTTTAAAATAAGTAATATTTTATAGAAATTGGCCTTGCAAAAAAAAAACCACTAGCCACAACCTCATTCTTCACCACAATAAAGCTCTGAGAGTAATTGGTAGAATTTCTGTTTCACGAACAAAACACATTTCTTCTTGTTGGTATATTATGTCATTTGTGAAACAAACCAGATTGTTTCCATAGCAACATCCTCTTCCTGAAATCACCCCCCGGTTCAGAGTTGAACAGTGTAATATGGATCAAATACCGTATCACTAAGTGCATAGACTTGAGAAATTTCAGTCTTCCCTCCAACTCTGAAATTAAAAACTACCCATTCCTCAAAAACACAAGCAAGGAGAAGACCAATATAATCACATTAATTACAAATCCAATTTAACAGAATATCTCTAACTTATAATCACGGATACATGTCATAAGAGCATTTAAATGCACATTTAGCCAAATATGTTAACTTATTCACTATCTCTAAGTTACCAAAAAAAAGCCACCCAAGAATAGGATCTCAATTATATTTCTAAAAATAACACTTACCAAGATAATTCCAGAACCCAAGGTCTAGTAATTTAAGTAAAGTGCTCAGCTGGACTAATTCTGTTTTCATGCCTTGCATTTGTTCTTCAAAGTTACAATGCTACAATAAAAATCAATTACAAATTAGGACTCAAATTTCCTTGACATTATTATGGTTTGATTGAAAATAAATAATTTATAATTTAACATTTTGACATTTTGACCACTAGCTCTCAAAACAACATGATCACATTTCAGTCAAGTGGAATCTCATTCTAACCATTTGTTAATCCACGTTAATCAACCAATCACTTTTTTATTTTTTAACGATCTACTAAATTAGACTTCCACAATATCAAATTACGGTGGACTTCCATTTAACTAAAAATGTTTGAAAGCAAACCAAAGACGTAAAACTGTTACTCAAATACATGTCAATCCCAAACAAATAAACGATGGACATCAGTACCCCTCCTCCATAACTCACAGAAATTACCCAACACCTCATATGCAAGTGCTCAAAACTTTCAAATCCACCCATTCTCTGTAAAATTGTACTTTGTGTCTGAGAGGCTACCGTGAAGAGTATACAAGTGCTTGTGATAAGCTAATATTGATACAACTGCTTCTAAGGAGAGCTTTCTTATTGTAATTGTAAGTTCTTCAGGTCTTTTAAATTGTGCAAAATTCTCTAGTCTAACCTAAGTGGTTAGTAATCTCCATTGGAATTTTTTTTTATTGTGCTTGTATAAATAGGAATGCAGTCCTGCTTAATTAATTCTTACCATTTGTTCTATAAAGGCCACAAAGCACCAAAAGCCATCCACTTCATTTTCCATAACGTATAAAATAGGAGAAAGCAAGTCACTCATGCCCTGGACATACCCTTAAAAAAAGCAAATGTTCATCATTTAGTGTTTTCATCCTACAAAACTTCTCTGCAACTGAATCTTTTGACTCACTTGCATGATAATGACCAGTGATGCGAGTGACTAGTATATAAGTTGATAAACAACATTGTTTTTAATTCCTATCAAAATATACATTGAACACTGTAAATATACTGTGCAAAAAACTTTTTGTACAGTGATATATGTATGTTCCTCCTTTACGATGTTCGCAGGGAGTTTCGGGTACCTACCTACAATTCACTTTGTGAGGGCTCAAAGCCATGTTTGATGGATGTCAATAGATGACCAATAGTGACTATCCGGGGGGGAGGGGGGCAGTAAGCAGGGTCTCTGCAGAGCTGAACTGGCTCCAAGGTCACACATTTGGCAATGGAATATCAGAATCGAGCCATCTTCCTACTCAGCTTCCGTTAACCCTGCAAGCCAAAGCCCTAAAGCATTGAGTGGTCCTAGCTGGGTAAACAGCAGGAAAGGTTGCCAGGCAGTGCTATACAGTTTTAACTGGCGAGATTAGCTCTTGCCAATCAGCGCCTAATACTTTCCAAATTTAGATAAGCAGGATCTGTCCCTCCAGGGAGAGAGTGCACATTCAATTCCCCCCAAAATCTCTGAAATTTCCATGTATGGATGCGCTGCATGGAACTCGTGTTGGTTTGGATACTCTTAAGCATGGTGATGGGTTTTCTCATGTGTAAGACACCTGGCCTAAAAAAATGTTTATGTTGCTTAAAGATATTGTAAACATATTAGATATTTTTGTAAAATGCAATAAGCTTTGACATTTGATTAAGAAAATGTGTGGGAAAATGAAAAGTGCAGAAGAACAAAGTACATGTATTTGTGAAGAACTGATATCAGCCTAGTTGGGAAATGAAAACACTTACCAAGGTCAAAATCGTACATGCAATACGTCATCAATATGTCATGCAGTAGAATCAACCCAGGATTGTCTTGACCTTCATAAAATGTATTTGTTCGATCCGTTCTGTTTACATCTTTCTCTAAAAGAAAAATCAGTTTCGAAACAGTTTCCCTGTGTTAATTGAAAAAGTTTTGACCGTTTTAAATTCACACTTTCTGTATATGGAAACAAACCAGTTTCAAACAAACAATGCCTTTAGACACAATTTTTAGCTTTCTTCTAATATCACTTTTCTACTCCAAGATGAAATACATTTAATCAACAGTGAGATACCACATACTGTTAAAACCATCAAAGCACTAAACCAAAATCTCTTATCGCACTCATGAATTTATGGATTGACATTTCAACAGGAAATAAAGTAGCTTAAATGAAGAAACATAAAGAAAATGTTAAACTGAGGATGCATCAAAATAATTTAACAAATGTGACCTGCGATCCAGTTAAAAGATTTTTTTTTACAGTTTAGCAGACTGATGAAATAAGTTTCCTCTGGAGAGAAGGTTTCTAAGTGGAGTAATTTGGCAGATCTCAGCCAAGTTTCATGGTCAATAATAAATAGTATTCAGAGTGAGTTAAAAAAACAAAATAATTCTCAGACAACACCTTATGTGAAGGGTGCTATATAAATGTAAGTAGTTAATGTAATATTTAAAGTTAAGGCATAATGTACAGTTTGACAGAAGCAAGTTTAAAATTGTATGTTAAAATGGCATCCAGTGTGTTCCCAGAGCTTTGGTCTTTCAAATAGGATACTCACCTATTGGGGGCGGTGGGTGGAGAAGAGTATTGGAAGACTTGGTAAATGTATTTTAGATTATGAAGTGCTTGAACATTTTGGATTCTGATAAGATTTCCTGCTGTATACAAAATTCAAGGACAGTTGGGTTAAATAGAAAATAGATCAATTTACCTATAAGGCTTTTGTACTCTTTCAATCTTGTATTCCTTTGTTCTTGTTCTTCACTGACTGATTTCCACTGTAGTTTCATCCTGAAGTACTCATCTCTGTACATGTGAAAAAGAAATAAACTTAAAATTAATTATTGCATAGGCTATGCCAAATAGTTCTTGATCACTGACCAAACTTGACTAATATCTTCTTTGGTGTAGTTAACTTTACTGACTTGCTCCACGATTTCAGTATTATCCATTTTTATTTTGAAATTCAATAAAGTTTGCATTTTGAGCTTTTTGTAAAGTGGAAAATTCACTCCATTTCCTCATCACAAAGGTGAGGGCAAAACGTTCATATATTGGGCATCTTATCTTGAATCTTATCACAATTAAATTTTATCTGAAAAGAAACTCACGTTTTTCTCTTCTGTAAAGGTTTTCTCTCTTCTCTTGTACTATGCCAAGGAAAATATCCAAGAAGAAATTTCCATGCTTCTTTTCGTACTGCCTGACAAAGTCCCTGAGGAAGAAATCACAAAATAATTAAGACTAAATAAACAAGAATGATAAACTACATATTTGTAAAGGAAACTATTGTTTGAGAACTGGAACCATAATACACTTGTTACAGTTCTTACCCTCAAGGCTACAATTCCAGTCTTTAAACACAAATCAATGTTGCCATTGATTCATTTCATTTGACATTTTAAATTTTTAAATTTAAAGTATGTACAAATACCATGGTAACTAAAGTTCACCTTTTAACAAGGATACAGTAATCTTACATTTAAAAATATAAATTAAATTTCTTCACTACTTTCTTCATATAACATTTTACATTTTGCTTAAATTCACAAGTACACTTGTATCTAAATATTCCCTGTAATACACAAACCTGATAAATGATAAATTGTGGATCCCATAGTGCTCCAACTAGCCAGTTATTAAAGTCATGTTGCCATTTAAGAGTAAGAGTTTAGAAATCATTATTTTTCAGACTTGTGCACCAGCTCCTTTCAAAGAATTCGAATTACCGTAGTGAAAGAAATAACATTTTGGAGGGCGCAAAGTGTCACTGTTCCTTTTGAAGCAGGCACGGGAAACAAAGTTTTGATCCGGCAGCCAGTAAGTTCGGTAGCGATGTTACGAATTAGCGATTGTTAATGCGACTAGTGCAGAGAAATTTAAGTGTATTTCATAGAAAATTCAACAGGATTTGAGCAAATGTACGATGAAGGCTATTATACAATTTATACAGATCAGACTTATGCGAGTTTTACTGTAGTACATTATTATCTGTCCAGCTCAGCTGGTCATTGAAGATCCCATGATTCTATTTAAAAAGGGAGTTTCTCCCACTGTCCTGACCATTCTTCACATGAATCAATCATTCACTCACGCCTTATTTATGGAACCTTGTTGACACAAAATGACTGCCACTTTTAGCCAAAGAAATGTTACTACATTTGGCAACTGATGCTAAAACTCAATGTTAATTGTATCTAATCAAGTAAAATATTTTCTATACCCCCTTGAATATGATCTTTTTCAAGTTATCAGGATTTAGGATTTTCCCTTCTGGATTCATATTCATTGACCATTTCTCAGCAGAAACTGGTTCTCCTCTTTGAATGTCAGGCCTTTCCCCAATGTCAATCTGAAATAAATAGATTGATATCAAATAGATTCACAGTTCACAAGTATTTTATTCATCACAGTTTTTTTTACCCATCACAGATTTTCTTTGTAAGAAAATGTTAACACCAACAGTTGGTTGTTCTACTTCTGAAGTTCAATATTCTTTCTAAACAGGGCAGCATGACTCGAAATAAACTTACTCGGGTGATGACTTCAAAGCCCGGTTCTTCCTGGTGATTAATTTCAAGGCCTGGAATTGATTCATTAATATCCATTTCGGATGCAGGTCTTTGTTGGGGCATTACGTCAGGACTACGAAAAGCATCCAGAATGTAGTTTGTAACTTTGGAAAAGCTTCCTAATGTTGTTACATATGGATCCTTCTTGAACTTCTGTGAATTAGAAATACTTATTGAACTACACTGTTCTCATACGACACAAAATGCCAAACAAATCATACTTTTCACAATTAACAAATCAGAAATTCATGTCATTACTGCCAGTATTTTAGGGTTAATGTATACAATGTGCCAGAATAGTGGAAGTTTTACTGCTGGTGACTAGTGAAGGATTGGGTGAAGAGAGCAGTGGGAAAAAGATTGCCATTCATGAGTTCCAAACCACAAATGTAAAGAAATAGGACAACTAAGTTTGATTGACTGCATAAGAAATAAACACGTTAGAAAGATAACATGCTGTATCATTAAGTAATTGAGCAGCCTGCAGATATTACTCTATTAGAGAATTCCTTATCTAACTGGATCAAGCAAGGAACGGGAAGGAGACGGAGAGAAAAAAGAGGGAAAGGAAGAAAAAGAATAGAAAGAAGATATTATTTTCCCTGTTTGATGAGCATTGATAAACTATTAAGAACATGTCTGCTGTCTTCAATCTACAGTAAACAGTACATCCATAGTTGTTTTTGTTGGAAACAAAACACACTTACATGTACTAAGCCAAGAGCGTTATCCTCAAACAGGTTCTCAAAAGACTGAGAAAGAGCCTTGCTGTTGTAACTAACTAGAAGTACTCGATTATCATGTGTTGATCTATAGAAAGAATAAAAAAATTACCTCACATTTTGCTAGGAGATGCTATTTTATGTTTAGTCAAGCCCCAATATAAATTGCTATTTTTTGGTAACTGAACTCCAGAAGGCATCTGAATATTAATCTCCATGTTGCTTTCACAAAATGCTTTCCACAAAGGCTATAGTTTGCAACAGCTTTTCACAATTAAACTTTTCAGAATTAAACTGGAAAAATGTGTTAAATGTGTCATTTCTGCAGCTTTCAAAGTCACTACAGTAATCTAATCCAGCAGCAATTTATTTGTATTGAATATATCTAAACAGTCATATATTTGAATAGCTCATCTGAACCATATTTAATCAAATTCACCTATTTCTATTATTATCGACGATGATAAGAACTTTACTAACAGCAAACTGTTGGCAGACCTGATATAACAGGATGTGATGCACACTGAGATGAAAAAATCTGACATTGCACTTCCTTACAAGTAGCAAGATGACACTGCACACATGTTTGAGCTGGAAGAAGTTGATAAACAATCGTTTGGGGGGGGGGGTTAGAAAGAGCAAATCAGACACAAGCAATACAATACTGGAAAATAAATTGGCAATTTTGAATAAGAACCAACACACCTCACAAAAGCTTAAAAACTTAGCAGTAATGCCTAACAGTAAACCCAACAGTAGACTCCACAAGCAGAAATTAAATATTGAAGAACAAGTCATCGTGAAACCAATTCCAGATTTAAGATAACCAGTTATTCTAGATTAATATATTCAAAATATTGGTCTGGTAACTTTATACTAACCTAAGCCAACAGAGCAATCATATAGGAAATGGCAAGATTAGTTGCATTTACAGGGAAGAGAACATAAAAATATGGAAGGAAAAGGAATGATCAGAATAAATATTAATTATCAAATCATACTAAAATGCACATTTTAACTCAGACTGCTCACATACTATAACTAAAAACCACTGCTTGCAGTAATAAGGCTGCTCAAATATTATGGCTGGTTCATTAGTTTATTATTAGCTTTAACCTACTAAACTAAATATGAACAATGCAATTTGAAATTATCACTATACTCAAATCCTTCATATTCTTCTATTTATTTGATCACTCACTATATTCACTATTTTCCTTTTTTTAAACAGAACAAGCTCAAAATCAATCTCTTCTCCTGTCTCTCTGTGCTGAGCGTTAATTTTGGAGTTGAGACTTGTACGCATTCAGTTTTATTGGTTAAAAACAAGCTTTACCAGCTTGAACAAGCTGGTTTTATAGTCAACTGATCTTTGATCTGAAAATCCAGAAAGCAGAAGCAGCAAAAAAATAAACTCATTCATAATGCTTTCATGGTTACAATTTAAATTGCTTTGAAAATAGTCTCCAAATTATCCTAATCATGCGTTACCGAAAGCCACATTTGTGTGTCACAGCTGCATGAAGCTACAGCCTCAATATGTAATGTGCAGTTTATATCACTGAAAGCAATGTGATACTGCTTCTAAAGTGATTGAGAGAAGGAAGCCTGATTTAGAATTCCTGCTCTTACCAGGAGCTGAGGAAAACTGTTCACATGTACCACAAAATACATACATGAGGCTTTGTCAATTAGTATCAGACAGCTTTTAAAGTTACTAAAGAGATGCACACAAAATTGAGTCTTAAAATGAGTAGTTTAAAAAAAAGTTCATTGGAGACTACTCAGATCTTTTAAGAGATTTTTTTGACACAGGTTGAATTGATTCACACCATATTTATATATTGCATACTATAATTATGCAAGTTGGTGTCCCATCAAAACCACTTTGGCAAAGTGATCTTGACAGCCAAGCACCAGTGGAATCACTTTGTGATTGTGACTGATTTAAATTGTCCTTTATTGGCAATTCAGCACAATTTAACACTAACGTTAGTTATAGTGTTTATATTATGCAAACAAATCACTGACCAACACAAAAAAATGGTCTTTGATTGTCCCTGGATCTAATAGTTTGGATGATAATTTCTGATCATGTAGATTGAATTGCCTGATTTCATATTCAGCAATTTAAAAAATCCTCACTCTTCAAATTGGTAGCTATAGGTACTGTATCCAGAAAAATAACTTCAATGATTTTTCTGAGTTTCTTGTATAAAGATTCCAGAATGCATTCATCTTAAAGACAGTCAGATATGCAGACAAAAAATTTGAATAAACTACAACACACTTCTGCAAGCATACCATTTTTGTTGCAGCCAAGTTCTAATTTGCAGCCGCTTTTTAAAATAAATGATAGTAATTTAAGTTCTTATCTGTTTTGGAATGCTGCTTGCGAGGGAATAAAAAAAATAACTTATTATATGTAACATTAAAATCTATGAATATACCATGTTTGTCCCACAGTAGCCAAAGTCTAAGTCCTGTAAGTGGATTGCCACCTAGTGGTAATTCCTACAAAATACATTTTATAAAAAAAGTCAACGTTTGAGTATTTGGCTACATGGCCAACTCACATCAGATTTATAACAGGTTATGGAGCATTACGTGATTCTCACAGCTCCTTTGGTCTGGTGAGATTCAAGTGATAATAAACACCCTAGATCCAGAACTGAAGTGTCAAAACCCACAGAAAGATTTGCTGCATCAATAGTTCCTGTAAATCCAGGAATTGGAAGAAAAATAGGATTATCTTGATAACAGCAAAACATACATACCATTCATACAACAGAGAGAAATATCTGCATTGGTAAAATATGCCCTAGGTATGAAGATGCCTGTGACATTAGCCTAGCCCCAACATGTTGGTTAATATAGTCCACAATGCCCTATGCAGCATGTTCACTATCCCATGGATTGTTAGCAGCAATTAATTATAAAACAAGTAATCTTATTGACTTTCATTCTGCAAGATCTAGCTTATTGTTAGACTGTACTGTAAATGTCATAAATTCCACTAGTATCAAGATGCTTTTAAAAGTACCCATTCACCTGTATGCGGACAGACACATATGTGTGCACACACACACAGAAAGTACATTAGAGTATTGGGGGCTTCTACTTTTTAAATACAATATTGAAGATCCACGGGGAATTGGCCGAGGTTGGAAACATTAGAAATGTAAAACTACTGAAACACATACAAAATTCAGAAATTGTTAACATGTGTATCTAATGTTTTTCTCTTATCCTAGCTGTTTTTCAAATACTTACTCGATGAGTGGAATATATTTCTTAAGGCACTCCAGCAGAGCAGTGCTGCCTCCATGGTGAAAATGAAGAGCTGGAAGAGAGGTATCATCCCGAAGACAAAATCCTAAATATGACCAGCCCATGCCTTCTGTATTTCTTTTGATAGATTTCAGATCAGGTAGACTGAAGGAGAACGCCCATTTATTTCTACCACATACGTGACTTGCTGAATCATCTGGTAAAACAAAATGTTAACACACTTGAATGTGGTTCAAAATGAAAATAAAGGGCTTGACTCACAGAACACAGCTTTGATCTCAAGCATGGAAAAATAATTCAGGCAATCTAAATTTGATCTAAACATAATCAATGATGTGTCTCGGTAGATCCATCCACTGCAGAAAATTTGAATATTTTTGAACGTATGCTGAAACATACACAGAAGTCTCTTTCAGTTTTTTGTTCAAAATCCAGATTTTTTTGCTGCATTATTGTTTATTTATCTAAACTTACAAAATCAGTGATGGAGCATATTCATAACAAAAGTATCCTTGACTAATGGTCTTCAATCTCTGACAGGCTGCCACAAAAAACAAGAGAAACATAGATTTTTCACATCAAATAATTATTATGAGAAAGTTATTTTCACTGGACTCATTTGTCATACTATTAAGGCTTCAAAATCCCAACCTAGTCTACGTTAATTCCCAAGAAAATTATTATTGTCATAATGGAACCTAACAAAGCCCATTTCTATCATAAAATTTGTTTCCCTCAATTTAAAATGCTTATGTGCCAGAACTTTTCCCCGCAGACCCATCAATACATTTATTTCAATAAACATTAGTGCATAATTCATTAAATCTTTAAGCTTCTTTTGCAATATTTTGACAACCCACTTGGTGACACACCTCTGATAGATTTTTGATTTTCTACCTGTTTTCCAACAGTGAATTGTAGCACTGGGTAACCCTTTTAATTTCTTCTCTCTTCAAGTCTCCCTTCATCACCTACCATTCCTCAGTTGGCCACTGTTAAGCTGCCTTTTGCAAATTATAACCAGTATGTCATAAAATGCAAAATACTGCAGAGGCTGGAAATCTGAAAACAAAAACAGAAGTCGCTGGGAACACTCAGCAGGTCAGGCAGCACCGAGGGAGAAAGGAAAATGAGTCAATGTTTCAGGTCCACGACCCTTCTTCAGAACTGGGGCATGCTGGGCGGAAGAAGCTTTTAAGGGCTAAAAGCCTCTCCCTCCCAACATGCCCCAGTTCTGACGAAGGGTCATGGACCCGAAACGTTGACTCACTTTCCTTTCTCCATAGATGCCGCCTGACCCGCTGAGTGTTCCCAACGACTTCTGTTTTTGTAACCAGTTTGTCATTCATATTTTGTTGTGGAAAGAGTGCCTGGTTGCACGTAACATCTTCCTTTGATATCACAAGTGACTGTGTAAATAATTGTGATTACGAATCTTTGTCTAAAACAGACACACACAGAGCACGGAAACAGCTCTGGTCAAAGTGACAAATGACATTCTGTCCATCTGCGACCAGGTCTCCTTCTGCCTCCTCGTCCTCCTTGACCTCTCTATTGCCTTTGATACCGTTGACCACTCTATCCTCATTCACCGCCTCTCCTCTCAACTTTCATGGTTCTTTCCTTGAATGGTTCAGATACTACCTCACACCGTCTCCACTTCATCTCCACAAACATTTTTTCCTCTAGCCCCCTCACCGTCTCCTACGGCTTTCCTCAGAGCTCTGTCTTTGGTCCACTCCTCTTCAATATCTATATCTCCCTCTTGTGACATCATCCGCAGACACGGAGTCAACTTCCACATGTATGCGGATGACACCCAAATGTATTTCTCTGCCTCCACTGTTGACTCCAGGACCACTGCAGTTCTGAGAGAAAGTCCTGGATGAGAGCTAAATTTCTTCAGTTGAACGTCAATGAGACCAAGGCTCTCCTGATTTGCTCCTGTCAGCGCTGACAGCATCACCATCCAAGGATACACACTCCACCTTACTAAGCCAGTCCGGAACTTTGGCATCTTGTTTAAGCCTCAACTATCCTTTCTACACCATATCCATGCCATGACCCGCTTTGCCATCTCCGCAACATTGCCTGGCTCCGCCATTCTCACACTGCAGGCCACCGAAACACTTAGACGCATTCATAACATCCAGGCTTGATTATGCAAACTCCCTGCTTGTCAGCATCCCTAACTCCTCCCTCCATAGGCTGCAGATCATCCGGAACTCTGCGGCCCATTTCCTCTCCCGGACCAGGCTCCGTGAACCTATCACCCCCATTCTCGCCTGACTTCACTGGCTTCCCATCACACAAAGGATTAAATTCAAGATCCTGGTCCTCACCTTCAAAGCCCTTCATGGCCTCGCTCACCCCTACCTGTGACCTCCTAACCCCCTACCAACCTGCTCCCTCCCTCCACTCAGCGGGCTCCAGCCTGCTTCATGTCCCCGCCTCGCCCGCCCCACCATTGGCGAGTGGGTCTTCAGCCACTCTGACCCCACCCTATGGAACTACAGCCCACAGTCCCTCTGCCTCACCCACTTCCCTGGCCTGCTTCAAGACCCATCTCAAGACCCTCCTCTTCACCTTCCTTTCCCTCCCCCGCCACCCTCTCCAACTCCCAGCTTGGGTCCGAAACACTGACTGTCCAGCACCTTGGGACGTCCTCCCGACATGAAAGGCGCTGTACAAATGTAACTTTGTTGTTGTAAACCTCAATTCAAGCTGGCTGGCCTCACTTAAGACACTGCTGATAATGGGAGGACAGCAGGCAGTGTTCTGGAAGAATGGGATCAAATGGTCCTTCTTCAACCACACCTTTCTTGTGATCACTGTATTGTTTCTCACATCATTTTACACTAGTTTGTTTACATTAGAATTGAGCACCAATTAGCAATGAAAAAAATTTGTATGCATAAAAAAATCTTATCACGGACATACCATTTACAAAGGGCTTCTTTTTGAAGGTTACGATATTAAGCATGTCCCATTCAGCTTCGTAATTGCTTTGATTCACTGAATGCCGGGCTGTTTGCGTCCATTCGACTACTGAACTGGAATCCTAAAGTTTAAAAAAAAGTTAGAAAAAAAGTAACTGGAATTTTTAAAGTTTTTTTTACATTTTCTGATAGTTCAACAGGAAAAAATAATGCATTTTATTTTTTTAATGGATAAATCAATTTTCTATGCAACGACACCTAGAAACCACAATTGCCAACAAACTTTAAAAAAAATTAAATAAGAGTAAACCATTACCTCGAGCAATAGAAATGTGCCGCCACAATATTTTCTACGGAATCTGCTGTAAACAGCACCCTCCGCTAAAAAATAATGAAGTTTCTGGCGCCTGAACCGGTTGCATTGCTGCCAATTGTTTATCCGACCCTACTGTGGGGGGAGCTGTGCCGCTACTGTGGGCAGAGCGGCTCTGGGGGCTCATGCACAAGCTGGAAATGGGCTTCACTCCATTCCAAAGCCTTGCTGTTGAGATTGTCTGTGTGCCTCTCTCCTCTGTATGTAGGTGTTTGTCTCTGTGTGAATGTGTCTCTCCTCTATATGTATGTTTGTTTGAGTGTCTGTGTGTCTCTCCTTTCCTTTGTATGTGTCTGTCTATGAGTGTGTGCGTGTGTCTCTCTCTCTTTGGATGTGTGTCTTTCTGTGTCTGTGAGTCTCTCTCTGGGTCTCTGTGTCTGTGAGTGGTGGCAGGACCTGGAAGTCAGGAGGCGGTGAGCTCTTGTAGTACCTCAGTCAGGACACTGGCGAGCTTGGTGAGCAATGCTGTTTTTTGGCGAACCTCCAGGTTCTTTGGGCTGCACTGGTGTTTTTAGAGAATATGTTATGACTAATGATCTATATCTGAAATCTAAACTGGAATATTACGTACTAATAAAATGCTACAACAGAGTGTTCTTTCAAAAGATGACTTAGTTGGTACTCAATGTTTATGTTTATTCCTGATTGGGAAGGTGGAAAATCCATTTGATTATGTGTTTTGCCAACAGAAATGAAATCTAACACAAATAAGTAAGTTACAAAGTACCTTTCCTGCGCAAAGAATATTTGAAGAATCTAATGTTGCATCCACTGGTGACCAGTCCACTACGGTTACTGAACCCTGCAAGAAAAAGAAGCATTCGCTTTGTTTTTCACTCTTTTTCAATCTCTGCCATGTCTCAAAGTGCTTCACCCAATTTTACTGTAAAGGGTAGTGACTATTTGCAGGTGAATGTGGCAGGCAATTTGTATATAGCAATGTCCAATAAACAGGCATTAAGTGAATCACCAATTTTATCTGGAGAATTATTTGCCAGATCACTGAAGCAAAATCCCTTCACTTTTCCATAGGATGCTGTAGCATACACAAGCAGATGGCCCTCAGTTTAATATCTCATCCAAAGGAAGTCACCTTTGATATGGCAGCACTCCCCAGCAGTGTCAGCCTAGGCTTTCAGCGAAAGTCCCAATATGGGGCTTTAACTGACAATCTTCCAACAATGAGAGATAGACTGTAATTCGCTCATGTGCAGACCATTGCTGGGTCCAGCCAATCCACACTAATCCTTCTATTGTGGTGTTGGTTCTCCTCCACTAAGAAGCAGTAGGAGATCCAACTCAAATGTGGTTCTCCCAGGAAAATCAAGGCAACAATGCCGCAGAAAACAAACTAGAATGTGAAAGCAACATAACACAGACCTGACAACAGAAACAAATGCATTTCCAAAATCTGTAAACTTTTCAAATGTTTTACGGGACAATATTCTCCTGCACACAGTCATCACTGGAACAGGAACTAGAATAGCAACCAATTCAATCAATCTGAATAGCAGATAATTCAATCTATCTAGTTCCAACTAAACTTAACATTATATAATGTAAATTCTGCTCAAGTATTTATTATTATTATCCTTGCATTTGATATAGCGCTTTTAATGTCTTCTAGACGTCTCAAAGCGCTTCACAGAATATACTGTAAAGTGAATTGACTGTATATTTGTGGCCGAAATGGGGCAGCCAATTGTGCACAGCAGTGTCCCACAAACAGTCATGGATTGAAGTGACCAATTTATTATTGTTTTTTTTTCGAGGGATTATTATCAGGCACATGGAGTCACGAAACTTGACCAAGGTTTCGCCCTGACCATAATCAAACTCAGGTCTCTCGCTTGCAAGGCGAGCACTCTAACCACTGAGCTACAGGAGTCCTGTGTATTAATAGGGACTTTGTCAGTCTCCCCAGCTCCACTGTTCAAAAAATTCAGCTCATTCAGAACTCTGCTGCCCACGTACTTACCAATATTTTAAATAAAAAAGTAATACCAAATATTCCAAAAATATATGGATACTATATATACTGCACATACTGGTGGGCATAAAATGGAAAGCAAAGCTTTATCCACTTTTCAGGTTTGGTATATTAATGCACTAGTCAGTAACTTTTGCAAAGTTGTCTTTCCACAATTTCACAAGTCTAAAAGCTGGGTTCATTCTTTTTACACACTGATACATGCTACGTCTAATTAGTATAATCTACTCTATTGTAAATGAGTAACAATTAAAAATGCAAATTCACCAGCTATTTAAAGTACAAAAGTAACCTTATCAATGATCCGAAGTATTCCTGGTAGCGTGTCTTGTTCACCAATTCTTTCAGAACATGAATGAAGAAACACACCATCATGTTCATACACAATCTGTAAAACAAAATGTTAAACAGAATTTATTAATCCTGCATTTTGTCGTTCAAATAAAATGGATGCCAGTCTGCCCTTTATCATAGCAATTTTAAAACTTTGTCAGAAATAAAGCTAACTATACACCAGCGGTAAAATCAAGTTAAAATGCAAAACATGGAAAATATAGTATAGCCAGAGACTGAACTATTCATCTAATTAATTAATATTAATCTTACTGCATGCTACAAGCTGACAGTATAATATATTTCTAAAAAAAACTTACATTAGAGATTTTTGCAATGCACTTTTTGAAAGTTGTAATATAATTCAAAGCTCATTTTTTCCTTTGAATATGCTGTTAATGTTTTATCAATACAAATTTATAACACTTGATAAATGTACCACAATTAAACACGAAATATTGTACTCAAAATAATTTAGCTGAGAGTGCAGAAACTATAGAAAATAAAAAAACAATTATTCCCAGTATATATAACACTCACTTTATCTGCAGAACAGCAAACACATAAGGTAACGGCCTTGCTCCCTCCTACCTCTCCAACCTACTATCCCCCTACCTACTTGCCCGTACCCTCCGTTCCTCTGCCTCTGGTCTGCTCCACGTCCCCCACCCCAACCGCCTTACCATCAGTGGTCGGGCCTTCAGCCTCTCAGCCCCCAGGCTCTGGAACTCCATCCCCCAGTGCCTTCGCCGCCTCCTCCCTTTCCTCCTTCAAGGCCGGTCTCAAAACCTTTCTCTTTGACCGTGCCTTCAGCTTCCCTCTCGACTCTCTTCCCCCTCCTCGCTCCCTCCCTTCCCTCCCCTCACCCTGACCATTTCCCCCCCCGCCCAAGGCTCGGGTCCTGACCCAACTGTGCAGCGCCTTGGGACGTCCTCCTGACGTGAAAGGCGCTTTATAAATGGAATCTTGTTGTTGTTGTTGTAACTTCAGGTGTACGATTTCTTAAACATTTGCATCAAATTACAAAATATACAATTATTGTAATTAAAACTGGAAGAGAATCTCCTCTTTGAAGTGACAAACTCACCTTCAAAGATACAGTGAAAATGTAAATTACAATTCCATGCAGATGTAAAGCAACATTTACAACATTTATTTCTAAATTGGTAACATCCAGTCTGCATATTCTCGTGATATCTCTACAGATAGTAACAGTACTGTTTAGTTGTGGATCATTCTTTGCAGAAACACAACGGCCAGACTGCGGGAAAGTTTTTTTTTCTTGTCTTATTTTTAAAATTGCTGATTTGTCCTTTTTTTCCTGAACTCTGAAAACTTTTACTTCCCCTTTTCCCACCAATAAATTATGCCTGAACAGTAAAAGGCAATACTACCGAAGGAATCATTACAGTGCTCTCCCCAGTTGCTGGTCCAGATGGACACTTATTTTCTTACTTATTTACTACCTTATCTCCTCCACCCACACACTCCACGTCGTCTCTCTCTCTCTCACACACACACACACACACATACACACACACTGCAACTACACTGCTTCCAAACAGAAGGACTCCGCGGTGGAGCGGGAAACCATCCGTTTTAAGGCTGGAATGTAAATCAACAGCTCAATGGGCGAAGAAGAAGAAGAGGAGGAGGGGGGGGGGGGGAGAGAAACCTCCAGCTCACCCACCGAACAGGTTATAAAGTGCTGAGTCGTGTGGGGGTTGGAGAGGGGGATGATATGGGGCAGTAAACAAATGAAAAATAAGTGTGTGGGGCTGAGGGAAGAGGGAGAAAGAGGAACAGGCCCTCCTTTTTTTTTTGGCAGCTCGCTCCCTTGGGCGGGCAGGTGCTGGTGTCGTGGCATCTCCGGGACTAAGTTTGTCCAACACGGCGCCGTTTGCTTCGGATATTGATGAGTGGGGACTGGTGGTGGAGGGGGAGGGGGGGGGGGGGGAGGCGAGTGCACTGCAAGTCTTTATAAGCACACTCGCACCCCCACCGCTCCTCAGCAAGTCAGGTGCCCTCCATCCCCGAAGAGCTGAGCGAGGTGCAGCTGCTCGGGGGTGGAGACTGGCGGCGGGTGGCACCAGTCGGGGAGGAGAGAGAGAGAGAGATAGAGAGAGAGAGGGAGCGAGGCCACAGACGGACGGACCGGGACATTTGAGGCCGAGGTGACGCCAGCGCTGACTCAACTCTGTACCTTTGCCGCCGCCATGATCCCGCCGCCTCCGCCCGTGACGTAGCGCCATTCACGTGCTTCGGGCCCGAGAGGAGAAAACAAACTGCCACAGCTCGCGCGGACCCAACTGACCGCGCACGCGCAGTCTCCGACTCATTCCACCCTCCCCCTCCCCGCGGCCGCCACCAACGGGTTCTTGGAATACTCGACGAGCTCCTTGGAGGACTCAGGCGGCGGGATGGGAGGCAGCGACACCCCCCGGGAGCCCGCTGACATTACGCTGAGTGGCCGGCGACGTCACAATGGCGATCGTTTAGAGCAGAGGGGAGGGAACAGCGGGAAAGAGACCAGCGATGGAAGGAAGGAAATGGAAGAGCAATAATGGCGCAGACTCAATAGGAGGTGAAGCTCTGCCAAACGGCCATTTTGAACCATCCTGGATCCTATACTTATTGACAGCAACAACAGCAACAACCACCACAAAGTGACATGTGTACAGAGCCTTTTCGCATCAGGAGGACGTCCCGAGGCTCTGGACAATCGGGTGTTTCGGACCCGAGCTGAGGGGGGAGGGAGGGGGGGAGTGTCGGGATCGTGGAGGGCGGGGGTTGGGGGAAAGGAGGGTGACGTGACACGGAAGGCACGGTCGAAGGGGAGGGTCTTTGAGTCGGGGCTTGAAGGAGGCAAGGGAAGTGGGCGAGGCGGAGGGACCGCAGGTTGGCGTTCCGGAGGGTGGGGGCGGAGTGGCTGAAAGCCCGCCCGCCCGCCCATGGTAGGGTGGGCGAGGCGGGGGACGTGAAGCAGGCCGGAGCCCGCTGAGCGGAGGGAGCGGCAGGTTGGTAGGGGGTTAAGAGGTCGCAGAGGTAGCGGTGGTGGTGGGAGTGGGGAGCAAGGCCATGGAAGGCTTTGAAGATGAGGACCAGGATCTTGAACTTCATCCTCTGTGTGATGGGAAGCCAGTGGAGTCGGCTGATGATGGGGATGATAGGGTCACAGAGCCTGGGAGAGGACACAGGCTGCAGAGTTCTGGATGATCTGCAGCCTATTGGAAGGAGGAGTTGGGGAGGCCAACAAGCAGGGAGTTTGCATAGTCGAGCCTGGATGTTATGAATATGTGTACAAGAGTCTAGGTGGCCTGCAGTGTGAGATAGTGGCAGAGCCGATTGCAGATGTGGGGGAGGGCAGAGAGGGACATGGCACGGATGTAAAGTAGGAAGGATAGTTGAGGGTTAGACAAGACGCCAAGGTTTGAGACTGATGTAGTAAGGTGGAGTTTGCATCCATGGATGGTGATGCCGTCAGTGCCTGAGGCGTGGAGGCTTTTCACGGGAGCCAATCAGGAGAACCTCGTTCCTGTTGACGTGCAACTGTAGAAAGTTAGCACTCACCCAGGACTTGATATCTAACAGACATTCTATCAGGACAGCAGTGGTCCTGGAGTCGAGGGTGAAGAAAGAGAGATAGAGTTGGGTGTCATCTGCATACATATGGAAGTTGACCCCATGTCTGAGAATGAAGTCTCAAGAGTGAGCATATAGATATTGAAAAGGAGGGGACCAAGGACAGCCCTGAGGAACTCCACATGAGACAGTGCGAGACTAGAGGAGAAGCTGTTTGTGGAGATGAAGTGGAGATGTGAGAGGTAGGATCTGAACCATGTCAAGGACAGAACCATGAAGGTTGAGGTAAGAGGAGAGGAGGTGGAGGAGGATAGCGTAGTCAACGGTATCGATGGCAGCAGAGAGGTCAAGAAGGACGAGGAGGCAGAGGGAGCCCTGGTCGCAGATGGACAAAATGTCATTTGTCACTTTGACCAAAGCTGTTTCTGTACTGTGGGTGGCATGGAAACGCGTTTGGAGGGGTTCGTGAAGGGAGTGGCGGAGAGGAAGGAGCAAACAACAACTACATTCACTTCATTCACTTTACAGTATATTTTGTGTAGTGCTTTGAGATAATAATAATAATCACTGGATATAAAGCACCTATGTTTTGAAGATATAAAGCTCATTATCAAATGCAGGGATTATTATTTTATTATTAACTTACATCTGTGTAGCGATAGCGTCTCGGAGTGCTTAACCTGGCCTTTTTCCCCATATCCCTTATTCTTACTCGATCATGTGAACAGTCTCTTTTTGAATGGGTACAAGGTCACAGTTCCAGCAACTGGCAGAGGATTTCACACTCCCATCACTCTAAAGTGAAAAGTTACCTCCCGAATCTTTTCTGGATTTCCTAGTTATGAGTTAAAAACTAGGTCGACACCCCCAGCCACAGGAAATATTTTTCCCTGTCCACCCATTCTAAATCGCCTATCATGTTACGATCCTCTATTATCAACCCCTCTCAGCCTTCTGAGCTCCAAAGAAAAAAGCCCCAGTCTATATAAACTGTATTCATTCCAGGGAACATTCTGATACGGACGAGGTGGAGGGAAAGGGGAGATGGAGGGAAGGTTATTTTTCTTGGGGATTGGGGTAATGGAAGAAATACAACACAAGAATACAATTGTACATTACAACAAGTGTAAAAGCCTGTTTCATATTATTCCACTCCACCTTGTTTATTTTGTAAAGCAAAATCCAGAGATCAGGGAAACACTGAAACCAAATACCAGAGATCAGAGAATGTCAGACAACCAGAAAAAAAGCACAAATTTAGAATTTAGAAACTTTTTTGGGTTGGGTTTCAGGCAACAACTGCCTGTGGTTACTTGAAAACCAGTTCTATTTTGCACTTATGGCATTTTTGACTTGAATAATTTACAGATACAGCAGGTCAAGTGAGCATACCAGTTCAGGATTACAAAGGAGATTTAGGACTAAGAGTCTGAACAGCCTTAGTATATCTTATTTTCAAATTTGGGATCGTCCTATGCTGGCCGGCACTGCCATTGTTCAAGTACAAGGTTCCTTTCTTCACCACTCCGGCAAGCGGACGCGCCCTTTAAGAAAGGTCTGCAGGATGCATCGAGGGACATCCCTCGATCGCTGGCTCAAGGTACCTTGATGTGGAGTCCTGTAGCTCAGTGATTAGATCGCTCGCCTCGCAAGCTAGTGACCTGGGTTCAATTCCCATTAGGGCAAAACCTTGGGCAATTTTCCTTACACCACATGCCTGATAATAAGTCCTCAAGAAAAAAATAATAATAATAATTTGGTCACTCAATCCACGACTGTTTCTGGGACACTGCTGTGTGCAGTTGGCTGCCACGTTTTGCCCATAAATATACAGTCAATTCACTGCACAGTATATTCTGTGAATGGCTTTGAGACGACTAGAAGACGTGAATAGCGCTATATCAAATGGAAGGATTATTCTTATTATAACCTGAAATGATTCTGACACTGACCTCAAGTTCTGAAAGAGATACATTCATTGTGTTTCTGACCACAGCCTATATTTGTAATCGTCAAAAACCTTTCAAAATATTCACATTGTAAATTATTTCAGCAGATAAGCAAGATCCATCAATAAGCATGTGACTGACATAACATAGGCTCAACTCTGAGTCAGAAGCCAAGGGTTCAGTCCCACATCGGAACAACAACTTGCATTTATATAGCACCCCTCATGCTGGGTAGCGTTCCAGAGTGTTTGAAGGCCACTGAAGGGACGATAAGCATATATCAGGCTGACAGTCCAATACAATGTTGAAGATGCACTCTTTTACTGGAGGTGCCTTCCTTGGGATGAGATATTAAACCAAGATCCTGTCTCCTGGTGTCTTGGCCAATAATCCCATAGATAAAATAGGCCATTCACTTCATGGCTGCTTGTGAGACATTGCTGTGTGCAAATTGGCTGCTGCATTTGCTTACAAAATACAGTCACTACGCTTCACTTTAAAATCCTGTGAATCACTTTGAGACATCTCAAAGGCATGATAAGATGCTATATCAAATGTAAAGATTATCATTAACATTCGTTCAACCTGTGCCTAATACTATCCGGAATTAGGGAAGCAGGATGCGTCCCTCCTGGGAGAGTGTGCATTCCATTCCAACAATCTAGCTCTGGAATTTCCATGTGAAGGTGGGATGCATTGGTGTTCTCAGTTTGGTTTGGATACTTTTAAGCATGTGATAGGGTTTTTCCAAGTGGGTCAGTCACCCGTCTGGCCCAAAAAATATATTTTAAAAGGTTACGCAAGCTTTAAGATTGTAAATTACCCGTTAGAATTGTGCAAGGCAAACCAAATATTTGCAAACGTTCAGCTTTGGTTAGTTGAAACAAGTATTAATACAAATAGTCTATAACTTGGCAGTCCATTTAAAAATAATGTTACAATTGAACTTTCTAAAGTAAACTTATCCTTATAAGAAAAACTTTCTTGTAAGCAGACATGTACAGATTCACATTTTTAAAGGAAAGACACAGACTTGCATGATTTACTGGACAACATCACAAGAGCATGGGTGAGAAGGGAAAATAAGTCATGTGATAAAGCACATGTGATGGTAAAATACAACAAGCTTTTGTTAAGTTAGTGCATCATACCCAGTGCCCAAAGAACTCTAATTGGAGAATTCTTCGCTTAATTTTATGATGTGCTTTTAAACTGCCCATAATTAAATAAAAGATTGATTTTTTTTGTAATGCAATAAATAAGTTATAAATCAAATGTCCTAAAAATGTTTTCTGTGCTGCTAATTGGTAAGCAGTATTAATATTTTTCTGGAAGTCTATTATACTTTTGAGGTGTTTGAAGGGTTAAGAAAAGCACTTCAGCAAATTCCTGTTATGCTAAGGGCACTGACAGAATCGGGAACTGAGAGGAATGGAATTAGGTTATTTTACACTAGCTGGACAAATCAATGCTTGATGTTCTGGTCTGATAGTTTATCTATTTCAAATTGTGTATTCATACCTCAGAGAAGAGGTATTTAGTAGATATGTTTTTTTGCAGGCTCAGATATTGTAGCTGAATTATAATTTCTTCTGTAGAAAGTCAGATGTTTCCAAACTAAGTAATTGTCATTGATGTTAAGAGGACCAGAATTTTAAAACCTAGATCAATGTGTCAAGTCATCTTGGAGCTTTAGAAATGAACAGTAAAGCAGGTGCCTTAGCTCTGCAGAGCTTGAGTGGACTCCGAGATTCGCTGTTACCATTACTCTCATACTAAAGTGAAAGTTGTCACATTGTTTTATTAGAGAAAACGAGAATGAACTTTGGCAAGATTAATAATAAAAATCCTTACATTTGGTATAGCCCTTTCACATGGGGAAGACTTCCCTAAACATTTCACAGGATACACTGTAAAGTGCAATAATTGTGTATCTTGTGGGCAAAATACCAAGAAAGAATCATACAGAACAACAAGATTACATTTGTATAGCGCCTTTTGCGTCGGGAGAAAGTCCCAAGGGCTGGACAGTGGACAGCATTTCAGACCCGAGCTGGGGTCAAGAGGGAGAGGGGAGGGGAAGGGGGTGACCGATGGCATGGTCGAAGAGGAGGGTTTTGAGGTGAAGGAGGCTAAGGAGAAGGCGAGGTAAAGTGATTGGGGGATGGAATTCCAAAGGTTGGGGGCAGAGTGGCTGAAGGCTCTTCCGCCAATGGTGGGGCGGGTGGGTCGGGGGACGTGGAGTAGGCCAGAGCCAGCTGAGCGGAAGGAGTGGGCGGGTTGGTAGGGGGTTAGGAGGTCGCAGAGGTAGGGTGGGGTGAGGCCATGGAGGGCTTTGTAGGTGAGGACCAGGATCTTGAACTGGATCCTCTGAAAGATAGGAAGCCAATGGAGTCAGGCGAGAGTGGAGGAGATGGGGTCACGGAGTTTGGTGCGGGAGAGGACACGGGCTGCAGAGTTCTGGATTATCTGCAGCCTGTGGAGGGAGGAGTCGATCCTGGAGGTGATGAAGGCATGAACAAGAGTTTCAGAGGCCTGAGGGGTGAGGTAGTGGCGGAGTCGGGTGATGTTACGGAGGTGAGGGAAGGCATAGCATAACATGTAGGAGCAGGAGTAGACCATTCGGCCCTTCGAGCCTGCCCCGCCATTCAATCATGTCTGATCTTCTAATCTAACTCCAGCTAATAACCTGACCCTGCCTTATCCCCAAATCCCTTAATTCCTTTTGCAAGGCAGAGTGGGTCATAGCTTGGATGTAGGGAAGAAAAGACAGTTGAGGGTCGAACAAGACACCTAGGTTCCTGACTGGCTTGGTGAGTTGTAGTGTGCAACCATGGAGGTTGATGCTGCCAGAGCTTTAACGTAAGGAACCTTCATTTAAGGAACTGAAAGCCCTGATAATGTATGAAAGTTAACTTGCAGAGTTTACATAGAATTACATATACAGCACAGAAACAGGCCATTTGGCCCAACTGATCTATGCCAGCATTTATGCTCCACATGAGCCTCCTCCTGCCCTTCCTCAACTAAGCCTATCAGCATAATCTTCTATTCCTTACTCCCTCATGTACTTATCTAACTCCTCTTTAAATGCACGTATGCGGTTCGCCTCAACTACCTGTGGTAGCAAGTTCCACATTCCCACCACTCTCCGGGTAAAGAAGTTTCTTCTGACTTCCCCGTTTGATTTATTGGTGATTATTTTATATTCATGGCCCCCAGTTTTAGTCTCCTCCACAAGTGGAAACATCTTCTCTATGTTTACCCCACCTTTCATAATTCTAAAGACCTCTCTTAGGTCACCCCTCGCCCTTCTCTTTTCAAGATCCAATCATGAATATGGAATGAAAAAATTCCTTGAAAGCGAACAGTGTATAAATCTCAACCAAAGAATTTTAAGAAAAGAGATCAAAAAGCAGGGAAAAATATGATGACATGGGTAGGTCAGGCCGATACAATTGACCTGCCTTTACATAGAATATGCTGCAACGTCCACAGAAGAGTCCTATAGCTCAGTGGTTAGAGCACTCGCCTTGCAAGCGAGACACCTGGTTTCAATTCCAGACAGGGCAAAACCTTGGGCAAGTTTCCTTACTCCACACGCCTAATAATAATCCCTCCAAATCAATAATAAATCGGTCATTTTCAATCCACGACTGTTTGTGGGACACTGCTGTGCGCAATTGGCTGCCGCATTTCACTCACAAATATACAGTCAACTCACTTTACAGTTTATTCTGTGAAGCGCTTTGAGATGTCTAGAAGATAAAAAGTGCTATATCAAATGCAAGGATTATTATTAAGAGTGCCCAAACAAGACTCTGCATGTGGTAAAAACATATGTTCACTGCAAAGGCCATTTAGTACCAGAAACTTTAACCTAAGATTCCTGATACACAGTGTGACGCTCAAGCAAAGTCCTTGACCATTGCAACTCGTGCAGACAATGTTTTTATTTAACTGTAAAATAATGTGAATTATGAAAGAATTCCAAAAATTGATAATGTTTATTTAATGCATTTTATCTTAATGTGTAGTAATTTCTCAGCAGTCCTTTTTTAAAATAAAACACATCAATATAGTGCAGTATCTACTAATGTTTTCTCTAGTCACATTGTCCAGTTTCTGCCTCTCCCACCTGCTAACCTATTTATAAGGATTCTCAGAAACATTACAGAATTCTCTTTCTGATTCCAATCTATCGACTCCACTCCAGGCTTGAAATCCTGGCTACAATTCATCCCCATTGTCATTTGAATTCCTTCTACAATTTGTGCTGCATGCTGCACACTCTTTTCGCAGGTGACATTTCTCTCATTTAAATTGTACACATATACTGTATATCCTTGCTATGCCACAATTAATTTTAATTCCAGTTGACGGCATCATTGGCTTTCAGTGCCAGTAGTGCTGGCTCTGATTTCAATTCCACAGGTAATCTGTCATTCTTCATCTCCCAAATGGATTCCCCCTCCCCTCAAAAATAAGTGTCGTATAAACTACTCATTCCATCTGTCAGGTTCTAAAAGATTTCCCCAGCTGTACATTTTCACTGTGATGGCAAAGTAGATAGTTCATATGTGGATAGTGCAGACAGTCAAAACCTTTTTGTTGCATGCACAGATGTAAGCTGCCTCTCCTGGTCAGCATGTCATTTAAACTCACCCTTTGATAAATGCAAAGTCGTCAGTTCAAAGGTACTTCAGAGGGATCCAGACCAATCTCTGTACAGCACTAAGCAAGTATTTTACATCCAAGAATCCCGTTATTCAGAGTAGTTCAAGAAAAATCAGTTGCTTTAATGAACTATATTAGGAAACCCATTTACAGGGAATACACCCCAATAGTGTTAATGACACAGATGACTCCTTGATGCTTTTATTACATTGATTTAAGTTCAACAAATAGAAAATCCTGCGTTTGCCTTTTTTCAAACAAACATCTCCAGTTTAAATGTCATCTTCCACAGATACTGTATACACAAACAAGTTTTCTAACTATGCTTTAGACATAACCAGTGGAGCTGCAAAGAGACCTGCGGAAGCCTAACTTTACCTTCAAAAAAAGTTGATTTCAAATTTGGCTTAGGAGAGAAGAGGGTACTTTGACAGCAGCATTACTTAAATGCTTTCAATCCTTATTCAGACAATAGCATGGGGAAAGTGTATAACATGTGCACAACTTGTAAAGTGGATAAAATATTTAATATGAAATTCGCAAGGTATATTTTCACTATTAAGGAATAGAGCAAGATAAAAATCATAATAGGGAGAACCTTGTGCAAAAATCTGCTCAAACCATAATAATCTGACTGACTTTGCACATTTAGTAGTTATGTTCCAAAAATAGTCAAATGTGTACTATTCAACACATGTACATAAGTTATTAAATAATAAAAGATCTGACTTTTATAAGGGCAATATACCTGCAGCTCCTACATACTAAGATCCTACATGCAAATTATACAGCTTTTCAATTAAAAGACAATTCTATGTAAGGTTCATGAAAAAGGCCATTGATCATTTCTGTCCATACAACTGTAAAGGGGAGGAAAAGCAGTCTTCTTGTCACATACCCCACTTTGTTTAGCACTTTTAGTCCTTTGAAGGTTATAAATGTTTTTTTTTTAAAAACACTGTTAACGACATTCTCTTGGTATAAGAATATGTGATGTGGTAGATGGTAGTCTTCATTTCTATAAACAAAGCTGAACAGTTTTGGTCAGTTAAGAGCAGCAACCTCCACTGCTCTGTTGCGGTTCATCATCGACTATCTGTACACCCCGTCTTGTGCCTCCTGATTGACTGTTTCCATTGCCTTTTGCCCTTTCATCTGCTTGAGCTGTTTCTATCATTCCTAAACATGGAATAAAATACACTTTTAAACTCTTGCCCAGCTTCACTGTTCACATTGCAAGTTCATACATTTGTAAGACTTATTGCTTTTCATTTAACACAGCATGCACCACACAAACACTCCATTAAAAAAGACTTCAAGCATTCAAGTATGTATTTAGTAGAAACATCTTCATTTGGATATCATTGGACATGAAGCTCACTTTAGAACTCTAATAGCATTTCTGCAACACAAAAGCCACTTCAACTCAAAACCATACCAAAAATACTAGGAATTTGCAATATTATTAGCAAAGTTCTTTAAATATTACATACAGGGTGAGTTTTTTTTATTCCAATTGAGTATTGTAATATTGAACTACATTTTTAATATCCACGGCATCATGCCATGCATTGTAACTGAAGCAGAATGTTACCCACTTTTACAGAGATCAAGAAATAGTTCTTCAATTCCCTTGTTCAGCTTGGCTGATGTATGAAAGTGTTTTGCTCCAACTGATTCTGAGTATCTGTAGAAACACAAGTCATTTAAAAATGTTTTTCACTGAAAGATCTAGAAAAAGGGCCTGAAATATCCAGTAAGCACAAAATTAAGGAAGATGAATGTACTTACAATTCTGCCTCTTCAACTGACACATGCCTATCTTTTTCAAGGTCAACTTTATTACCTGTTGTAAAAAAAATTCCTGTTATCTCTTGAATTAAATATTTTTTAAAAATCATGTAACACATGTAATTCATATACCTTTTAAAAAAAATACAAGCTGAAAGTGGAAAGAAATTAACATGTATCTGAAAGATAAGGCAAGAGTACTGATACAACGTTTCACATATCTCCTCTCCCTCGTGCACTTATCACTAAATAAATGGAAAAATAGTACAGTGATTTGCTATGCACTTATTCCTAATTTCAGGACAAGGCAGAAAGTTCTTCTCTTCAACACCAGCACAAGCAAATTAGGAGCTTACCATGAATGAACAGAAATGTGCATCTTACTGATCCGAGGCATATCTAACCAGCTCACTTACTTTCATGATTCAAGTGTACAATTGCCAGATTGCTATTTAGACTAATCTGCAATAATATCGGTGGCGCGTTGGTCCTTACCATTGGCAACATCCAAGGGAGGCGTTTAAGACCATAAACATATTTTATGAATGAACATAAATCAAATGGCCAAACACAATTTTTTAATTAAAAATTAAAGAACACAACTAGAAAACTGAAGTCCATGACCAGCACTTCTGGTGTGTCTTCACACAACTATATACATACATTGTGCTGTGAATCTGAAGGCTATATGCAAACCACAATAGCACAAATCAGTAAGAAATATTCCATGGCACACAATATTGTTGCAATGTGCTCAATATCTAATATATACTTGCTTCAAATTTCATTACAGTAGTCTGCATCACAGATTTTTAACGCAAACTAACTGAATCAGATTATTAAAATAAGGATATCCTGGGTGTATTGTGAGAAGCCTGAAAATTGTCTCTGGATTTAGAAGAGGTTCAAAAAACAAAATTGATATTGTAGGCTGAAAATTGAATCCCATGATTTAGAACTAACACGCATAAGCATTAGTTCCACACACTGGTAATTTGGAACTCATGACAATCATACCCCAGAATAGTTTTCTGATCATTTACCACAACGGCTTTAATTGGATTAATATTTTTTAAAGGGGTGCAAAAATATATTTTAGACATAATACTTGTCTAGCCTTGAAAGGCCAAAGGGATGAGTAGATCCATTACAATTCAAATTCAGACCTTCAACCAAATCAGGCATCCAGGATGGTTTTAGTCAAAACATCTGAGATGTTGAACAAAAAGATTATAGAGGGGCTTTATCATCCTGGACCCAAAGGCATCATTGTAAACCAGATTTAAATTAATATTAATCATGCAGCACAAGGTATTTCCAGACAGGACTGTACAATGTCTGCAGATAGGCTGGCCACACATCAATGAAAAAACAACCTCAGGGTGGGGTGGGTACTTAAAAAAGGAGGTAAGCTGAGTCTCCTTGGAGCTGAATTGACAGTCTATGGTAGTCTGGTTCCCCTGCTTACCCTGGGATGTTGACAACATATGACACCACATCAAATCCAAAGGTTGTTATATTATTCTTAAGATTAATCAAGGTGATCCCTGAAATATCCCTGAAATAAAATATTCCACAATGTGTGGAATATTTTTAATTGGAAGATCCTACAAGGTCTCACTGATTCTTTGGGTTTATAAACCAGAACCATCAATATCTATACTTCAGACAATAACTTTGAAGCTCAAATGGAGGATACATCAATTTATTTAAAGTTAAATTAAGATTTCACAATGGCGCCAACAGAGGTCTGTCAGGGCTCAGGTGCTAATCATCTCAAATCAAGGATCCTCACCAGAGGAACCAATCAGGACAGTGCGTCATAGAAAACTGAAAACAACTGCAATGAAAAGTACAGATCTTTTTCAGATCTCAATTGTCCTGTGG
Source organism: Callorhinchus milii (assembly GCF_018977255.1). Taxonomy (NCBI): domain Eukaryota; kingdom Metazoa; phylum Chordata; class Chondrichthyes; order Chimaeriformes; family Callorhinchidae; genus Callorhinchus; species Callorhinchus milii. The sequence continues at coordinate 36,869,223 of NW_024704746.1, read as the reverse complement.
ATTTCCAGCAGAATTGAAATATACTGCATGTGCTCAGATTCAGGTTTTGGTCTGCCATTTGCTAGATCGAATTTATGCCACATAACAGCACTAACGTAAACACTCCTGAATACATTTCTTTCACTTTACAACATATGCTTCATTAGCGATGGCTTATGAGCCGTCATAAGCACATTCACCACTGTGAGTCTTAATTCTATCCCCAACAATCCCCCCTCAATAACCAGGTCATTAGCTGCAAGTCTTTGTGATCTGAATGAATGCATATCCGATAACTGATTAAGTATGTCACTCATATGGGGCATAGGATACATCAGTAGAGCAAAGCTTAAAGCAGTGCCTTGCAAGGCTAGTAGGCCATTACAAGAATCATATTTATCACCCTGGGGATCGGGAAATGTATAGAGAAACATTCATATCCACAGAAAGACAATCTCTGCGTCCTAACGCATCTCTACTACTTCTACTAGGAGTTTTGGGTTGTTTATTGATGCACAGATTAACAAATGGTTATGATAAATCTTGCACTAATTTGGAATTGTCTGGTGAATCAGCTATTGTACTGTCTGGATATTGAACACAAAGTGTCACTTGCACCAATGGGTAATCAGACTGTCATCTTGAATCTGGTTGTTGTGACCATGTATCCCTCTCATGTGGTGTCACCTGAGGAAGTAGTGACTGCAGCAAACCTATCAAGATCGTAATTTTCTTGGGACCACTCTCTCAAGCATTTTCTCAATTTAATATGAAGATCTCATAACTAGCCACACTAATTCAAAATCATTTCTGTACTTTTGCTAAATCGGTTTACCTGAAATGTAATAAAGATATTCTTAGTGATAAACAGGTCCCGACTAAGAATTATCCAGGTAATTTAAACTCTACATTTAAGTAGTGAATTCAGACCATTTGGAATATATAACAGCCCCTTTTTTGTTTTGAATTTTAGAAAGTCAAGAGTTCCCACCAGTATGAAACAGGCAAACTGAAGGATAAATAACCCCACAGAATAGCAGAAGTAAAAATACACAAAAGAGGTTTCAACTTCATAAAACGTTCATGGCTTGAACCTATGCTTTATTCACAACTTTGATTGCATGGTGAACAGGTCATTGAGAACTGCTTTCCCCATTGATAAGGAAGTAACCAACCTGTTACTATCTATTCAATGTGCATCAGAAAACAGTTTTGATTCTCTAATATGGTGCACTAGTTTCAATTCTGGTTTCTTTTTTGGGGAAAGACAAGTTTAGCACAGTCAAAACTCAAAAATATATAGAACTGGGTGTTAATATAATATACCACAATGGATATAAAGAAGTAAAATAATAAGTCTCAAGTATTGGCAAGGTGATGCAAGGTTGATTAATGCTAACTTTTAACAATACAAAACCCTTTGTGAGCCATGTAAAATGTCAGCGCAGCATCAGTTTAACTGTCAATTACATGAAGATTTATACAGCATACTAATAGGTTTGTTGACCCAACGTGAAAAAATTATATTTATAGAGTACATTTTAAGACGGAAGACATCTCAAAAATGCTTCGCACAACTGATTGTAAGCCAGAGCTGGGGGAAACAGCTAAGGAGTAGGAGACAGTGGGCTAAAAGCACAGTTCACCCAAGAATACAGTGGACAGCCTCGAAACAGACAAGGTTGAAAAGATTTTAAAGAAATTGAGAGCCAAAAGCAGGTTGTGTCACCAAACAATTGAGCGACCTTAAATGTTTTGTTATCTGGGAAAGAAAGCATCACTGAGAAATCGGTACTTACCTACTATACATAACGAAATGTCATTTCCTAACATTTTCCGTAATTCTTTCACCCAATTTTTCACCTAAAAATAAAACATCAGGTTATTCACATTTAGCATAAGTGACACATTTTAGTATCTCGTGAAGATGAATATAATTAAGCATTAGAATGCAGCTTAAGGCCACCCAGCTGCCCTGTATATCATAGAAGCAATTGTTAACCCCTGAAAAATTAATGGGCAAGAGCTATTTACATCCTCATGGATAAGCAGTGCTGTAAAAACTAAGTGCTGGGGGTAGGGCAAACATATGTTCTTATTTTGTGAGTTCAGACTCAATAAAACCGTAAGTATATTTTGATTTGCACAAGCCAAAACATAAGTTTTATGAATTTAATAATATTTCTTTAAAGACAGAAAATAAAAAGGTTGGTTTGGTGATTTCAATATGTAAAGTACATTATTGGAGGTATGCAGTTTTAAATGTTCCACTCTTTCTCTCTCTACAAAGACTTCATGTGCGAAAACCTCACCTTCTGGAACGAGTCTTCATCTGTGATATCATACACTAATATGGCTCCATTGGAATCTCTGTAATAAATCGGGCCCAAAGCATGGAATCTCTCCTGACCCGCTGTGTCCTGGTGCATAAAATAAACAAAGAACATTTATTTTAATATTCAAATCAGTAAAATTTACAAAGATCTTATTATTGTAAATACAAACATTCTTGGATTTCTACATCATTAAGTTTATTTTTATTCACAATGACAACGGAAATATAGCAAAAGTAAACAATTGCTAATGTTTGTAACTGAAGTCACAGCTTCAGTAACAGAATTTCCTTATTGCAATTATTAATTCAATAGGACAGAGGATACTCAAGGAAGAAGTGAAAGAACGGTTTTATATTCTGATACAAAGAAACTCCTGAATATGAACGACTGTAGATGTACTTACCCAAATTGCAATATTTACTCTTTTACCTCCAATGTTTAGTTTCTTGGTTAAGAACGAGGCCTGAAATAGATAAATAAGTTGTGAAAACACAAGAATATGATTCTAATTATCAAAACAAAGACTGTTGTCAGCCTAGCTCAGTTGGTAGATTCCTGGCCTTCGAGTCAAAAGACTCTGGGCTCAATCCCCAGGTTGGGACTTTACACTCATATAGTATAGGCTGACACTCCAATGCAGCACTGGGAGTGTGCTGCATTGCATCAAAGAGCTATTTGTCAAACAAGATGTTAAACTGAGGTCCCATCTGCCTGTCCAGGTGGATGTTAAAGATGCCATGGCACTATACTAAAACATAAGGGACTTTCTCCCAGTGTACTGACCAATAATCCCCCAGACAAAATTACTTTCATGGCCATTGTAGTATGTTGCTATGCACAAATTGGCTGCTATGTTCTCCTACAAAAGACAATCACTGCACTTCACAATAAAGCCTATAAACAAGGCACTATATCGCATGCAATGGTGCTTATTATTATTAGAACTGCAGAAGGAATCAAGATGGTATCAGGTTCACTTGGAACACAGTGGGACTAATAGCTATTAGCACAGTGATTGAATAAAGTTGTACACAATTATTGTTTCAGGAAATGTGATCTTTAGTTATGAACCGAATGGAAATAAAGGTTTTGTTCAGAGTACACTGGCCAGCAAAATGACAGAAAAAATAAACCCTTTACTTTTGTCAATTTATGCAAATCAACTTGTTGCATTTCCAAAACAACATTCTGACAATAGAAATACTAAAGCGTGGTCCATAATGAAAAGGAAAATTCCTCACAAATTCGTACAGGAAAAGAAGTTTATTGTGGATCAACAGTTTGAGATATTATCCAGAAAATATATAGTGTTTGATATTAATTTAATTAAGAGTACATTTTTGGATGGTTAGATCAACTTACAAAGCTAATAAAAAAAGCTTTGTAACTCATCATTAATTGTTGAACTGTTTTTTCTTTTTTTTAAACAAAACATAAATATTTTCCATTGATATTAATTTTCTTACGCGCTTAAACACGACTCCCAATCAGTCAGAAGTAAAGTTGACGATTCATAACCCATTATGAAGAATAAGAATACAATTCACCATTGTAAAATATTCTAACAGACTGCCAACAAAGGTAGAGCAATTCTAGAGAGCAGTTGAGCTGCTGAATAATTACTGCTTGGGAAACAATATTTTAGCTACTTTAACTTTAAAAAAAAGTTTTAGAACTAATTAAATTGCAGAGTGGCAGTACCATTCAACATAACAAATGTTTTAACAATCCATCAGTCATCAAGCTATCCAGTGGAGGCATAGTTCAGTAGTATACACATTTATTGTGTTTGTCTAGATCTTTCGCCACATAAGAATGCTGACATTTCAAAAACAGTAAACTGTTTTTTTTCTGTTGGCTCCACAGCTGGGAAATTGGTTGAAATATAGTGTCACTGAAAAAGGCAACGGCAGGCAAGAAACCAAGAAGTTTTATTTTTATATTAAACCTATTGATGAGTAACCAACAAAAAAGGTTCTGCGCATATCCCCAAAACAATTTAGTTTTATAAATCAATTCTTAAAACAAAATAATACCGAACAATCATTGCACATATCCCCAACTACAGCATATCTGTCTGATCATTGATCATCAATCAGATTTCATTAGTTCTGAAGCAGTCACTGCTAGAATCAAAGCTAAAATGCGTAGTGAATACAAATGTTACAGTCAGTGCAATATAGTTGCTCAATGCAATGACCTTTATTGCAATGTTACAAACAGCTGGTTAGGATCTACCTACATTGCAATGCAATTCCCTCCCCATTTCTGATCTTAAATATAACTTATCATATAAGAAATTTAACGTCACTTGCAAGTTGCAACCTTTTATGGGAACAAAAGTGGGTTAGACACGGGAAAACTGAACCAACCATAGCTAATAATAATAAGCTAACCACATCAAATAGCAGATTTCGTAACAGAAGATGATGTAAGAAAGCACAAGTCAAGCATAAGAGTCACCAAATTGATGAAATTAATTTCAGAGAAATGAGTGTGCGGGGACAAAATCAGAATCCCCCCACTGCCCACAATATATTGCATTTGCAGAATTCATTTGAAAATTATAAAATATATTAAAGAAAACCTTTCGAAAACTTTAGACACAAACTGCCATTTCAATCACAATACATCAAAAAAAAATTAAGGATTTATTATTTGGTATATTTTGTTAGGAATGGGAAAAGACTCACAAATCCTTGGCCTGCTTGTTTAAATAAAGCCCAAGCAATGAACTAAACACCTAAAACCCTACCGCTATTCTGTCGTCAAATAATTTACAGTCTGCCCCCACCTTCCCCCCCACCCCCACAAAAAAAATGAAAACAAATGATACTGTAGCAGACAATTGTAGACAGATCCTGTAAATGACGGATCATGTTCAGGAAACGACCAAACTGCAGCAGTGACTTGAGTGTGAGGGGAGTGAGCAGAGTGCTCTCCAAATCACTACAGCTTAGCTTTCACCACCAGATGCTTTGCAATAACACAATTTAAATACACACACATACATATACATATGCACAGCACACACTGTGGAGTGGTTCCCATGAAACGATCGCAACCGCAAATGACTTTTGACCGTTGCCAGTCAATATTTAAGCGTGTGTCTGTCTGTGTGTGGTGTGTGTATCTGTGTGTTGTCTGTCTGTGTGTGTGTGTGTGGTGTCTGTGTGTTGTGTGTGTGTGTGTCTGTGTGTTGCAACAGGAAGCTCAAGCCCATTTTGTCAGGTCGGCATTCAGCAGCAGGCCCTTCCTTTCCTTTCCCTTCCCTTCCCTCACTGGAAGCATCCACGGAGGAGGCAATGAAATCATCTTGTCCCCTCCTCAACAAAAAATCAGTAGTGGGGGGGGGGGAGGAGAGAAAAAAGAGGGGGTGAGGGGGGAGAGAAAAAAGAGGGGGTGAGGGGGGAGGAAGGGGAGAGAGAAAAAGAGGGGGTGAGGAGGGGGAGGGAGGGGAGAGAGAAAAAGAGGGGGTGAGGGGGGGGAGGAAGGGGAGAGAGAAAGGGGGTGAGGAAGGGGAGAGAGAAAGAGGGGTGAGGGGGGGGGGGAAGGGGAGAGAGAAAAATGGGGGTGGGGGGTAATGGGGTGAAGGCTACAGACCTGGAGGGTGGTGATGTGCTTGTCGTTGAATTTGTTCTCACAATATCTCAGCACCAGGGATGTCTTCCCCACACAGCCTTCCCCCAGTAGGACTACTTTAAAGGGGTAGGTTTTACCGCCTCCTGCGCCGCCAGTCGCCATCCTTATTCCCCCCACTTCCTGAGCTGACCGCTGCCGAGAAGCCGAGTCACATGGACTAGAGAGGGGAGAGAGAGAGAGAGAGGGAGAAGGAGGCAAAGGAGAGAGAGAGAGCAAGAACAGGCCGAGCAGTAAACAAGCAGCTTTCTGTCTAATGGCGTCTCCTTCCTCCTGCGTCACTCACTCCCTCCCTCCCCTCCCCCCCCACCAGGGAGGATCACATGATTGGCCTGTGCCCGCCCTGCCCTGTCAATCAAACCGTGTCACCCACCGCAGCCACGCCCCCTCCATCCACCAGCCCCGCCCCCATCCACCAGCCCCGCCCCCTCCACGCCACCAGCCCCACCCCATCCATCAGCCCCGCCCCCTCCACCCCGCCCCCTCCACACCACCAGCCCCCCCCACCAGCCCCGCCCCTCCACACCACCAGCCCCGCCCCCTCCACCAGCCCCGCCCCCTCCACCAGCCCCGCCCCCTCCACACCACCAGCCCCGCCCCACCAGCCCCACCCCATCCACCAGCCCCGCCCCCTGGTGCGTGAGAGTACACGGGCAGAGTTAACCCACCCTTCGCTGTCCACGGGAAGGGCAGACCGCACCGTGCGGCATCCGTCACACAAACACATGCGCGCACCCAGCGCCCTGTCCAATCCAGCCACCCACCCCACGCTGACCTCAGATTCCTTTCCGATCTTCTCAGTCACACGACAGGTTAAGCGCCCCCCCCTCTTCCAGCGCTTTGAGACATCTTCCCGGTGTGAAAGGCGCTATACAAATCTAATTTGTTGTTGTTCTTATTGTGTCATCCCCTGAAGCCCAACCTTTTCGGGGTCAGCCAACCAAATAAATGTTCTCGATTGAATATTTTGTGATGAATGCCGTAAATCAAGGAACTTTCAATCAAGCAAAAAATGGAAACGAAACATTGATTTAAAACAGACTAAAATTTATTTATTAACAAATTTAAAATACGCACATCTTGAAATAAATTAAAAATATTTAATGGACACAAGCATATATTTTGATGACACCCTAAAGCCTTAAGTTAAGTCGGAGTGGAGATACATAAAATGTTGTCACTTATGGTTTGAGCAGGGTGAGTGAACTAACCCGCTTCTTCTTACAAGTCCCTGCAAGGTGCAACCCTCCTGCCTGCTCAACCTAGTGTTTTTAATCCCTTTGTACTCTTAACACTCACAAAATACATATTCTTACAGATGATGAGTTGTCATGCAAATCAGGCCCCCTTCAGACTTTAATTGAGAGTTTTTGCTATCTGTGGGGTGTAAATGACTGAAACAATACCATGCAACATTCTAACAGGCACCGAGTGTCCATTCAAACAACTATTCAATGGAGTTTGCAGGTTCACTGGTCATGATGTCACCACCTCCACATTGGGCCATCCTCAGCAAGTACCCAATGATGATATTACAGAATAGCTTGTTCATTCACTCCACTTACTCCCAGGATCAGCAAGAAAACATCTCTGTAGTCCTCAGACACACTGACAAGATGCGAAACCCTGATTTCACATTTGGGTTGCTAATTCAATCCCACTACCCCTACTCATACACACACACACTTGTAATTTTAGCCAGGGTGGGAACAAGAGGTGCTCCATTTAGCGTCAGTACGCTAGAAAAGGGAGGTGAAAAATCAACAGCAAAAGCAGCAACAAAAATCTGGTGGGGCACTGACAGACATATATTTTCAAGCCAGCATTTATTTGTAATGTGGGCTGCCAATTCATTAAGATGATCTTCCAATAAAGCATGAAGGGTATTGTAGGTAAGCGCTTTGCGGATGAACTTGAGAATCCGTCTGTATGTCAGTCAAATAAATGGCACAAGTAAAGTGAGATTTTTTTCCCCTGGTACCTCTTGATCAGACACAAATTGACATGGGGAAATTCATGAATATCTTAATAAGGGCCTATTAGCAGTAAGAGCCAGGTTATCAAAATCACCCACTAGTGTCTATGGTGGGGCTCAATGGCCCTTTCTTGTTCTGCTCATCACTTCTATGATGTGCAGTCTTTTACTGCAAAATTCAGCCATAATCCACTTTCTTTACTGTACAATTTCAAATATATTCCAGATTATGCAGAAATACTGTACTTCTAATTAGTTGACAAGATAAGTGTGCTTTCATGAAGTAACAGCTCATGATCAAAATACTCACGATTTTACCAGAATCTAATGAGGTCTTATTTTGGATCTTCTGCTTTCTAAAGAAGCAATTAATTTCTGTCAAGAGATCTAGACAGCTAGCAGACAGCGAGCAAGCGACTTGCTGTCAGTCTCTTTTAACATGCTGTAACCTCTGCCAAATACTATGCTTCAAGGGCAGCTCTACAAATGTTACTGTAGATTTTTGTTCCCCGCAGATACATCTGTGATATCCTTACAGGACAGCTGGTATCAATAGCTGCAGACAAATTCACCAGATTGCAATATTCCAAAAGCATACCTTCTTTCAAAACATTTAATCCTTAATAATAATTGTTACATTATTGTAAAAAGTTTTCTGTATATTGTAGGCAAATGTGGCAGCCAATTTGCGCATAGCCAGATCCCACAAACAGTCACGTGATGGCCAATTTGGGTATTCTGGGGATTGTTGGCCAGGACATTGGAAAAACTTCCATTCCTTTTCCAATAGGGTGATGATCTTACTGGCCACCTGAACCGGCAGATGGGATCTTATTTTGAATTATCATTCAAAGGACAGCAGCTCTGAAAATGTAGCATTCCCCCAGCACTGCATTGGACATCATCTAAGATTTAAGTCTATAATCCCAATATGTGATCATAGTCTAAATCTTAGATAATGTCCAATGCAATGCTTAGATGATGCAGTGCTCAGATGGTGTCCAATTCTGATAATTCTGAGTGAGTGCTAGCAAATGAGCCAAGATGGCAACTTTCGTACAAACTATGAGTATTCCTTTCACATAAAGCTAGTGTTAAATGAAAACTGTGATATTAAGCAACTTGTACATAACCAGCCAGTACTGTTAAGTCTTTTGGGTGTTCCTTCTGATGTAAAAGCCACTATATAAATGTAAATTTGTATAACACAGAAGTGGATATATCAACAGAAATTTGACTTGGTGAAAAGGTGATCGGTAACAAGACTGCAAGTCATGTCACAGTATACATCTTTTTAAAAGCTGCTGTAGAGATTGGGTGTTGGATTATACAGTGGCTTCATGAAAACAGATAAAGTTAGCAGTAATAAACTCATTGTTCACTTGTACACAAATCTGCCAGATGCTGTCAGAAAGCAATTCACACTGCAAGGTGATAATGTTTAAATTAGAGGCTGCATTTGTTTTATTTTAAAGTGACCGAAATAGACATCAAAAAGAAACCATACAACCAAATAATACAAAAGTGACAGGATGAACATGGCAAAAGTGCACACAGTATATTCTCTCTGGTCATTCAAGGATTTTACCTAGTAGAAGTTTAAAGAAGTTATAATTACATAGTTATAATTTATGAAGACAACCATTTTAAAGGATACAGTAAACCTATAGGAACATATACACCTGCGTAAAATAGCTTAATTACTTCCTGCAAGGGAAGTTACCCCAAAGTTCAGACATTGTGAAGTTAATTGGCAATTCTTCCAAAAGCAAGTCTCTACTCCGGACCAGGCCATTCATTCTCCTTGTTTCCAAGGGTTAACTCTTGAATTTGTTGCACTGTAATTTTATTGATTTGGAGCCTGAAAAAACATTGAAGCAAAAGCATGTTACATCATGCATATTAAACATTTACTCCTTTTTAATACATTTTGTCATTCAGGTGAGTGTAAGTGAGCATTAGATTGTTCATCATACACTAAGTGTATTTCATTAAATAAAATGTATGATTTTAGAACTTTAGAATGCATGTTACTGGAAAAACATTTATAAATGTATCCTGAAACTGGAAGAGACAATACATTTAGGTATGGTGTAATATCATCATATTCAATGGTTGATGTTTAACAGTGTGGAATATTAGATGACAAACTATTAAACACTTGTCTCAGTAAGGTTGAAAATGTATGTCCACAGTAAAGGCCAACCACTTTCCAGTTGAGCCACATATGACGCTGTATTAAAGTTATACGGGAAGGCCACAGCAATTAATTTAATTCTTTGAAAAAAGTTCAACCAATATAGGTTCAGGGTTTAATCTACTTTCATGAGGAGAGAGGGTAGGGTTGGGGAGGAAGGAAACTGAGAATTTTGCAGCACTCTTTTAAAATTTGGTCAGGTGATCTTTCCATTCAGTTGCAGACAACGCCTTGTTCCACCCCTAATTATACTCTTAATTTGTCAGCAGAAGACGCAGCTCAAGAAACAATATGGGCAATACAATTTTTAGGAAAAATCTGAAGATGCCCAAGCTCCCATTTCTCCTTGAGTGATAAGAGTAACACTGTTAAGATCACAACACAAATATGCAATTTTGAAGAGGTCTCGCTCCTTTCTACAACATCTTGTTACACCAATATGCTGTGCCATCACATTGCCTCTCACAATAGCAAGCTATTCAGGTTTAGCTGGTTAGACTCCAGCAGTATCTCAATTCACACTCTGGAGTCCCAAGCTTTGGCTCTCACCAACCTGCGCCTAATACTTTCCAGAATTAGGTAAGCAAGGCGAGTCCCTTGATAGAGAATGTGCACATTCCATTCCAGATAGGAAATTTCCAGGAGTCAGTGGCATCCATATGCAAAATTTTCAGTCTGGTATGGATACCAACAAAGCTGACTAGACACAAAAAAGTTAATCTGAAACTGTATTTTACACCAACTCTCATAAATGGTTTCACTGGGTTCTGAATGGAAACAGTCACATTAAATAGTAACTTACTCTGTAGCATTGATATGCTTCTGTTTCATAAGCCTCTGTGAGCATGGAGATAGCATGCTGTCTGTTGGACTTCTGAAAACGTTCCTAGAGGTGAAAAGTGTGTTAGTGCACTAAAAGTATTTTGTTGTGTACAGGTATTCTGATTTTACAGAGATTGTACAGATATTCTGATTTTCTTACTTTTCTTGAACCTGTTTTCTCTTGGTCAGACTTGGAGTGGGAGGGTGCTGGTTTGCACTACGACTCTTGGTTAAGCCTTGATTTGTATTCATGTTAATATCTAAGAGAAACAAGTTGAGAAAAGATAGTGAGCAGTATTTAAATAAGCATCTATCACTCTATTCTGGTAATTCATTTTAAACTATGTTAAACTAAAAACAGGGAGAAAAACAAAAGGTGGCATTTGACAGTAAAGGAAAAGGCATCTTTAGAATGCTACCAGAGAATAATTTAGTTAGAACATATTTTGCCTTCTCTCCTCCAACTGCCACCCAAAAATGCTCCAACCACTCCCTATTGCATAACAATGCCTTCTTGTTCATGCAGATAGTGTGACCCAATATGCAATGCTCAGCAAAAATTCATAATCCTGGTCAGATTTGCAACTCCTCAGCATGTTCAGTGTCAAAATCAACAATTCAATTACACTCAAAGGTAGTGACACGCAATAAAGTTTACACAACTTGAAAACATTCTTCAGGAATTTGGATAATAACTTTAAAATGTAATAATAATCATTATATTTGAAATAGACACCTTCCACACCAGGAGGATTTCTCAAAGTACTTCACAGGGTATAGTGTAAACTAATCATAGCGCTGTGTAATTTGTAGGCAAACAGTAATGTCCCACAAACAGCCATGAAGTGAGTGACCAATTTTATTTGGGGGATTGTTGGCCAGGCCTCATGGAGAGGCTCCCTTTCACTTTTCATATAATGCCAATGAATCTTCATCATTCACCAGACAGGACAGCAGTTTAATGTCTTATCCAAAGGATGGCGCTTCCAACAACGCAGCACATCTTTACCACTGCATTTGAGCATCAACTGATTCCATACCATAGGAATTCAACGTCTCAACTTAATACTTCTGTTCTAATTTCTTTCAATTTTCGGTTAGAACACAACGATAAAATGTGGGTAGCGGTAAAAGAAAAGCTCCTTTTGTTACAGACCAGAATAATTAATAGTTTTTAATTTAATATTTAAAGTGAGTTTACATAAGTTGCCATAGATTTCAAATACTTTGTTTTGGAGTGGGGTGTTTTTGATCCTGAAAGGCCAATTAAATTACAGTTTGCTCCAAAATTTGTTTTGTGCCCAACTACTGCAAATTGCAGTATTACTGCAGGTCATTCAGCTCTATCATAGTCGTGTACATATACTTAGTATATAAACATGTTTTTATTCAGAGTGAGGATGTTTTCAGAATTTATCATCTGCTTGTACAGTTGCAAGGGGCAATAGGAAAATATTGACTGTCTGAATTATGTTACTCATAATCTTCTGATCCACAGTGAGAGTGCTACCAACTGAACCGGGGTAATATCAACATACTCTAACATAATTCAGAAAGTCAACATTTTCCTATTGTCCATCGCAACTGTACAAGCAGATGATAAATTCTGAAACATCGTCACTCTGAATAAAAACACTTGTATATACTAAGTACAGGTACACCACTATTATAGAACTGAATGAGCTGCAGTAATACTGCAATTTGCAGTAGTTGGGCACAAAACACATTTTGGTGCAAACTGTGTAATTTAATTGGCCTTTCAGGATCAAAAACACCCCACTCCAAAACAAAGTATTTTCTATCCATGGCAACTTATTTAAACTCACTTTAAAAATTAAATTAAAAACTGCCAGTTGTACTATTCTTTAACAAAAGGAGCTTTTCTTGTACCTCTACCCACACAGAGCTAACAGTTTATCGTTGTGTTCTAACCGAAGGACTGAAAGCAATTGGAACAGACGTATTAAGGGTATCCTTTGGTTATCAAACAACAAACAGAAGGCTAGGAGTAGGTTGCAAGCTCGAACACAGAAGCCGAACGAGTTAATAAATCTCAACTCGCAAAATAATGTTAAACAAATAACATTCAAATGTTGAAAAAAAATCAATTGGTCACACCCAAAACGTTAAAGCTACTGGTTTTCTCGTGCAGACATTGATTGACCTGTCGCGGGTTTCAATCATTTTTATTTCAGATTTTTTTCCAAAACAAAATCACGAGACATTGTTAAAAAAAACTAAACTTGTGTATTGGCTTTAAATACAGTATTGATATAATAACGCCTCTGTAGGTAACAGCAGCAATCATCAACGATACCAATGAAAGCGAAATGTTTAAACAGCTATTTAGCAACTCGGCGCCATCCAGGTATTCAAAGAGATTGACACCACTTCTAACAGAAATACTCACAGCAGCGGCTTTGATTTACTTTACAGGCACTTCCTTGTAAACGGTTGAGAGCGTTCAGTGAGTGTGGAGCTGCGTTACACGACTGGACTCAGTTGCACTTCACCCGCAGACTGAGAGCGGCGGCTGTGAGGCTGATTCCAGCTTTCAAATGTGGCGCTTCTTTCCTGCCCGCGTCCCATTGGCTGATACAGCGCGATTTCAAATCGGCACAACATTCCATTCCAAAGGCGGGAGCCGCGTCTCGGTCACTATAGCAACCGGGCACCTGAGCCCCCACTGACCCCCTCCACCAGCCCCCACTGACCCCCTCCATCAGCCCCCACTGACCCCCTCCACCAGCCCCCACTGACCCCCTCCACCAGCCCCCACTGACCCCCTCCACCAGCCCCCACTGACCCCCTCCACCAGCCCCCACTGACCTCCTCCACCAGCCCCCACTGACCCCTCCACCAACACCCACTGCACCAGCCCCCACTGACCCCCTCCACCACCCCCCACTGACCCCCTCCACCAACACCCACTGCACCAGCCCCCACTGACCCCCTCCACCACCCCCACTGACCCCCTCCACCAGCCCCCACTGACCCCCTCCACCAACACCCACTGACCCCCCCACCAACCCCACTGCACCACCCCCACTGACCCCCTCCACCACCCCCACTGACCCCCTCCACCACCCCCCACTGACCCCCTCCACCACCCCCCATTGACCCCTCCCAGCCCACACTGCACCAATCTGGTCCAAACTGCTCACCTCTCCAATGTGAATTGATCCTTCATTCCTTCTTCTGCAGCTTCCATTCCAATTCACTGACATTAGTTCATACCTGGAGGATATCTCAAAGCGCAACTGACTGGTCAACCCTTTGCAACCCCGGCTTGGAAGAGGGAAGCAGGAAGCTCAAAAGATGGCCAGGGAAGGGTAGGCATGTTTCAAAGACACAGAGCAAGGCAGCAGGACTTGTTGTTCCAGAGAGATGGGGCAGGAAGGCTGGAGGCTCATCCATTCATAGGGTATGAAGCACGTGTCGTTTATGAAGCAAAGGGAGCGGCCAGGGCAGCCAGCTGCAGAGACCATATAGGCATTTTAGAGCCAGCACAGTGATATTGACAACATACATAATTTGGAAGACTAAGTAAAGTCACTGCAAATTAGGCATAATCCCGTCACCGGGTACTTGAAGCCAAATAGACTGGAGTGAAAATTCTACGACTTGGGCCCAGCTTCAATTCGGTTACCTCGGTGTGATTGACCTTATACTCTGACCGTCACACTTTAAATGTGTCAAAATGTAAAAATATTCACAAGATTTTGATTCCTCTCTCTAAAAAAAATCAAATCAAAATACTGCAGATGCTGCAAATCGGAAAACAGCTTCCATAGATGCTGCCTGACCTGCTGAGTGTTACCAGCGGCTTCTGTTTTTGTTTTCAAATATTTGAGCAGTTTGGCCTGGAAATGGAATAGAATGAATGTTTTTTCTTGAATGCAGTTATTTTGTCATCTGGGTTCCCCATGTTGATATCAAACAAACTATGATTCCAAGGTCCTCGTTTTGACTTTCCCTAAGAATTAAAACAGACCATTTTGTAATCCTCTGGTCCCACCCATCTGGTGAGTAGTGAAAAAGGTTTTGGTTTGCTAAATGGTAATTGACATTTGGTTCAAGCAACTAAAGACTCTAGTTACACAATCACAAGCGACAGTATAGAAAATTGTTTCTCTTAAAGATCTGGTCAAAGTGCTAATTGAATCACATAATATTGAACTGAACAGAAAAAAAACAGGAATTGAACACACATCACTGCAGTGAATTTTAACGTGGAATAAATTGGTTTTAATTCAGACACATCGATACTACTTTATATTGTCATTACATTGTCAAAGACTAGAAGTAAAACATGAAACATTTTTTAGTGCATACTTTTTTTAAAAATAATAGTCATGACCCACTCTGGTAGGAATGTATCACATCTGCATTCCTGCCCGGAAGATTAGAAAAATATGAATACATTTTACAATATCAGTCTATATTCTGCATTACCACATTTTGGAATGATGCTAATTTGGTGTAAATTCCACTTCCCATGTGAAGAACCAAAAATGTTACAGTCTGACGTTATATTTGAGATACTCAAACATTCCACAGACTCAAAGCAGTGGAATGATGTCAAAATCTCATCGCAAAACAAACAAGTTATGGAAATCTATACATGCACATAAAGGTTATTTGTTCTTGCGCAACATTTAAAATCTTTAGTGAGATAACATTTCTGGTAGAAAGTACAATCTTACCTTTTTGTGAATGTAATGCAATTTAACATCTCATGTTAAGTACATCTGCAATATTACTTTAAAAGCGTCATGAAAATTCTATCTTCCTGATCCCATTAACTCTACTACATCATATCAGAGGAAGTACAAGCACAGCGATTTAACTTTTAATTTGCAAGTCTACTTACAAGCATGAGTTGGGTTGTTAATACATCTTTTAACATTTTATCCAATTTATCAAAAAATATAACTCAAATGTAATAAATCCAGCCTGATATTGAGCAGTGATTTTGTGAAAAGTATCAGGCAAGAATAAAACCACTATTCAAAACTGGAATTCAGTGTAAAACTTACTTTATAAAATTAAATGTTACAAAGAAGTCTATCAAATACAAAAAAGACTTTATACCTACAATTTTATAAATATCCTTCAATAAGAAATGTAAAACAATCCAATTTTGGAATTTCCATCTCATTTGTAAGCCTGCATATCAGTCAGCTTTTCAAATTACAGTAAACATGCTTCTCATTAAGATAAAAGTAAAAAAATGTAAGTATTAGATAATAATAATAATCCTTGCATTTGATATAGCGCTTTTCACGTCTTCTAGACGTCCCAAATCGCTTCACAGAATATACTGCAAAGTGAATTGACTGTATATTTGTGGGCGAACACGGCAGCCAACTGCGCACAGCAGTGTCCCACAAACAGTCACGGATTAATGACCAATTTATTATTATTGTTTTGTTTTTTGGAGGGATTATTATTAGACGTGTGGAGCAAGGAAACTTGCCCAAGGTTTTGCCCTGCCTGGAATTAACTCAGGTCTCTCACTTGCAAAGCGAGTGCTCTAACCACTGAGCTACAGGATGTTACATTTATTGTACTGTTTTTGCAATGCTGGTAACAATGCAATAAATTTAATTAAATTATAAAGTTGGTATAAAATGCAAATTTCCCCACCTTAACATGACCAAACAAAAATCAATTCGGATAAAAAAATGTTGTTTAGTGAGCAGCAACGAGTGGTTAGGCATTTCAAGAATAAACCAGTCAATTGTCTTAAAAGAGCACAAATTAAATATGTTAAGAAACATATTGACCTGCAACCTCAAAATAACTAAATTATTGCAGGCTGTCTCATGCATTTGTCAAAATGTGTTCAATTATCTCTATTTTACCACATTCATTTACTATATTTTCAATCAACAGTTTGATCAGGGTATTCCTTCAGAATTTAACTTCTAGGCCAAAAAGAAAAGGACATTCCTGGCAGCACCAGAGCAATAATGATAGTAGAGAACAGGTTTACTGCATTGTTATCCAGAATAGGCTTTCCAGAGATGTGCCTTGCATTGGGAGTTATGTGATTGACAACCATCCCACTGTTTTCATCATATCCTTTAAGGAAACAAAGATTGCAGTCATTTGTTGGAAAGAACAATAACAAATATTTTCAAAACCATTCCTGTCTGAATTCTAGCATGCTACAAATGAATAGGCAAATGTAGGCTATGGTGTTTGAATTTTCAAGGCTCAAGGCTTGACTACGGAAACTCCCACCTTGTCGGTCTCGTCAACTCTTCCCTCACAAGCTGCAGATCATCCAGAACCCTGCAGCTCGTGTCCTCTCCCGCACTAGGCTCCATGAGCCCATCATCCCCACCCTCGCTCGGCCTTACTGGCTCCCCATTCCTCAGAGGATAGAATTCAAAATCCTCGTCCTCACCTTCAATGCCTCCCACGACCTTGCCCCCTCCTACATCTCTGACCTGCTGACCCCCTATCAACATGTCCGCTCCCTCCGTTCAGCAGGCTCTGGCCTGCCCCATGTCTCCCGCCCAACCCGCCCTATCACTGGCAGCCAGGCTTTCAGCCTCTCTGCATCCACTTCTTGGAACTCCATCCCACAGTCCCTTCACCATGCTCCCTCTCTTGCCTCCTTCAAGGCCCGACTCAAGACCCTCCTTTTTGACCGTGCCTTCAGCCGCCCTGCTACCTCTCTGCCCTCCCACACCCCAACCCTGCCCCCCACGCTCAAGTCCTGATCCCTGACTGTTAAGCACCTTGGAACGTCCTCCCAATGTGAAAAACGCTTTACAAATTTAATTTTGTTGTTGTTATTGAAGCTACTTCAAGCACAAGGATTATTATTAAATATCCAAATTTGTGATTGCTGATGGGAGAATTTATATATTGAGTCATGCACACACATGGAATGAATGGCAGGAATTCCCTCTTAGTCAGGGAAGAATGAAGAGTTCAACTTAATTCACTCATGTACTATGACTGACAGGACAACGGTATAACTCTTTCCACTCAGCAGATGGTGGGAACAAAATAGTACTGTTACCAATACTCTTATTCTCCCAATTCTATCTATGAGCAGAACCAAGAGTGTATTTTTTTTTCTTTTTTAGACACATACCTGAATATTGCATTATGGCGCCCAAATAGGAATCCAAAACAGAACCAAGCAGACCTGCCACAGCGCCATATGCAACAAGTGGCCACTGAGGCGGTGAACTATCCAGGTCTTCCACCATCATCAACTGAGCTAGCAGGTAAGCTAATCCAACAGTCATACCACCAAGTAAGCTTGCTACAAGACCCGCAGGGCTGACTCCTCCATTAGTACCTGAAAGAAAGTGCACCCAGTGTGTAACTTTAGATTTGTATTTAGGTTGGATTTCCCCTTCTTAAGTATAGCAAGAATACTACCTGCTTTTCTTTGCTTTGGATGTGGTGATCAGTTCTGCATGGAGGCTTACAGAGCAAAACATTACCCTTTATAACAATGTAAAGACGCCAACCCCATCCTGTTTGGCCCTCTGCTTACTTTATTAATTTCTACAACTTTCTGTTCCTACTTTCAGCTCATGTCACAAGTTGACATGAGGAACTAACCAAGTGAAATCAACATGCTGCACAAAAGCTTCCAGATCAATAAGGATTCTTTTGGATCGGAGGGGTAAAGTTGAAGTTAAATCTAATATACAAAATTCTAATAAATTCTCCATTGCTCATGAAATCTAGTTTCCTATTTTAGAACTATTACGCCATATTTTTGGTGACAAAGAAACATTCATAGAGGGTTGATGTTAGAATTGGACTTCATAATTATTAAGAAAGCATTGTGGATTCTTACCAACTGGAACCTTTTCCCAAGTGGTTATCAACCTTGGTTTTGTACTACTGAAGACGCTTCCTATCTCTGAAGCCCAGGTATCCCCTGTACAGCAGCCGAGAGCTCCCAGGAGAGCCAGGCACATCCAGGAGGCAGTGTATTGTTTTGAAAAATCAATTGCAATTTCTCCTGGTCCGCTTTCAATCATGTAAAGTAATGCAATCTCTGTCGGAACACCTCCATTGCAGAATATTTGTATCCAGTTTCTTTGACCACCTATAAAAATGGACAAATACATAATTAAATCAAGTATTGCTAAGGTTGGTGAGAATATGCATCCACTAATTTACTGATATATGTATTGTATCTCTTCAGGACTACTTACATCCAGTGCCTTGGGACGTCCTACTGATGTGAAAGACACTATGCACATGCGATTTGTTGTCATATTTAGACACAATGTGCAATAAAAACAGGCTACTCTTTTCAAATTACATTAGACACATTTAGGCTGGTACGATTCACCTAATTTTTTTCTCTCTAGACATAATTTCATAATACAGTAAGTTGCCTGGCATCCACGAGATGGCTATTCCTGAGGTGTCAATCGACTATTGCAATATCACACCTCAGGTAGATTGTGTCCTCAACTGTTGCTCACACTTTTCAGCAAGAAACACTAATAGTTCATAGAAACACAATACTGAACTGTGTATCCTCTGTGAGATGGGAAGCCAGTGGAGTCGGGTGAGGATGGGGGAGAAGGGTCACAACCCTTGGAGCAGGAGAGGACACGGGCTGCAGAGTTCTGAATGATCTTCAACCTATAGAGTGAAGAGTTGGGGAGGCCAACAATCCTAATAGTAGGATTACAAATCCTGCTATTTTACAACCAATATAACAACAAGATTACATTTGTATAGCGCCTTTCACTTCGGGAGGACGTCCAAGGTACTGGACAGTGTACAGCATTTCAGACCTGAGCTGAGGTCGGGGGAGAAGGGAGGGGAGGGGAAGGGGGGGTAACCAGTGGCATGGTCGAAGAGGAGGGTTGTGAAGTAGGTAGGAACTCGCTGAGTGGAGCGAGCAGGCAGGTTGGTAGGGGTTAGGAGGTCACAGAGATAGGATTATCTGCAGCCTGTGGAGGGAGGAGTTGGGAAGGCCGACAAACAGGGAGTTTGCATAGTCAAGTTTGCTACTACATCAAAATGAAAGGTTTGTTGGCGGACAGCCTTTAAAACTACATAACTGTGCAACTTCCTTTCATTAGACAGGCTGTGAAGTCCAAACCATTAAAATGCACTAAAACAAAAGAGCACACATAAAGCAGATAATAATAATGATAATTCTTGCATTTGATATTAAGCTTTTCACATCTTCTAGACGTCTCAAAGCACTTCACAGAATATACTGTAAAGTGAATTGACTTTATGTAAAAAACACCATATAAATTTTTATATAAAATATACCAGATGACACTGCGTATCTTTGGAAATATGGACCATTCAAAACTCAATTATTTAAGTGTCAGTCATTTGTGGGGCAGATTCATTTCTTAATTGCAGTATAGTAAATGTAAGACAACTAATAAATGGTTTTAACACATGCACAGATCTTTTGAATGCTATTTATTTTTCCCAAATGTTTCTTCACTATCAGGTGCTTACACAGCAAACTACAAGCCAATAATACAAACACATGAAAAAGAAGGTTTAAACCATTACCTTCTTTATATTCTGCATCTACAAGCTTCTTCATATTGCCTCTCCATTTTGTAAGTTTAGAGCACGTAATGAAAAAGGTTAACAGGGTAACAAAGAAACTGAAATTGGCAATTGTAAGGATGAATCCAACAATCAACCCTGTAACAAATTTAGGGGAAAATACCATTAGGATTATTGTCAAAAATTCAAGAATCTGAAATGGAGCCAACTAACATTCAAAAATCATCTCCAGTTACTATTTGGGATCAAAGTTTAATGATACAGAATCTGGGTTATTTAGGAAGAATACAAGCACAAGGATCATTGGGGGGAACAATGAGAACATGGTTTCTATTCAATCTGCAATAAGAAATAGCTAAGATATGCGAATATCAGTTTCGAGTTTCTGCATTAACAGATTATGCATTGTTGTTCATGTGAGCACATTATTTATATTGGATCTACTAGCTGTACAACATATCTAAGGCCCTACTCTATTGTGAATCTTCCAATTGTTCTCAGAAATGATAAACATGGTTTCATTACAACTTTATCATGTCATCCACATGAAGAATATACATTGGCATCACTTCTGAGTTTGACACTTTTGAAAGGTTTTAGAAATGTTTTGGCGCAAGTCACAACATGTTTATTCCACTTGTCTGGATGTTAATCTGAGATCTATCTTATATTAATTTATGTACCAAGGTCATTTAATGTCAATTGGCCTACTGTGTATTTCCACATTCATCAGTTTTTATTTCAGATTTTCAGCATTCTGAGGGTTTTTATATTTGGGTTATTATTATTTAAATTGTGCATTTTTGTAGTAGTGTCTAGACTCAATCTGGTAATGCCTTGTGCTAGGTAATATTGACTGTTAACGTTCCTTTATATCATTATATCTTGAGGAAGACAACTAGAAGATAATAATAATCCTTGCATTTGATATAGCGCTTTTCACGTCTTCTAGACGTCCCAAAGCACTTCACAGAACACACTGTAAAGTGAATTGACTGTATATTTGTGGGCGAACGCGGCAGCCAATTGTGCACAGCAATGTCCCACAAACAGTCGTAGATTGAAAATGACCAATTTATTATTGTTTTTGGTTTTGGAGGGATTATTATTAGGCGTGTGGAGTAAGGAAACTTGCCCAAGGTTTTGCCCCGCCTGGAATTGAACTCAGGTCTCTCGCTTGCAAAGCGAGTGCTCTAACCAGAGCTACAGGACTCCAATGTCAGGGTTGTTTAAAATCAGTTCAGTTATCCCAATCATATTGTGCAACAACATTCTGCTACACACCACATCAGTTTTTATTCTACTGGAGCCAAGTCATAGGATAGAAAGCATACAAGTATGAAAACAGTCGTCAGGTATGTTTTATAAGTTGTTTCTATAGGCAACCACCTTAGATAATCTATAATTATTTAACAACTAAAAACTCAATTTCTCCTTATCTTAGATCCAACTAATCAGATTTATTCACTTGAAAAACAGTTCTTGGAACAAGCTACTGACATTCATTCCTACAGCATTGAACAAAAAAGGTTTTTTTTAAAACTATAATTTTGCTTGTAGCGTGATGGGCAGCCAACACTCATCAAATAAGTCAGTTCCTTCAGGAAAAAAGTAGGAGAAAAACAGCAACTCTAACTTCCCCCCAACAAATTCTTCTGAACCACCACAGTCCACAGTGATGAAAAGACCACAAGATGCTATATTAAAACATGCACTTTGATGTACAACATTCTTCAGCAGAGCTAATGCATTTTCAAGCTTGATTTGAAATCATCATACAAGAAAACTTGCTGTATTAAAAAGTTTATGAAAACAACTTCTGTTTTAGAAAGGATAACAGAGCCTTTACTGTTTTCTTCTGGGGATTCCAATCAAGTTGCACATCAATTTCAACCTTGGATATTTTTAATGCCTTAAATGTATTTACAAAAATATCAGTGAAAATATTTTGTTACCAAATGTTTCCTAAGTAGTTTTTACAGGTTTATATTAAAGATTAAATACTTTCTATCCTTTGTATAAGTTTTACTTTCTCGTTTCCTCTTATCAAAGATATTTTAGAGGTTAGCACCAGACTTCCAATGAGTTGATCAGCCTAAGAAAAAATTTATAAGTTTAGGATGTACAATTTAGGTTCCCAATTCCACTGGTTTCCCATCACACAAGAGGATACAGTTCAACATTCTGGTCCTCACCTTCAAAGCCCTCCATGGTCTTGCTTCCCAATACCTTTGCGACCTCCTAACCCCTACCAACCTGCCCACTCGCTCCGCTCAGCGGGCTCCTGCCTATTTCACAACCCCCGTCTCGTGTACTCCACCATTGACAGGCGAGCCTTCAGCCACTCTGCCCCCACCCTCTGGAACTCCATCCCGCAATCCCTCCGCCACACCCACTTCCCTTGCCTCCTTCAAGTCCCATCTCAAGACCCCCTTCGACCGTGCCTTCAATTACTCTCCTTTCCCCCTGCCCGCCACCCTCCCCGATTTGCAGCTAGGGTTCGAAACACTGAATGTCCAGCACCTTGGGACGTCCTCCCGACATGAAAGGCGCTATACAAATGTAATTTTGTTGTTGTAATTCAGTTTAGCACTCTACCAGGCCACTCAGTTTGTTACAATTTAATAACACCATTTGGTTTCTTAGATGGCATAAGATGATTAAGCCTCAAACCAACTGCAATATAGCCTCAAAGTATATTCTGTTGTAATCTAATAAACCAAATAGCTTTATTACAGAAAACTTGAGTCATTTAATGAAATTCGTATAGGTTACATAGCTGATACATTACCTCCTATAGCTCCGCTATGATCAAGACTTTTATTCTTCAGTCCCCGTGAACTAATGATTAGTGGAATTAAAACAGAAAACAGCCACCTCCAGGGGGACACAGGCCGCAGAGTACCTAAAGGAAGATAAAGCCAAGTATAAGAGACGCAATGTTTTGAATTACAAAAATAAATGTTGCACGAGGAGAGAAACAGTGCAATGTTGAAAAGAGTATTGGATTGCAACCAGACAAATCCCTCTATTTTGGCTATTAAGAGTCCCATTAGCCTGGACAATTTTGACTCAATTCCTACAGCACAAAACGACAAAAAAAGGCACAAAATGTTAGTCTCACTCAAAGACCACTGTGATGGTCTTGGAAATAAGAAAAAAAATTACAGTGAGGCAATTCAGTTGTGCTTCTAAGGACATTGTTTTGCTCAACAAAAAGGACATTTTGTGACAAAAAACATATTGTGATAAAATAAACATAGTCAAAAACAAGTCATAAAGAAAGTATGAGTTGATGGATTAAATAGTTTGAGTAGTTAAATAGGTTTGCCTCGTCACATTTTCAATTGGGCAATAAAAAAGATGCAATTATTTTAAATCCAATCTGTATGCAGTTTAAGATTATTATGATGATACAATATTTTTGATTTCTTTTCCTCTATTTCCAATGATTCCTTTTACTGACTTTGCCCCAATTCACACACGTAAACATACATAAAACAATCTGAGAATAAGCAAACGACTTACCATAATAGGTACTCACGGTCATGGAAATAATCCAAAAAGACAGGGATACGGACACTATCAAAATTAGAATAATGATATTGGACATCATCTTGACTGACTCTTTGTATAATTTATCCTGATAATCGCGATCATTCACAAGAGTCCCTAAAAAGTGAAGACAATTCAGGTTAGAATTTGACAAGTTTACATAGCAGGCAACAAGAAGTAAATAGGTTAGAATAGCATTCCGCCCACAAAATATACAGTCAATTCACTTTGCGCAATTGGCTGCCGCGTTCGCCCACAAATAAAGTCAATTCACTTTACAGTATATTCTGTGAAGCGCTTTGGGACGTCTCGAAGACGTGAAAAGCGCTATATCAAATGCAAGGATTATTATTATCATCATTATTATTATTATTTCCGTGAAGCGCTTTGGGACGTCTCGAAGACGTGAAAAGCGCTATATCAAATGCAAGGATTATTATTATCATCATTATTATTATTATTTCCGTGAAGTGCTTTGAGACGTCGAGAAGACGTGAAAAGCGCAGCATCAACTGCAAGGCTTACGGTTCTTACAAAATATACTCAATTCACTTCGCGGTCTATTCCGTGAAGCGCTTTCTCGAGACGTCGGGAAGACGCGACAGAGCCCCGGGCGAAACGCAGGGGGTGGTGTACGCCGACAAAAAAAAAAAAAACTACAACCCCTTTGCTTCTGATCGCGCGCTCCAAGGCGCCCCGAGGCGCTCCACGGGATTCTAGGGTCAAGTGTAGTGACTGTGTGTGTGTGTGTGTGTGAGTGTGCGCGTGCGTTCGCAGGCAACGCCTTCTCTGCAAATCCTCACACGCAGTCGCGAGAGCGAGCGGCGGCCGCGGCGCTGTAATACCTCGGCCGCTGCCAGTTTGGGGCAACATTATTACCGTTATTTGAGTCGATGGGCGAAGAGTCCGGTTGCGGAGATATATATCCACACACTCCCCGCCCGGAGGAAAGGGGGACGGAGCCATAACGGCCTCCAGGTCAACGCTCTCCCAACCACTGGACCAGACCAGGCCCCGCCTCCCGCTCCCCACACACGCGCAACATCCGGCCAAGGGGGTCATCGAACTTCCGGGGGCGGAGTCACAGCCGCCAATCACCAATGACCTCGCGAGGCCAGAGCGCCCTTTTCAAACTGCAATTTGCCTGCGCCCCCCCTACTCCCCACTACCCCCACACCTCCCATCTCCTACCCCCCCACACCCCACTACCCCCCCATCTCCTACCCCCCCACCCCACTACCCCCCCATCAGCTCCTACCCCACTACCCCCCCATCTCCTACCCCCCCACCCCCCTACCCCCACACCCCACTACCCCCCCACCCCCCATCTCCTACCCCCCCCACCCCCCTACCCCCCTACCCCCCATCTCCTACCCCCCCACCCCACCCCCCCACCCTCCTACCCCCCACACCCCACTACCCCCACACCCCACTACCTCCCCCACCCCCCATCTCCTACCCCCCCAACTTGTCCCCTGTACCGTACATAACTGATCTCGCCCGGCGAGCGAGTCACTGGGGTTCAATTCCGGGCCGGTCAGGGCGAAACCTTGGGCAAGTTTCCTCACTCCACCCAGCTAACAATAATCCCTCCGAAACAAAACGATAGTAAGTTGGTCATTTTCAATCCACGACTGTTTGCGGGACGCGGCCGTGCGCAACTGGCTGCCGCGTTTCGCCCCCGAATATACGGTCAATTTCACTTTACGGCCTACTCTGTGAAGCGCTTTGAGACGCCTCGAAGATGTGATAAAGCTCTGTATCAAATGCAAGGGTTATTACTGTTCTGCAGTGAGGTTGTGTCCCAGTCCAGTCCAGCCCCCACACAGACCTCTGCCCTTTACCTGACTTTCAATCTCATAATAGCCAATTCCGCCCCCAATTCAAAATTCTCGTCCTCGACTTCAAGGTCCTCCATGGCCTTGCCCCCTCCTACCTCTCTGACCTGCTAAGCCCTTATCAACCTGTCCGTTCCCTCCACTCAGCAGGCTCTGGCCTGCTCTATGTCTCCCGCCTGCCCCCACCATTGGTAGTCAGGCTTTCAGCCTCTCTGCTCCCACCCTCTGGAACTCCAGCCCACGTTCCCTTCGCCTCGCATCCTCCCTTGCCTCCTTCAACACATGCCTCAAGACCCTCCTCTTTGACTGTGCCTTCGGCCACCCTCCTACCCTCTCTGCTTTTCCACCCTCCCTGCACCCCACCCGCTTAGGTCTTAATCCCTGATTGTGTAGCGCCTTGGGACATTCTCCCGACGCTTTACAAATGTGACTTTGTATTGTATCTCTTTGACTGTGCTTTGATGTCTCGCTATCCTTCAGCACCCTCCCAATTCAAGTTATCACTTCGTCTTATAAACTGTTTTAAGATGTTCTCGCTAAGTGAAAGTAGCTGGTTTGAAATTATGGTTTGAATGTTTTCCTGCTTTCCTGTAAACTTCCTACATTCTAAGCGTAATATGAAATATTCTGAATACCTGGAAGTCTGAAATAGAACCACAAAATCCTACAAGTGTGCAAGCTGTCGATCAGCTTCTGACAGAAAAAGACCAGGTAATGTTTTGGGATTTAACGCAAAATGTTATTCTATCCTTTGAATAATAGCTGCTGATTTATTGTGCACTTTCTGAAATAAACTTTACTGTTTATGGCTCTCAGTGGAAACATTAGCATCAGGGTAAGATTGCTATGCTAAATGACCCATTTCTAGACTACTGATTTTAGCATAATACAGCACAATGAATACTCAATACTGGATCAAACAAATTCCTATTTTCAGTTGGCAGACACAATCAATTTTACAAGATAAGGAGTAACAAGCGTGAAAGCATAAATGGAACACAGGAAGGGGAGAAGACAAATTTCAGTCTTATTTACGCAAGTAAAGTTTTGGGAAGAATAACTCTACTATCTTTGGTCCTAATTGTGAACTGGGAAAGGATGGCATGCTCCTACCACCATGACCAAGAATTTCATATTAACTCAAAAAAAATTCTAAGCACCATTGTAGCATAACAACATAACTTACTTCTTAACATGATGTTGGTTTTATAAAGGGTGTGACGCTCTGTGGTTTTTTGAATCACATCATGTATCACACAAATAAATGATAATTGTACAAATTCAGCATAGAATGAATTGGTCCCTCTTCCACATTAAACAAAATGCAGCTTTAAATGTATCCTGACCCATTCTGTATTTTGTTTCTTTTGAAATCTGGTTGGTGTCAAAAAACAGCTTTTGACAAATGAGGGGATTTTTGTAATTTGTTTTGGGAAAAAACAAGGAGACCATATTTTAGGTACGCTAGATGGTTTGATTTCTATCATCACACAACAAATATTAAATGTCATGTCAACAAAGAGAATCCAATAATACAAGTGCCTGCTGAGTTTGAATTTGATCATGTGCCCTCTTTTACTTTGTCCCATCATCTTTGGACTTGTTTTGATTTATTTTGTTACCTCAGAGGTTCATTTGATAAGATTATCAGTCCCATGTTTAATTCTGTAGCTCAAGTGATAGTCTTAATTTTTTTTATCTTTTTGAGTAATGTTATTTTCCACATTTGGGCCATTCCAAAGTGTCACCTTCAATAAAAGTCAACAGAGGTGCTTCAGGGCTGCGCTATCATCTACATGTCTGGAAGAGGTGAGGAGGTATTTAGAGACATGAAATGTTAGTCTGCATTAATTGTATTTAAGAACAGTAGAAGATTTTCAGCAAAATGTTACCGATTTAGATGTAGGTCAACAACAACTTGCACTTATCTAGTGCCCTCCACTCAGGGTAGCATCTCAGAGCGCTTTACAATGGCGGAGCCTGACTCCAAGCCGGAGGGGTTGGGGTAGGTGGCCATATTCATGGTCGAAGAGGAAGGTTTTCAGCCGGGATTTGAAAAAGGGGAGAGGGGCCAAGGCGGAGGGATTGAGGGAGAGTGTTCCACAGTTTTGGGGCGCAGTGTCTGAAAGCATGACCTCCGATGGTGGGGTGTGCGAGGGATGAGCAGGAGGCCGGTGCCAGTTGAGCGGAGGCACCGGGTGATGAATTAGGGAGTGAAGAGGTCGGAGTGGTAGGGAGGTGCCAGGGAGTGAATGGATTTGAACATGAGTGTGAGGATCTTGAAGTCGATCCGTTTGGTGATGGGGATGTTAGAAAATAAAATCAGCCAAATCTGTAAGGAAATAACGCTAATTCCTTTAACCAGATATCAGACTGTTTTATTATTATTCGTTCGTTATTCCCCAATATCCCGATGGGTCAGACCACAGGCCGGTACAATCAACAGATCTTATAACAGAATAACACCACTATAGATATCTCGAGTTCAAGAGTTCAATACTGTGTCTTTACAGCACACAAGCTTGTTTCTTCATGCTTTCAGTCTTCTTGCTTACAGCTTCCAATCTTCCATCTGATATCCTCAGTCTTAGTGTTTCTAGCTCTCAGTCTTCCATCTCCCGTACCCTTGTCTCCGCAGCCCGGGATGGCCCCATCTCCCGTATCCTTGTCTCCGCGACCCGGGACGGCTCTATCTCTCTTATCCTCGTTTCCGCGACCCGGGACGGCCCCGTACACAAAGTTATTGGAACTCTTATACCAATGTTCGTCCAATCATGGTGTGGACATTAGATCACCTGGTCGAAATCATGCTGGGTTCACGTGAACCGAAATCATGCTGGGTTCACGTGAACACCTCATGGGGTGTACGTGCCTCAGCACACATACACATTGTCCTTAAGACCCCTGTTATCCGATGCTTGTTATTTTGTGGTGTGGGATCATTAGTACATTCCTTTTAAGTGACTGGCTATTTCTTATCAGTATCCCGGGATGCTACCAAGGTCCTCTAGTTTAAGCAACTTGCTCATTAATTGCTATTCTTGAGGGTTGCCTTCTGTTGCTTGGCAGGCCCTGTCAGAATTTAGCGACTTATTGCTCAGTCGAGATCCTGTGTCGACCGGTACCTTGGACCGTTACCTCTGTGGGCTTGTTGTCATTTACTGATAAGAGGTGACCCCCTGCCCCTGTCCGTTATTCTTTCAAAAACAGAGAAAACCAGATGTATCCTATCCCATGACTGTCAGTCCAGTTGTCTCCCACACTTAACTTAAAAGTTAACCCATTCACAACATCTATTATGATTCTAGCAGTATACAAAAAGTGTATATTCTAACAGTCGCCACCTTGATACCGAATGAATATGAGGTATCACAAAACTACAAAAAGAAAGATAATTTCCACATCGACACAATATATCAACATATTCGAATGTCGTTCACACGCACATCAGCGCACTTAAATGGCTGGTGCGATCGCCAGCGTACTCAAACGCCTGACCTTTACCGAAGCTTGGTCCCGACTACACCTTAGTGTGGCATCCACAGCTTACTCAAAACTACTGTCCTCTACTTGAAGTATTCAAACATTTAAGGAGACAACCACAAACTTCCTAGCTAATATAGTCAAATATTCAGCTTTAAAAACAATCAGACGTTGATGTATTCAAACATGCAACATCATTAAACGTTCGTCAAGGCTTGATTGTATATTCTAACAGGGAGCCAGTGGAGTCTGGTCAGAACTAGTGAGATGGTTGTACAGAGTTTGGTCCGGGTCAGTATGCGGTTGGCAGAGTTCTGAATGAGCTGAATCTTTTCAATGGTGGAGCTGGGGAGACCAGCGAGGAGTGCGTTTGAGTAATCCAAGCGGGAGGTGACAAATGCATGCACAAGGGTTTCGGCTGCATTTGGGATAAGGTATGGTCGGAGGTGGGCAATGTGGTGCCTTTATTTATTTATCTATTTATTCTTCAAAGTGACCTTTGAAGAATAAATAAATAGCTTTGCAATCTGCCTCAGTGTTTTGTTACAAAGTCTGTCTGAGAAATACTGCACAGAAAATTATCCAGATTGCCTTTCTGTGATGAGAAATGCAATGACACAAAATACGTTCTTTCTCACTAAATGCATTGCATTCTATCAATAGATGAGGACATCCATTTATCAGCATGATTTGATAAAAAATTTTCGCAATGAAATTAAATATCAATTCAGATGAAATGATCATTCTGATAAATTAAATCTTATACTTACTGCAAAAATTGACGTTGCAGCACACAATACTATCTTTGTTATAATAGATAAAATAAAATACGAGCATATTACTTCTTAGTGAAAAACGTTCTATCATCTTAAACTCTTTTCATACCTTGTTGATCATCAAAATATTATGAAACATTTCACTTTCCTTTAGAAGCACATGGAAACATAGTAACAAAAGATTTAAAGTGACTCCTGGTCATCCCAGCTGTCCTTATGTAAAATATAGTAAATGTTGGCAGCTTAATGTTTCCACTGCTATCTAATTCAGTGGAAGCACCTCCCCAAGATTAAATTAATATTGTGTTTCAAATGTCCAATTTATAGATAAAAGAACATTCAACCATGAAGAATAAATATTTTTTTTGTGATTTTCAAACAATGAATATTGGTTTAAGCACTGTTAACTTATGAAATAGTGTCTCAAAAGTAGTACCAGTTTACTAATAGGGAGGAATTAGGATTATGCCAAAGACATAAAATGAAATTATAGCAGTCTGCTGGTCAGTTAGTTTGAGTAGAGCGTTGACTAGAGGGTTGATGTAAGTGTGATAAACAGCCTAATAAGAGGAAAATGATGCATTTGGATTGCTGCACATAGTATTGGTCACAACGAATAAGGCTGCCCAAACCCCAGTGGTAGGGCAGATGAGATCAACAAGAATAATCCCCAGTGATAAAGAAATTAACAATGAACATGAACAGTAGTGGATTCAAGTGACCAATTTATTATAATTATAATCCTTGCATTTGATATAGCACTTTTTATATCTTCTCGACGTCTCAAAGCGCTTCACAGAATATACTGTAAAGTGAATTGACTATATTTGGGGGCGAACTGCGGCAGCCAATTGCGCGCAGCAGTGTCCCCCAAACGGTCATGGATTGAGTGACCAAATTGTTATTGTTTTTTTTGGGGGGGGGGTGGCGCGGTGGGGGATTATTTACCCCCGGAAAAGCAATCCGCCAATCGACTAACAGACAGGTTTCTGCTAGGTAAGCAGAGACACGTGGGGTAATAATAACAATAATAATCCTTGCATTTGATATAGTGCTTTTCACGTCGGGAGGACATCCCAAAGCGCTTCACAGAACACACTGTAAAGTGAATTGACTGTATATTTGTGGGCGAACGCGGCAGCCAATTGCGCACAGCAATGTCCCACAAACAGTCGTGGATTGAAAATGACCAATTTATTATTGTTTTGGGTTTTGGAGGGATTATTATTAGGCTCTGTGTGGAGTAAAGAAACTTGCCCAAGGGTTTCGCCCTCTGCCTGGAATTTAACTCGGGTCTCTCGCTTGAAAAGCGAGTGCTCTAACCACTGCGCTACAGGACTCCAAGGAAACTTGGCCAACATTTGGTCCTCTCGCTGGCTTGGCGAGTGCGGTAACCGACCGCTGAGCGCTCACGATTGGAACGAGTCCATCGACCGTTATTATTTTTGAAGGAGAGAGAGAGCGCCCGGGGGCGAGCGGCGGGGGTGGGGGGAGCGGGCGCGGCGGCGGGGGGAGCGGGCGGCGGGGGGGAGCGGGCGGCGGGGGGGGAGCGGGCGCCGGGGAGGGAGCGGCGTGGGGGGGGGGAGCGGCGGCGGGGGGAGCGGGGGAGCGTGTGGGGGGAGCGGGAGCGGGAGCGTGTGGGGGGGGAGCGGGTGGCGGGGAGCGGGGAGCGGGCGGCGGTGGGGATCGGGCGGCGGGGGGGGGAGGGCGGGCGGGGGGGTGGGGGGGGGGGGGGGAGTGGGCGGCGGGTGGGTCCGAGCACGTGCCGGACCCAGGACTTGACCCCAAATGAAAACAAAAAATCCCTCCCAAAGGGGGGGGGGTCATTGCGTCCGCCGGTGTGACGGGCGGGTGTCAGTGTGACTGGTGACGGCTGGAGGGAGAGGAGGAGGAGGAGGAGCTGTTGGTGTTGGAAGTTGTTCTTTCCTGTTCCGCCGCCGCAGCCGCATTTCAGACCCAGTGATGGAGGGCGGCGCTGAGCCGCTGTCCCCCCGCGAGGAGGGAGAGCTGGAGGACGGCGAGATCGACGACGATGACAACGACGAGAACCTGTACCCGAGCGCCCGGCCCGTCCCGCTCCCGGTCCCCGCCCCAGTCCCGATCCCTGTCCCGGCCTCGACGCCGAAGCCCAGGCCCCGGCCCGGGTCTGGCAAAAGCGACGGTCCCTTCCAGAAGCCCCGGAGGACCGCGAACCGCTTCCAGCCGACGCCGGGCTCCGGCAACGGCCTCCCGTACCGCCTGAAGGAGCCGTTCAGGGGCTTCGCCTCGCAGCACCCGGCCTCCTCCTCCTCCTCCTCCTCCTCGCTGCTCCCGCCGCCGGCCATGCTCGGCGACTCTCCCCGCTCCAGCTTCTGGGAGCGGAGCCACGGCACCTTCGACCGCTTCCGTTTTCGAGAAGGTTCGAGCGGCGGCCGCTGGGGCAGAGGGCGCGGCTGCCCGGGGCCCGGCGACTTCGGGCCTCGAGGCTGCAAGCGGGGGAGGCCGGGCCCCGCGCCCGTGGCCGCCTTCAACAGCCTCCGCCGGGAGTCGCCTCCCAGGAAACGTATCCTTCCGTCCGTCCGCGCAGCCCCGACCGCCACGGTGGGTGGTGGGGGGGGTCGGAGCAAGTCCTGGCCCGGGAACGGCCTCGGCTCCCCCCCCCTCTCTCTCCTCACGCCACAGCCCGGCTCCGGGGCCTGGGCGGCTCCTCTGGCGTTTAACTGGTGGGGGAGGAAGAGGCTCCTGGGGGTGGTTTTCAGTGTGAAATAGGTGTGTGTGTGTGTGTGTGTGTGTGTCCCTCTCTCCTCTCCAGATGATAGGGACACATTTACACCGTCTGCCCTCGGGAGAGGGTTGAATTGGTGGGAGTAAGACAGACAGACCCCCCCCCCTCCCCTCCCTCCCCCCTGTGTGGGTGGGTGGATGGGGAGGGAGGGGGTGGGGGGGGGGGGGGTCTGCAATAGTAATTATTTTATTAGGGTTTTATTATGTATGTTTGGATGATGGTTTGGGTGTGAGGTGTACCTGGTCAGTCACGGATGCTTCAAGCAAAGCGGTGGACTTTTTTTGTTGTTGTTTTTTTTTTTAAAAAAAATATATGAGGTTTCGGGGTGTGGTGGTTCAGAGGCGGGAGGGGGACCGGTAACTTTTTTTTCCGGTACTTTTGAGAGATTCGCTTTCCGAATCGCTCTCGAAGCAGTTGGGGGCTCTCACTCACTCACTCACTCACTCTCTCACTCACTCACTCTCTCACTCACTCACTCTCTCTCTCACTCTCTCTCTCTCTCTGCGTGTTTGCAAAATGGGGGCTTTGCTCGCAGTTCGGGAATCCAGTGTTATTTCTGGGTGGAAATGTCGAGGGGGACATCTTGGGAGGTGGTTAGGATGACCGTGCAGAATGATGACTCACAGGAGAGTCATGAAGTTCCGGAGGGAATGGAGGAAACGATTTGATTTCTGTTCTGATATCATTCGGTCTATTCCAATATAAGTCTACCTGTCGTCCCCCCCCCCCCACCACCACCACCACTGTAATCCGCATGAAACCGACCACCTGCTCCCTCAACCCCAACCCTCCCTCTCTCCTCACCTCCCAGTTTCACCTCCTTGACCCCCTATTCACAGACATCATAAACCTCTCTCTACCCACTCGCACCGTCCGCACCCCTTTAAAAACGTCGGTCATCACTACTATTCTTTTTTTAAAAAAAAACTTTCCCTGGACCCATCCCTCTTCTCAAATTACTGCCCCATTTCCAACCTCCCTTTCCTTTCTGAGGTTCTGGAATGAGTCGTTGCTTCGCTTCTTCCTCTCCCACCGCTCCCTTCAAGAACGCCTCCAATTGGGTTTCAGTGCCGTCCACAGCACAGAAACAGCCCAGGTCAAAGTGACAAAATGACATTTTGCCCATCTGCTACCAGGGCTTCCTCTGCATCCTCATCCTTCTTGACCTCCCTGCTGCCTTCGATACCATTGACCATTCTAATCTCCTCCACCGCCTCTTTCACCTTAACCTTTATGGTTCTATCCTTGAATGGTTTAGATCCTACCTCCCATACCGTCTCCACTTCATCTCCACAAACGGCTTCTCCTCTAGCTTGACCCTCAGCTGTCCTTTCTACCCCACATCTGTGCCATGACCCACTCTGCCTTCCCCCACCTCTGCAACTTCGCTGGGCTCCGCCACTGTCTCACACCGCAGGCCACCGAGACCCTCATACACACATTCATCGCATCCAGGCTCAACTGCGCAAACTGCTTGTCTACCTCCCCCACTTCTCCCTCCGTAGGTTGCAGATCATCCAACACTCTGCAGCCCGTGTCCTCTCCCACACCAGGCTCCTCGACTCTATTGTCCCCCTATCCTTGCCTGACTCCACTGATTTCCTTTCACACAGGCGATGCAGTTCATCCTGGTCCTCACTTTCAAAGCCCTCCATGGCCTTGGCCTACTTCTGTGACCTCCTAAATCCCTATCAACCTGCTTGCTTCCACCGCTCAGCGGCTCCGTCTTGCTTCATGCCCCCCACCTCGCCCGCCCCAACGTTGGCGAGTGGGCCTTCAGCCACTCTGCCCTCACCCTCTGAAACTCCATCCTGCAGTCCCTCCACCTCGCCCCTTGCCTTCAAGACCCTCCTCTTTGACCGTGCCTTCAGCCACCCTCCTTTCCCCCCACCCTCCATCCTCCCCGATCCCAACCCTCAGCTCGGGTCTGAAACACTGATTGTTCAGCGCCTTGGGACGTCCTCCTAATGTGAAAGGACCTATACAAAAGTAATTTTGTTGTTGTATTTGGGTGGTGCCTTGGTTGCATCTGTGTATTGTTTTATACGTCCCAATTTCTCTAAAAAATGTATATCAGTCAAGCTGTAACTTATTGCCAAGCTCCAAGGTTGCTTGTACTGATGATTTTATAAATGCAAGTAATCAATGATCAGAATTGATTTGAACATCTTATGGATGTTGCAGGGCACTTTAAGCTATAAGTCTGAGCTGAAGTTATGCGTGAGTAAGCCAAGAGTTCATTTGGCAGAATATGCATTAAGGGTAGCATGACACATAAGAATGTTTTTAATCTGTTCTTTTCAGATGCTCACTAACAGTGGCACAAATTAAATCAGAAATCTAGCTTTCCCCCCCAAATTACAGTTATTTTTCCTCACACACTTAGAAGTATGCTGAATAATCTGCGTTTTACTAACTTGTATTTAAGACCACTTTGCATACAAATTGTAAACTCATGTTGGCATACATGACATTGAAATGGTTATGCTGTCCTTTACATTGTTCTGCTTTTTCATTTAATGCATCTTTGCAGTTTTTTTTGCAGTTTAGTTAGTTTACATTGGTTGGTGGCTGAAGGTGTTCTAGTCTAATCTTGTCCCATATACTGGACACATTTTGCCTATCAGCCTCCTGTGAATTCATCTATGAAGATACAACCTCGTTTCTACTGATTATACTCAATAACTTTGTGTGATAGTATGAGTTAATTTTACACTCTGATTTTCCATCTCCTGTTGTAAAAATGTTACCATTTAAACCTTGCTCTTAATCTGACTAAAAGGTAGTAGCCCATTAGGATAAACTACCAGCATGAGTGATGGAACAAGACATTACAGATGATTTCTTAAAGGAATTTAGACAACGTCATATCAACTGAAATAATTTGGAGTTATGTTATTAGGTTTAGAAACTTCAGAACTGTAATTTCAGGACATTTAAAAACAACGGAAAGCTTCCTGTTCAAATCAGGTCATTATTTGAGCATGAGTCCTTTTTGCAGTTTCGTTTCCTCCTTTGGGACGAGTTTTACTTCTGTTGACACACATTAACATGTTTTGATGAACATCAATGATGCAATCACTTGGAACTGAGTTTAAACTTCAACACTGAGTCTGAATGCAGGAAAGTGAAACCTAGTGTCTCAGACAACACAGTTTAAATAATAATAATCCTTGCATTTGATATAGCGCCTTATCATTTCTTAGAGACGTCTCAAAGCGCTTCACAGAATATACTGTGAAGTGAATTGGCTGTGTATTTTATGGGCGAAACGCAGCAGCCAATTGCACACAGCAGTGTTCCACAATCGTTAAATTATTATTTAAGATCACACAGAATTGTGGAAAATTCTTAAATTCCGAAGCCATTTTGTATGGACTGTGGAAAGCTGGCTTCCAAACCAAGAGCGAATTAAAGAATGTTCCGCCTTTCTAAATTTATTACCGTGGTTTCATGTGCTAAGGCTGGGTGGGATTTCAGACCTGGGGAGGGGGGTTAAGAGTAATTCATCAGCTTTCGGTCTGATTCTGATCTGTGGGACAACAGTGAGAATTTAAAGCAATTTGTCTGCTTGGTAACTGCAGATGCTAATTTAGACCACGATGGCAGTATCTTAAAAGTAATTTTTCAAAAAATGTTATTTGCATAGAAATGTACTATACATAAAGTGCTGATAGAATGGCCCTGTATGATCCACAAGTTTGATGAGTTAGTGCAGCTTTTGTGATTGATTCAATGGTGTGTAGATAATAAAGCAGCATTTTATCTGTCTTACCAATGGAGTGAGAACAGATAAAAGCAACAATGCTAGTTTTATTTATATTCTGGGAGGCAGCTGAAAGCTAGTGGACTTTTCTCCAAAGTCAGCAAAACCAATTGTTTGAATGTAGAAACCGTTTTGAGTTAGAAACATAGAAATTTCAGTGATGAAGGTGGCTATTGTGGCTAAATTGTGCCTGTGCTTCTATTACCTGTGTATGTTTGTAAGTAGTGATTTTTAATAATTCCTAAACCCTCAAGTACAGGGTGACCAAAAAGTTGTGATACTATTACAATGTCTAATACATTTTAAAGAAATGATTTTTTTAGATAAGGCAGTTAGATGTCATCAAGCTCTCCCTGTCCACTGGTTCAGTTCCCACGCCCCTAGAAACAGCTGTCATCACCCCCATCTTGAAAAAACCTTCCCTGGACGCATCCCTCCTCTCCAGCTACCGCCCCATCTCTAACCTCCCATTCCTCTCCAAGGTCCTGGAACTAGTCGTCGTGTCCCAGCTCTGCTCCTTTCTTTCTCGCCATTCCCTCTTTGAACCCCTCC
Source organism: Callorhinchus milii (assembly GCF_018977255.1). Classification (NCBI taxonomy): domain Eukaryota; kingdom Metazoa; phylum Chordata; class Chondrichthyes; order Chimaeriformes; family Callorhinchidae; genus Callorhinchus; species Callorhinchus milii. The sequence continues at coordinate 36,832,004 of NW_024704746.1, read as the reverse complement.
AATCCAGCTTCTGCGCCGCCCACAGCAAGGAAACAGCCCTGGTCAAAGTCACTAATGACATTCTGCGCATCTGTGATCAGGGCTCCCTCTGTCTCCTTGTCCTCCTCGACCTCTCTGCTGCCTTCGACACTGTCGACCACTCCATCCTCATACACCGCCTCTCCGCTTTACTCAATCTTCACGGACCTGCCCTTGCCTGGTTCGATTCCTATCTCTCTCACCGTCTCCACTTTGTTGCTTCTAATGGTTTCTCCTCCAGCCCCCACACTGTCACGTCTGGCGTCCCCCAGGGCTTTGTCCTTGGCCCTCTCCTCTTTAATATCTACATGCTCCCCCTTGGTGACATCATCCGCAGACATGGGGTCAACTTCCACATGAATGCGGATGACACCCAACTCTATCTTTCTGCCTGCACCCTCAACTCCAGGACCACTGCTGTCCTGACAGACTGCCTGTCGGGCACCAAGTCCTGGATGAGGGCAAATTTCCTACAGTTGAATGTGAACAAGACTGAGGCCCTCCTGATTGGCTCGCGCCTGCGCCTCAGCACCTCAGTCTCTGGCAGCATCAATCTCCATGGCTGCACACTACGCTCATAAGCCAGTCAGGAACCTAGGTGTCTTGTTCGACCCTCAACGTTTTTTTCCCACATCCAAGCCATGACCCGCTTTGCCTTCCCTCACCTCCGTAACATCGCCCGACTCCGCCACTACCTCACCCCTCAGGCCGCTGAAACTCTTGTTCATGCCTTCATCACCTCCAGGCTCGACTATGCAAACGCTCTGCTTGTCGGCCTTCCCAACTCCTCCCTCCACAGGCTGCAGATAATCCAGAACTCTGCAGCCTGTGTCCTCTCCCGCACCAAATTCCGTGACCCCATCTCCCCACTCTCGCCCCCAACCTCTGGACCTCCTAACCCCCTACCAACCCGCCCATTCCCTCCGCTCAGCCGGCTCCAGCCTGCTCCACATCCCCCCCAATCCACTCCGCCCCACCGTTGGCGGGAGAGCCTTCTGCCACTCTGCCCCCAACTTCTGGAATTCCATCCTTCAGTCACTCTGCCTCACCCCCTCCTTAGCCTCCATCAAGTCCCGCCTCAAGACCCTCCTCTTCGACCATGCCATTGGCCACCCCCCTTCCCTTCCCTCTCCCCGCTGACCCCAGCTCGGGTCTGAAATGCTGTACACTGTCCAGTGCCTTGGGACGTCCTCCCAACGTGAAAGGCGCTATACAAATGTAATCTTCTTGTTGTAGTTATCACGACCTTTTGTTCACCCTGTATAAATGCCTAATCATCTAGTTTTCTGCTTACAACCAGCTCATGGAGTTTTTAGTCTTTTTAGACTTGAAAGTTTATGGAATCTATAATGAAATAGCAAAATGAGTTGTCAAGTGAAACTTATCTATAGAATTATTGTTTATGGAGTAAGTTCAGTGCGGTTATATAATCTTGAGGTCCATTTGACGAACCATGAGAGTGAAACTCAAATGGTTTACCCCAGTCATATAGGGTAATAATCCCTATTATGTTTCTAATAGGGAAGAGGCAAAAAACCCTATCTTTAGGGCAACTCTTAATCCATTTGTGCAGTTGATGCCTAATGATCAAAAGTAGTCATGGAATCCTACAACACAGAAGGAGGTCATTTGGCCCAGCATGCCTGTGCCTTTGGAAGAGCTGTCCAATTTCACCCCCCACCCTTGCTCTTTCCTCATAGCCTTGCAATTTTTTTCTTTTCAAATATATATCCAATTCCCTTTGGAAAGTTATTATTGAAATTGCTTCCATCACCCTTCAGGGAGTGCATTCTGTAATATTGTATAATGTAATGCTTCATTCTTTGGAAAAGTGTTAAGTTTCCTTTACGTTTAATTCAGCAAAATTCTTGATGCGGTTACCATCAAGACGACCGCCAAGCTACTCTTATAGAAATGATCAAGACATGGAAGAAACCTTTGAGGAACTGCTTAAGAAATACAAGGAAATTCAGCTGGAACTGGAATGTCTTAGTAGAGAAGAGAAGATATCTCTGTGTACTAAGGGAGAAAATGTACAGGAGGAAGAAACAGACATTGTGAGTGGTGAACACAGTATTGATGCCAACAGTATTGACAAGAATAGTACTCAGATTTCATCTTCAACTGAAAATATACAGTCAAAAATTTTCCAGGCATTTGAACTGAAACCTATTAGGCAAAAGCTGCTTACTCCAGCACAAATGGATCAAATTAACCAGACAAAGGAAGAATTGGAAACCGAGTCTAAAGCAGGTTTGCAAGACACAAAAATAACTACTTCTATTTTATGGTTTGTGAATACCAAATGATACATTTGTTTTATTAGTAACTTTTTTATTTTAGATGGTGAAGATAACGATCCCAACCTTTCAAACAACAGGGAGTCTGAGGAATTTCTCCTTAAGGTAGATGAATAATGTGTTTGTAATTCAGAATTTATAACATCACTTTTGGTGTGGCCTGCAAATTTAAGGATAATGAAATATTAATTCTGTGAACCATTAACAGGCTAAAGAGGATGATGAGGATGAGGGGAAGGAAGAGGAGGTATCAGAACTCCAGTTGCGACTGCTCGCTCTGCAATCTGCGAGTAAAAAGTGGCAACAGAAAGAACAACGTGTGATGAAGGAGAGCAAGGAAAAGCTGATGAAGCCGAGAATGAAAACTAGCCCTAAAGCCCATTCAGTCAAGAAACCTCTAAGTACAGGTACTGAATTGTACAGTTTTGTTGTGCGAGATGAAAATGTATTACTGTCTGGAGATAACATCTAAATATCCAAGTTGAATACTTGTGGTTAGTTTAGCTTGGATTCATTATATTGCTGTCCTATGAATGTGATTTTATGTTTTGACCAATTCAGAATGATTCCCTTAAAAAATTAGTAAACAGATTGGTATTGATCCATGTTTTGTCACAGCAAAGCTGATAATAATAATGGTATTTCAAACGTCCATCTCCATGAATCCTACATATGTAAGATATTCTTGTTAAATTGTTTGTCATTTAGAACCTATGACATTTTCAAGTTATTTTCCAGGAACAAAACTTCCAGTTGTACTAACTTTAGCTCTGCATGCTGCAAAATATACACATAAAAATATAAATTGAATTGTCAAATAAGTGAATACATTCTCTGTTTGTCGTTTGAATTATGACGATTTCTGTTCTGGAACATTTTTCACTTCCAGTAAGGTTTTCACACCCTTTTATATAAGAATTTGGTGGTCATACCTTTCAGAGTTAATGCACGTAAAGTATAATAGACTCTGGACAAATGAAGTGGCATTCACAACCTGTCAGAGCGCTTAACAGTGGCGGATGCCAAGCCAGTGGGAGGGGGAATGTGACTGTAGGCATGGTCGAAGAGGAAGGTCTTCAAACGCGATCTGAAAATGGGGAGATTGGACAAGGCAAAGAGATTTAGGGAGAGAGTTCCACAGCTTTGGGGCGTTGTGGCTGAATGCGTGGCTTCCAATGGCGTGGCAGAGGTAAGGAGGCCGGAGTCAGTCGAGCTGAGGCAGCGGGTAATGGTGTAGGGAGAGAGCAGGTTGGAGAGTTAGGGGTTGCTAGGGCGTGTAGGGTTATGTCAAGTAATTTAATGCTGTTTTTACACTGAAACTACACTGATTGAAATTTCTGGTCTAGTGGCATTGGAGAAGTGTATGCAGGTAGATGTTTAACCATTATATATTGTAGGCAACTGCTTAGACGGCTGAGAAGTCAGCATAATCTTGACTCCAATAATTAAAAAAAAGTTATATTTCGGGTGGAAAATCATTTGTTTGACTTCTTTGTTCAGTAGTTGCTACAAAGCAGGTTTTGCGAAGGCAGAAGACCAGAGCTTGGAAAAAACTGCAGCAGCAGAAAGAACAGGAAAAGCAACGACGAGAAGAAGAAGAGAGGAAACAAATTGAAGAGGAAGAACGGAGAAAGCGCGAGGATGAAATTCGGAAAATTCGTGACCTCTCAAATCAGGAAGAACAGTATAATCGGTTCATGAAACTTGTGGGAGGGAAAAAACGATCGAGCAGCAAGGTAAGAGTGAGGCTTTGCATTGATTTAACTTTTACTAGTTCATTTGCTCATCGTCACCTACGCTTCTACATGCGTGTCCTTTAACAACACTCCAAAGTTGATGAGTTACACTATTAACTGATAGTTTTGGTATTTTCGCTGCTCCCTCTCATTTTAATTAGATCAGTGTTTTCCTGCATTATATATACTTATTATTACATGTATGAGATCTAAAGGAATTGCTATGAACGATCTATTGTCATTACACAAGTGTTAGGTTAGTTCCAATGCGAATAAGTCTAAAACATTGCACTGAGATTACTGTTTGCTTGCGTTTTGCAAGTGTTTTTGAGATGTAGTCAGAAATAATGTGCTCATTGTACACTGTAATAATTAAGTAGGTTGAAGAAGGAAAATATTTAGAAATACTTGGAAGCTCCCTAACTTTAAATAGAACTAGTGGGCAGCACACTTCAGGGCATCACTGCCTGGAATAAAGCATTCTCACAAAACCTCTTGTCTCCTCCATTTTTGCATATGTACTGCTCATAGACTCCCAGAAATGATCAGAGAGGGTGTGGGGGTCTGGAAACATGATTGTGTTTTACTCTCTAGCATTCTGGAGAAGGCTTGCTTTGAGCTGTGGGTGTCCTTGGACTGCGAGCCTACTTCTCATTATGGTGGTGAGTGATTCACTCAGCCACTTGCTGCAGATTGTTTCAATGCAAGCTACAAAAACAACATTCCAGAAATACGGAATGGTAATTTACAGGAACAGATTACAACCTTCCAGCAGCTTGTAATAAGTTCCACGTCATCCAGCAGGATTTCAAACGATGATACAACCTTAAATGTTGAATTTTCTTAGTCCACAGATGCAGATTTCAGAAAATCACAGGATAAGCAGATCGATGAATCAGGAAATCTGTATCAGTATGACAACTATGAAGAGGTTGCTATGGAAACAGATAGTGAAACTAATTCACCAGGTAAGTAATGCACAATCTGTTCTAATCCATTGGCTCATAATCGGGTGAAACTGCCAAAGCACCACAGGAAAATCTGCTAAGCAGATGGTTGCCCTTTTGCCAAGCAGATATTCTCCCAAGCTATCCTTTGGCAAATTGATGAAGGTAGATAATTGGGGGAATCGCTTTGAGTTTGTTTTGGTGTTGTTAGGAGGATTCTTTATGATGGGAACATAGGAATGTACGTGACCATAAAAGATCATTCTGATATCTTCCATCCACCGTAAGGATTGGGTCCACCTAGATTTGAATTGATTGAAATTTCAGAGGAATTTTCCTTTAATAAATTTGTGCTCCTATGTCATACCATGTGACCCCTATTAAATGCCCCTAGGTCATACCATGTGAGCTTGTTAAACAAAAGGTATTGTGTAGTTAGTCTTAAGTATTCGCATGTATGACACTTGTTATTGTGACAATGGGTCTAATATCTACCAATTACTTGATAAGGAACCCTGGTACTTGGAAGTGGATTATCCTGATCCATATTGTGTCATAATTCTTTGAGCAATAATCATTACAATGCTTTTTCTCCTTCTCAACAGTGTCCTCTCCAGTGCCTCCTTTCTTCTCTACGGAATATCAGTTGGGATATTTTGTTCCGATGCCACCATTGCCGATGTATTTACAATATCAAGTTAGTTTCATTTCAAGTTGCTAAGTATCTTCCTTGACCATAATACAAAACTGATATTCTATTTGATATTGTGTTCCTGTGTTATTGTACTACCTTTATTTAGCACAATAACTTGCATTTATATAGCACCCTTGGTGTTGGGTAGCATCCTGGAACACTTGGCAGTAGCGGAGTCTTCATGCCAAGCCATGGGGAAAGGGAACGGGGGAGGTGAGCACGATCAAAAGGGAATGTCTAGGTAGGATTTGAAAGCGAGGAGAGAGAGGGCAAGGCTGAGAGATTGAGGGAGAGAGTTTTGAGATATAGTGGCCGAAGGCACGTCCACCGATGGTGGAGGGGCTGAGGGACAAACAGGAGGCAGGGTGGTGGAGTGGGGGGGGGGGGGGAGTGTAAGCAGATTGGATAGGGAGGTGTGTGGGCATGAAGGGATTTGAAAACAAGTGAGAGGATCTTGAAATCCATCCTTTCGGTAATTGGGAGCCAGTGGAGCCTGGCAAGGCCTGGTGTGATGGGGGTACATAGTATTGTGTGAGTGAGTATCTGGCCCTGGAATTTGGAACAATTGAATCTTGTGTATTGGTGAAGCTGGGGAGACCAGCAAGGAGGGTATTGGAATAGGTCAGCTGGGCAATGACGAAGGCGTGGATGAGGATTTTGGCTGCCTTGGTTATGAGGTTTGGATCAAGGAGTGCAGTGAAGGGGGTGGAAAAAAATTGGTCCTAGTCAGGGAACGAATGTGAGGAGGAAAGCTAGGGATTGAACCTGATGCCTAAGTTGCGCATGGGTTCGGTGAGTCTGAGGGAGAGCCTGGGAAGGTTGAGGAGTCCAGACCCGCAGGATAGAAGACTACAGTGTAATGCAAGTCATTTCCACGTTATTACCAAATAACGTGGTGGAGTGCTGTAGCTCAGTGGTTTGAGCGCTTGTCTCGCTAACAAAAGATCTGGGTTTGATTCCTAGCAGGATGAAATCTTGGGCAAGTTTCTTTACACACCTGATAATAATCCCTCAAGAAAAAAAAAACAATAATAAATTGGTCACTTCAATCCACAACTGTGGGACACAGTTGTGCGAAATTAGCTGCTGCGTTTTGCCGACAAATATAGTCAATTCACTTTACAGTAAATTCTGTGAAGCGCTTTGAGATGTCTAGATGTGAAAAGCGCTATATCAAAATGCATGTATTATTGTAGTATTGATTCATTTACACTATAATATGTGGACCCTATTCCCCACACATCTGCATAGCTGGCCAACTTAGTTTCTGCACGCCTGCCAGTTCCCGTGCAAACATATCTGACTCTGGGTCATCAGGTTGCCACTGATGTCAGCTTGCACACAGCACCAAAAGTGATGGCAGCAACCTGTTGACCTGGAAATAGGCATTTTTTGTTTAGTGCAGGAGCCGAGCTCCCAAGACACTGTTGTTGACGGGCCAGCCAACCTGGCTCGTCCACAGAATTTGGGGGCAGGGATTTTCTCACTGCTTGTTTCTGCGTGTAATCAAAATTGAAGTCCATCCAAGCTATCTGTGTTTCAAGCAGCAAATTTCTCCTGTTTATACATTGTTTTGCAGTAATCGTTATTCCAGTGAAAACTAAATCAGCAAACATTTGTTCCCTTTTAGAATATGGATACATATTTGCCTCCTCCATTGGAGCCCCCACCACCCCCACCTCTCCCTCCAGAGGAGCCTGAGCAGCCGCCCAAACCACCATTTGCTGATGAGGAAGAGGAGGAAGAAATGCTTCTTAGAGAAGAGCTATTGAAGTCTATAGCAAACAGGCGTGCCACAAAACCAGAGGTAATAATGAGTTTATAATCATACTCATATTAATAATCCTTGGACTCGGTATAGCGCCTTATCACATCGGAAAGGTGTCTCAAAGCGCTTCACAGCATTTACTTGTGAAACGGAGTGACGTGTGCATTTGTAGGCAAACACGGCAGCACAATGGCGCATAGGAATGTTCCACAAACAGCCATGGAGTGAGTGACTAATTTGCGGGACTGTTGACCAGGATACTGGGGAGGAACTCCCTTCTCTTTTCAAATAGTGTTATGGGATCTTTAACTTCCACCTCAACAGGCAGACGGGACCTTGATTTTTTTTTTCAACATTTCATCCGAAAGACGGCACCTCCATCAATGCAACAACAACAACAAGATTCCATTTATAGAGCGCCTTTCACGTTGGGAGGACGTCCCAAGGCGCTGTACAGTTGGGTCAGGACCCGAGCAGGGGGGAAATGGTCAGGGTGAGGGGAGGGAAGGGAGGGAGCGAGGAGGGGGTAGAGAGTCGAGAGGGGAGCTAAAGGCACAGTCAAAGAGAAAGAACACCCTCTCCCAGTGCTGCATGGAGTGTCAACTCAGACTGTGTGAGTTCAAGTCCTGACGTAGGATTTGAGCCCCCAACCTTCTGACTTGGAGGCGAGAATGCTACCACTGTGCCAGGCTGACACTTGTATATTAGTTTTAGCCAGCAGAGGGCAGTCTTTAATCACTAATTAGATTTAGTTGCAGTGGGTTGTTCACAAACTAGCATTTTTGTTTTTTAATGGATTCAATCCATTAAAATATAGACACTTAACACTTGCCAGCAATAGTTTTGGTGTCGGACTGCGTTGAATTAGTTTATAGCTAGGCAGCCATGAGATGATTGATTTATGTCCGTGTGTCAAGGGTGGTCATTGTGAATCATTCCTGAAGGAAAGTGTGCAGGATCAGGCTTGGCTCTGACAACTCTGGTTGAAAATTGTGCCAACGTGAAGAATTTTAACCAGAATTTTAGTGAGGACTAATGCTTCAAGAGAAGAGTTTAGGTTGGTTCAAGAGGATAATTTAGGTAGGAAGAGGGTGGAGAAGCTTTGTTGTGTGCAGCCTCAAACACTGATATGTTTTTTTTCCCTTCTAAACAGGATGCAACTGATAACTGTGATTCACTGTCTCTTTCTGTTGATAACTCTCAATCTGCACCATTGAGCAACATTTCCATTGTTACTTCCCAACCACGAGCCCAAAACACAAAGTTTGTGAGAGGATCTCAAGCACCTCCACGGCAAATGATCATGGTAACTAACTATCTTTGGGTAGATTGTCTCGAGAGCAATTGCTCAATGAAATCATTTTATTTAGTGGTTAAATGAGAAGTATACTAAAATTAAGTCTAGGTTCAAATGTGATGTTAGATAACAGGCTTTTTGTTAATGGCAAGGGTTGTCATAGTAAATATTTCCTATTGGTTCAAGTTATCTGAACTGCATCACAAGAACAGAGTTCTGATTGAATGCATTATCTGTAAGCAATGCTTCTTTGTTTGATCTTTTCCACTGTTGACACTGTTAACCAAAATACAGTATTAAGCTGCAAATAGTTGATATTTGCAGGGCAAAAATTCTGTAGTTTTGTACACTAGTAATAGGCATACATTTATAAATGGACATTTAAATATTTAATCAGCCGTTGGATAACAACACAGTATTATAGAAAGTTAAAGTTCAATTTGAAGAATTCTGCACATAAAGCTTTACCTGATGATTCAGTGAGCCGTACACACTGAATGTTCCAGCGTCTAAATGGAGCTTCCTCCCTTATCCTGCCATCAAAAGTGAACGAGATCCTTTTTTCCATTAGGTAACTGTAATTCAGTATAGATAATGTGTTATTTGTTCAATTGTTATTTCGGTAACTCAATGTATTAATCATTTTTAATCTAATGAATAGAAAAACTTAAAGAAGTATGCAATCAAGCCACGTGATCAGATGTGTTGTTTTGGATCCTTAGCTTTTTAATACCCACTCTATTGAGTCCTAGAATTTATTCCAAATTAGGTAAAACATCTGAAGGGACAAATGTTGCCTTCAGGTAAATACCTTTTGAAATCCAGGCTTCAGACATCAGATGTGTTGAAAGTTGTAAGAATTTTAAAACAACCAGGTTCATGCAGGTTATAGAATAGTTCTCCTGTCTGATTTTAACTCTAGATTTCAATGTGTGTAATGGTTTTCACCTGAAAGTCCATCCTACAGATAGTTATCGACATATGGGTGTATATAATCAATTTCAATAGCCTTTGCATGAAAGGAGTGTATCAAAGTGTTGATGTGAAACATTTACATGAATGGATAGCCTGAACAAATTCAAGTAAATATTTACCTGCCCAGCTCCAGAAGGGAAAGTTCCATTAATAAAATTTATTTTTTGGGTTAAAATAAGTACTACCTGGTTGTGCCTAGTTAGAGCACAAATCTGCTTGTAAAGTGTGCATGTGCAGGAAGCCGGTCAGTCTGTGTTGGAAGTGATATCAGCGGCAACAACAACTTGCATTTATATAAGCGATCGGATTACCTGAAGATTTTTTTTATTTTGTGGACCTGTCATAACACAATGTCTTAATTTTCTGGACCCCGAATACTGCAATGCAATGGGTTTGTTTTATACTTATGATGGTAATTCCAGCACTGTACAAAGCGATGTAAAGATAATCCTGATTTTTTTTTTCCCCTGTCCCTTGTGTGTTCAAACCGTAAAATGTTGATCTTTCTCTTAATTTTCAGATACCTAGACACAAATCCGTAGTTGTGAGACTGGACGACTCTGATGATAGTGACTCGGATAATGAACAATCCAATCTGAATGTAGGTGTTTTGGGAGGTTTGGAGTCCATGATCAGAGAAGCCAGAAGAACTGCAGAGGTATGGAGATGCATAAACCCTATTTCTATGGTAGATGCTTAAGCTTTTGTATGCAATTACCTACTAGGTAGTGCAACCCTCTGGAATCACAGTGATATTTGGAATGGATTAAGTTCAGTGATACCTGAAATTTTTGTTAAAGTTCATTATCGGATAGTCCGGTAGGTTAGCATACAATTCCTTCATTTGAATTTCGGCAAGGCTAGTAGGACAAAATAACCTCTTGCTTGATTGTAAGTGTCCTAAATAAAAAATATTTGGACAATTTCAGCCCAATTTGATTTTTATGTTCACAGCACAAAGATGCCAGTAATTTAGCACTGAATTTGACATCTTGGGCCATGAAGATGTAAAATGTGAAAATGTTACTGAAGCAATGGAGGTACAGTAGATTGAAGTAGGGCTATTGGAGATGAATGGAGCAGCTTTTGCTCTAGCTGGCTCTTGTACACAACCTAAAATGCATTTCAGACTGACCTTAGATTCAAAAAGTAGAAAATCACTTTTGTCAAAAATTTACCAGAAAATATGCGTGAAATATGTTGATACTTTTTTTTCTCTCTCTCCCATGTTCTGTAAAGGCTTCAAAATCAAAGCCCAAACTTAAAGCAGAGAAGGAAAATGTCCCTGCAACAACCGCAGGAAGTCTGCCAGAAGGAGGAAGAAAAGAACATAGACTCTTAAAAGCAGATATTGTGAGGTAATTAGTCATCCGCCATTTAATATCTGGTCCTGTACAGTAAAACAGGCACTCTGAAAATTCCTGTTCAGAAATAAGGAAACAATCTATTTGCATTAAGTTAGCAGTGTATTTGCTTATAACCATCTTTCAGAGTTTAATCTTTCTTGGAGTTTAATCGTGTCTTGGAGCAGCAGTCCAAGACACTATCCTCCACAAAGAGAGTTCTGTAAATGCAAGGGTCTTTTTTTTGGCCATTTAGGATTTTGAAACCACTGTTTTATTCTAACCTGATACAGAAAGTCATGATCCTCGTATTGTTTTACTAATTATCATAGTTAAAACATTTAAAGATGGAACAAATTAAATTCTTTACAGTTTAAATACACAATTTGCTGCTGCAAAAGGCGATAACTGCAATCTACAATTCTTTTGTGAAATTAATTAGTGAAATTTAAAAATAAGAGTAAATATGTTTATCTTTTCACACCTCCCCCTTTTTGATGATGGTGTTAAGCCAGAAAGTCATGTGACATAAGAAGAGCTCAGAAATCCAAGGTATTTTCTGGGGAATTTAGTCTAAACTACAAACTCATATGGCTAAAGGAATGCACTAAGCATTGCATCCTTTCTATTCTTAATGTGCTAGATTCTTCATGCTTACTACTGTATGTAGCAAGAGTACAATTCTATTGTTTTGCTTTAATATATTGAGATCTGATTTGATTTGTTTAGCCGTGAGAAGCAGCGATTGTTAAAGACTGATAAAGTCATCAGTCCATCATTAGGTCACGTAGATGTGGAAATGGATGTTAAAGAGAAGCTAGCACTGGCCAGTAAACAGCTATTAGAAGTTGAAGACCAACTGAGAAAACACAAGTAAGTTTTAGTTTGATTTTAAGTAAGATTCCGTTTTTACTGTGAACCTGAATGAATATACCACATTTCTCCCAGTCTCCTTAAAGCTCTCGATTATAACTTCATTTCTGTCAAAGAGAGCTTTATGAATAAGATCTATTTTGTTTAGAGCTTAGCATGTGTAAGAGAACAAATGAATTCTAACTGTAGAAGAGAGCATTAAATATTCAGTTTCTGAGCACCCCATTTAATTTGTTATGGGAATAAATATCTCAGTTTTAAACTTCAACAACACTACTAGAAAAAGGTTACTGAGGGGTGAAGGGGCATATTGTAGGTGGCATTTAAATTAATATCCAAAATAAAGCTTTCCACAGTAACGTATAAAATGTCTGGTTTTATTCAATTTTCCCAGTTTCCCTTAATGTTTACCTTGTGCCATGTCTCCTTAAACTGCACATTACTCTTCAGAAATTCTCTTGCCAGTGTTTGTGAAAAACTACTTTCTCAAATTCTGAGTGATTTGGCTATTATTCTTAGTTGTGTTTCCCTTGCCCCCACTCACCATGCATTTTCTCTTTTGCTTAGAACAATTTGAAAATGCACAATATACACCATTTTATTTTGTTTCTCATTTGAATGTTTTGTTACTCGAGTGCAGTGGTTCATATCTATCTATTTTTGTTTCAGACTCCTATTGACAAAAGATGAAACTCTCTTGTCAAATCTCCTGCAACAAGTAGCAAAGAAGAAAGAAGCACTGCGGCAAGCAGAAGTCAAGTACATTAAGCAAAAAGAGCAGCTGCAGACAGCAGAGAAAATTGTCAATGCCAATAGAATGCTTCTCAAAAAACTTCAGGAGCAGGTATGCAAAGTGCAGCGCCTCTGCACCTCAGGCTCTGGCAGAGTCCCTCAGGGCTTTGTCCTTGGCCCTCTCCTCTTTAATATCTACACGCTCTCCCTTGGTGACATCATCTGCAGACATGGGGTCAACTTCCACGTGTATGCGGATGACACCCAACTAACTCTATCTTTCTGCCTCCACCCTCAACTCCAGGACCACTGCTGTCCTGACAGACTGCCTGTCGGACATCAAGTCCTGGATGAGGGCAAATTTCCTACAGTTGAATGTGAACAAGACTGAGGCCCTCCTGATTGGCTCGCACCAGCACCTCAGGCTCTGGCAACATCAACCTCCATGGTTGCACACTGCAATTCACCAAGCCAGTCAGGAACCTAGGTGTCTTGTTCAACCCTCAACTGTCTTTTCTTCGCCACATCCAAGCCATGACCCGCTCTGCCTTCCCTCACCTTCGTAACATTGTCCGACTCCGCCATAACCTCACCCCTCAGGCTGCTGAAACTCTTGTTCATGCCTTCATCGCCTCCAGGCTCGACTATACAAATGCCCTGCTTGTTGGCCTTCCAAATTCCTCCCTCCACAGGCTGCAGATAATCCAGAACTTTGCAGCCCGTGTCCTCTCCCTCACTGAAGTCCATGACCCCATCTCCCCCACTCGCCTGACTCCATTGGCTTTCCCTAACCTTCAGAGGATCCAGTTCAAGATCCTGGTCCTCACCTACAAAGCCCTCCATGGCCTCGCCCCACCCTACCTCTGCAACTTCCTAACCCCCTACCAACCCGCCCACTCCCTCCGCTCAGCCAGCTCTGCCCTGCTCCCTGTCCCCCGACCCACCCTCCCATTGGCGGGAGAGCCTTCAGCCACTCTGCCCCCAACCTCTGGAATTCCATCCCCCAATTACTCTGCCTCACCCCCTCCTTAGCCTCCTTCAAATCCTGCCTCAAAACCCTCCTCTTCAACCATGCCATCAGCCACCCCCCTTCCCCTCCCCTCCCTTCTCCCTCCCTGACCCCAGCTTGGGTCTGAAATGCTGTACACTGTCCAGGGCCTTGGGCCGTCCTCCCGACGTGAAAGTCACTATACAAATGTAATCTTGTTGTTTTCTTCATGTTTTGTGTTCTCGCTTTATAAATTCCTGTTTTTTTTTAATTCTGTGTGTCAGCCTGGCCCAGTAGTAGTACTCTCACCACTGAGTCAGAAGGCTGTGGTTTCATGCCCCACGTTGGGACTTGGAATCACATGGTCTAAGATGAGATTCTAATGCAATGCTGGGGATGTGTTGCATTGTCAGATGTGCCATCCTTCGGATAAGACATTGAACTGCGGAGGCATATGTCTGTTCGGGTGGATCAAATGCAAGGATTATTATTATGTTAAAAGATCCCATGGCACCATTGGAAAAGAGAAAGGAGTTTCTCCCAGTGTCCTGGCCAACAATCCCCAAAATAAAATTGGTGACTCCCTCCATGGCTGTTTATGAGACGTTGTAGTTCTGAAACTGGCTGCCGCATTTGCCCACAAAGTTGACAATCAATACACTCTGCAGGATATTCTGTAAAACTTCTTGACAACATGATAAATGCAAAAATTATTATTCTGTACTACATTGTGATAGCAAATCTTTCAGTGTTAGGTAGTACAACTTCCCAGATTCATTTTTGAATGTAGATTTTTCACAAATCTAAGGAATCTTAATCAATTTAAAAGTAATATTGTCTTTCCCCACCTTCCTCTTAGGTACATAAAGTGCAGCATCGAGTACAAGTGAAGAAAAAATTGGCATTAAAATTTGGGGAAGAGCTTGCACGAGCAAAAGCAATCGCCAGTCGTGAAGCAGGAAAGCATAAATATGAACTGGTAGAATTTGGAGTAAGTATTTGAGAATTAAACTTTTAATCTTTTATTTATTTGCTAATTTTACCAAAAAATTGTCAGGCTATCCAACTTGTGTGTCACTCACTTTCCCAATGTGAGAGTCTGTCTGTTTCTCTGCTTCTTTATTCTACAGAGAGATGAGCTTCTGTGAGAGTGGTTTCCTTTCCTCCTGTCCAATATGCAATAAAACAAATTAACAAAATAAAATTGAGCTAGAGAAATATTTTAAAATGATTGAAAAGTTTTTTATTTAGCAGATTTTGTTATTAACTTGTTTTTAAAAAAATTGGAAACTAAGTTCATGTAAATTTTTACTTCTTACTCTTCAAAAGAAAGAAGGCAATTTTCTATTTAAGCATTTAAGACCTGTAAGTAGTTAAAATGTATTATCAAAAGCAATAATATGCTTTTAAAGGAAACTTACAAGTGTGCCCTTTTCTGTCAGCAGTCCAATAAGTCTATCCAATTAGATGCGTCATATGCAGCAACTTTGAAGAAACAATCGTTTGAGTATATAGCAAAGGAGAAGAAACGGTTGCAGCAACTTGAATATGAATATCGACTGAAGATACAAAAACTAAAAGAGGCACAAGCTTTAAGACATGCTGGGTTACCCGATAATCTGCCTGGTGTTGAGCAAGAGCCTGCCTTTGTGGTGCCACAACCTTCTCTGCATGACCTAACCCAAGATAAACTTGTTCTTGACTCGGAAGAAAATGACGGAGAGGATGAAGTGCAGTCTCCATCGCTAAGGGAGCGAAGGAGGTCTTTCCGAGAGTCAAACTCTTTCACTAAGCCAAATTTAAAGCACACTGAAGTAACTCTGGGGAAAGAGAGTGTAACCAAACCTGCAAAGAAGAGCTTTGATGAGCCTGAACTTTTTCTTGGACTCAACATTGATGATCTTAAAAACCTTCATGCAGAGCGTGATGATTTGAAAATGTTGTTGGAAAAAACAGTAGCTTTCATGTCTTCAAATGAAAAACCTGTTTATGGCCAGGTTAGTAGTTAATTACTGCACCTACTAGTTTATTGGAAAGAGATATAAATGAGGAAAGCTTCACAAAACTGATGCGAGGTTATGGTTCTGACAAGCTTTAAAGCCAAAAGGTGATAGCACCTAACCTCCTCTTTACTTATCCATATCCTTGACTTATCAAATGCAAGGATGTTTTCTCTACTTTTTCAACCTTGGCCTTCCTACTAGGTTTTCAGACTACTTTGTGCTTACGTTACAAGCATTTGCTTTCAAAGTATTTCTACATCTTAGATTGTCCATACCTTTTTAATAGGTTTGAATTGTTTCTTGACTATTCAGGAGATTCCTGTGGATCTGGATGCAGTGTTAACGCTGTCGAGACACGTTGACTTAAAACCAACGCCATTTGGACCATATAATAGTCCTCTTCTGGTCTTCAAATCTTACAGGTATGAAAGAGAAATGTAGAGTTCATAGAAATTCAATAGAACACTTTGGTTTTTTGAAGCAAATGCGTGTAAAAAATATGTTCATTTCAGAACGAACATATTTCCATAGAATCTCAAAAAATGAGGAGGAGAAAAAATATATAATAGGTTTTAAATTTAAGGTTTTAAATTTAAGAAGAGCCAATTTTGCTGATATGAGAGAATTTAGCCAAAATAAACTGGGAAATTAGACTTAAGGATTTGACAGTAGACCAGCAATGGCAGACGTTTAAGGAGATAGTCAAAATTTCCAGCGAGCACGTATTCCTTTGAGGAATAAGAATGCCTCGGGAAAGGTGGCCCAACTAGAGCAGTTAGGAAAAGTATAAGTTAAAGGAAGAAGCCTATAAAACAGCTAAGATGAGTAGTAAACCCGAGGATTGGGAGAACTTTAGGGATCAACAAAGGAGAACCAAAAAAGTGATTAAGAGGGAGAAAATGGAATATGAGGGCAAACTAGCGAGGAACATAAAGACAGACTGCAAGAGGTTTTATAAATATATAAAGAGGAAGAGGCTGTCAAGGATATGGTGGGTCCGCTACAGGCCGAGAAGGGGGGAATTATAGTAGGGGACAAAGACATGGCAGAATCATTAAACAAGTACTTTGCTACTGTCTTCACCTTAGAAGACACTAAAAACCTACCAAGAATAGAGGGGAACCAAGAAGAAAATGTTAGTGAGCTATTTGGAGGAATTAATATTAATAAAGGAATGGTTTTAGGTAAATTATCAGGTCTTAAAATTGATAAATCTCCTGGACCTGATGGCCTACATCCTAGGGTTTTAAAAGAGGTGGCTACTGAGATAGTGGATGGCTTGTCTTTGATCTTCCAAAATTCTCTGGATTCTGGAACGGTTCCCATTGATTGGAAGATTGCAAACGTGACACCACTATTTAAGAAGGGTGGGAGAGAAAAGATGGGGAACTATAGACCAGTTAGTCTGACTTCAGTGGTAGGGAAAATTCTTGAGTCCTTAATTAAGGATGTCGTTATGGGATTCCTGGAAGACCATAACAAGATTAGGCAGAGTCAACATGGCTTTACAAAAGGGAAGTCATGCTTAACTAATCTTTTAGAGTTTTTTGAAGATGTATCTAGCAGGTTATATAGGGGGGAACCAGTAGATGTAGTATATTTAGATTTTAAAAAGGCATTTGACAAAGTGCCACACAAAAGGCTATTGCACAAGGTTAAGGCCCATGGGATTAATGGGAACATATTAGCATGGATTGAAGAGTGGCTAACGGGTAGAAAACAGAGAGTAGGGAAAAACGGGTCATTCTCGAATTGGCAGGATGTGACTAGTGGAGTGCCACAAGGATCAGTGCTTGGGCCTCAGCTATTTACAATTTACATCAATGATCTGGACGAGGACATTGAATGTAACGTATCTAAATTCGCGGATGACACTAAACTAGGTGGGAGAGTAAGCTCTGAGGATGAACCAAAAAGATTGCAACGGGATATAGATAGGCTAGGGGAGTAGGTGGCAGATGGAATTTAATGTGGAGAAGTGTGAAGTTATTCACCTAGGTAGAAAAACAGATTAGATAGTGTTAGTGTGCAGAGGGATTTGGGTGTCCTTGTACACCAGTCTCAAAAAGTTAGTTTGCAGGTGCAGCAAGCAACTTAAGAAGGCGAACGGCATGTTAGCGTTCATTGCAAAAGGTTTAGAGTACAAGAGTAGGGAAGTCTTGCTGCAACTATATAGGGCCTTGGTGAGACCGCACCTAGAGTATTGTGTGCAGTTTTGGTCTCCTTATTTAAAAAAGGACATACTTGCCCTCGAGGGGGTGCAGCGTAGATTCACTAGGTTAGTTCCTGGGATGAGGGGACTGACCTATGAGGATAGGCTGAATAAACTAGGGCTGTATTCTCTAGAGTACAGAAGAATTAGGGGAGATCTTATTGAAACATATAAGATTCTTAAAGGGCTGGATAAAGTAGACACGGAGGGTCTGTCTCCCCTGGTGGGAGAATCTATAACCAGGGGTCACAGTCTTAAAATTAAGGGTCAGCCTTTTAGAACAGAGTTGAGGAAACATTTCTTCACTCAGAGGGTAGTGAATTTATGGAATTCACTACCCCAGAAGGCTGTAGATGCTCAGTCCTTGAACATCTTCAAGGCTGAGACTGATAGATTTTTAAAAAACAGAGGGATTAGGGGATATGGGGATAGGGCAGGTAATTAGAGTTAGGTCTGAAGATCAGCCATGATTTTATCAAATGGCGGGGCAGGCTCGAGGGGCCAAATGGCCTACTCCTGTTCCTAATTCTTATGTTCTTATAATAAAAGTAATGTGTAATGTGGGGAAGTAATGTGTAATGTAGATCAGTCCGCATCTGAAAGTTGGGTCATGATTTCATTGTAAAACTTTACCAGTGACTAGAACTGTTGAGCTGGAGAATCTCCTTTAGTGGATCGAGGAGGGTAAACGGCATCAGGCAAACAATTCAGAGACTAGGTAGAACTTGAAAAATGAAAAGTACTAACTACATACTAAGAGGCAAATGATGAGATCATTGACAGATTGTGAACTACTGCAATGAGGCATCAAACTGAAAAGCTTAACATATACCCACCTGACAGTGAGCTCCTGGTCTATATGCTGCAGCTCTGCCCCTGAAATTTGTTTTTATTTAGTGGATTTATTTATCTGTTCTGTGCCAACATTGAACTTTTGTAAATTGAAGTCTCTCCTTTGAATAGATTCAGTCCGTACTTTCGCAACAAGGAGAAACTTCTCATCAGTTCAGTTTCCTACAGTAACTTGATAGAGGCCAAGCAATGTTTCTGCCGTTTTGATTTAACGGGTACCTGCAACGATGATGAATGTCAGTGGTAGGTATCCTCTGGTAATGGTCTTTTTTCTAGAAAAGTTGTTATAGTGCGAGATAAATAGGCAATTGGTGCGATTTGGTAAGATGTGTTCTGATAGAATGTTATAATAATGCCAATTTTTAATATGTGATAGATTTTTCTTTCACAAATAGCTTTTTTTGAAGGGGGGAGATGGCGGTGAAAACTTTTAATGGTTAAATTTCCTGTTAGACTAAAGTTCTAATAGTATATTTAAACCTTTAAAGAGTTGTCAATAGCACAGGGATGAGGTTGCCGAATGCTGCAGTCTTCTGTCAAGCTGTAACTTGTGGTCCCCAGCTATAGCTATGAGTTTGATCATTTTAAAAGTGAATGGAATGCATCAGGCTAACATGGATGGTCATTACTGAAGCTGGTGTTTATTTTTAGAAGTATTTAAGAATTGTACCATTCAATCACATTGCAAGCACTAGTTTGTTTGTGGCAGTGTGTACCACAATAGAACTTTGTGACGTTTAACTTAGTATTCGATAACATAATAAAGGGAGATTCATAAACACATTGGCAATCTGGAATATTTTACTTTGCTCTAGGCAACACATGCGAGACTGCACTTTGAGCCGAAACCAGCTTTTTCAGGATCTTCTTTCATATGATTTATCTCTGGTTGGATGTACAGATTCAAGTACAGATGAAAAGATTAGGATTGCAGCAGGTAATTTTAGTTATTAAATAGGTATTATTTAAAAGGAATTAATCCATGTGTCAAAATATTTAGAATCTGAATGTTCCATAAGAAATGTTGCTTGATTTTGTCTTATTGTAATCTTTTGTCAAAAAGCTTTATGTACTGTGTGGCATGGTAAGTTATTCTAATGCCAGTTTTTTGAGGAATGTCGCATGATAAAATGTGTAAAGAGCAGAGTTAATTGTGCATCACTTTTTTTAATTTAAAGAAAATTATGTGGACAAGCAATTTGGTAAAAACAAAGATCGTATGACTACTGATGAGATGGCTGTTTTGCTCGTCAGCAAAGTAAATGAGAGTTCTGGCCATAGTAAGTATTGCACATGTATTTTACTGTAGCTAATCATTAAATATTATGTATACCTAGTGAAGTTTTTCTTTAATATATTTCATATATCAGAGGTAAATAATTTAGTCAACAGAAACATTGCAGGGGCATTTATTCCTTCAAGGGATTTTTAAAGAATCTCCTTTGCTTTATAAGACCATTGCAATGCAACACAATTCCATGTTTAGAAAGAGGCTTTGAGCATTATACCTCCTCTTCATCCTCAAATGCAAAGTAGAAATAAATCCTGATTCCTACCATGGGGTGTTCATTAGTGAATGTTGTTTTCCTACTCAATTTGTAGATTACTTCTCTCTCCTGATTGGCATGAGTTACTATGTTGCAGAGTAAGGGGGAAATAGCAGCTCCTACATCTTAATATAAGGACTGATGTGTAAATAATCTGAATTAATAATACTTGCATTTGATATAGCGCTTTTCACATCTTCTCAACGTCTTAAAGTGCTTCACAGAATAGACTGTAAAGTGAATTGACTGTATATTTGTGGGCAAAATGTGGCAGCCAATTGCGCACAGGAGTGTCCCACAAACAGTCGTGGATTGAAATAACCAATTTATTTCTTTTGAGAGATTATTATCAGGCGTGTGGAGTAATTAATCTCTATAATTCACCGAATTGCACTTTCATGCTTGAATAATCAGAAAAGTATCATCATACATTTGGATCATTCAGATTTAAAATGCTTTGGAATGATTTTGAAAAGTGTATCAAGGCAAAAATGTAATCCATTGTGAATTATGAGCCAGTCTGGTTTCTGAATTGAACTGAAGTTCGTTTGCTGAACGTTGTCCCTACATATGTTTCCCAAACTGATCTCTTCTAGGTCTTTAGGAATGTTAAGGTTTATAATTAAAGGACAAAGTTTGAATGTTTATAATTCAGCGCTGTAGTAAAAGAATGCTGTTGGACTTGTTTCAGCACCTCCTTTCACAACGTTCAAAGACCGAAGGAAATGGAGGCCAAAGCTTTTAAGAAAGCCAGTTTCTGAATGCAGTACCAGTAGCAACAGTGACGACGAACAAAATTCTGGATCAATAAGATATGGTATGAATAACGCTTCTGTAGATAAGATTAGAACAGGCTGCTAAAAATGTAGCAACGGTGGCATTCGTTTTAGTTTTGTAATCTTTCAGTGATGAGATTTTATCTTGATTGAATACAAAGGCATCAGTTCTTTTTACAGACATGGTGGTTCATTTATAAAGCACTGCACAAACAAAATGACTCATCTGTGCATTGTTTCGTTTATGGTGTGATTTTTAAAAGTGTGGTCTTTCATCTGCCTCTGATAGTACACGATCCTGATAAAGTAGAATTGTACAATATTTATTTGTATATGATAAATTTCCCACTCCTTGTTCAACATGTTTTCCACGTAATGGCGAAAGAAAAACATCAACAGGACACCTAGTATTCACCTATATTCATGTGAAAATCGTGCAGTTTCTGTTTATTTAGCAGGGTAAGAATGGCTGAGTTCCTTGAACTGTGTATTTGACTATAAATTTGCATTCCGACTGAATTCTGTTTCTAAAGTTCAGTGGTGACAGGAGCGTGTGTAACCAAAAGAGTATGCATTTCATGGGCAATTAATGAGAAGGTGTGGCAGTGTATGAGTAATAGTCTCGGTTAAAAAAATAAGGTGAGTCAAAATCAATGCTGGACTGAAACCAGATCAGGACATCTTCAATAAATGTTATCTTATATAATTAACAGTGTATGCTTCAGAGCTGAATGAATAGTTGGCACAACAGATTTGTTTGCTGAACCATTTAAGCAATTCAATCAAACTAATTTGACCTGTCCTGGCCAACAATACCCGAAAATAAAATTGAGCGTTCACTTCATGGCTGTTTTGTGGGACATTACTGTGCACAAAATGGCTGCACCTACGAGATGCAGATTGGGTATCAAATGCTATTATTATATTGTTAATATTTTGTGATCCTGCTTAAGCTCTCTTCAAATTAGTTTGCTATTGGACCGGATTTGAAATGTTAGAGAATTCTGATTTAACTATTCAAAGCCATCCCCTTGGTGTCCTCAACATTCAAAGCTGCATCATATATGTGACTGTCAATCCATGACCTACATTTTGCACCTCAACCAGGATGTCATTGCTGTGAACAACTGATTTCTGTCATAGCTTGCATTCCCTGTATGCTTCAGTCATCATTCTTCACTGTGGTCTTGATGCTTTTTTGCTTTGAGTCCTTTTTTTTAATGTAAACACTATTTTGTCTTTCAGCTAAGACTCTTGAAAATCCATGGTGTAAGACGCAAGCTTTGGACACAGTTATTACTCCAGATGATGTTCGGTATTTTACAATGGAAACGGATGACATTGCCAATTTAGAAACAAGTGTGACAGATAATCCTCAAGATGTGCAGCTTTGGATTAAACTTACATACAAATATATGAATCAGAAGGAAGGGTGAGTGCTTTTTCTTTAGCAGTTTTCAGGACTGATTTAGATCAGAAAGAATTAGAGACTGAAATGTATTTTGTCTTAATTGTTGATCTGTTTAAAGATGCTATTCTCTTAGTGACACAACATGTCCACATCGGATGGTTCCAGAAGAAAAAAATCCAATAAAGTCCCAGCAACTGGTGCTTTATGAAACCACATCCTAAAGGAGCTATTCCCTAAATTCAAATTACTAAAATTATTTAAACATGGTCTGAAAGCTGAACATTTGTTATAAGGTAAACCAATACAAAAATGTTGCTAGTTCTCTCCTCAAAGACTTGAGTGGGATATCGCAGCTAAATTGGTTGTGCTTTGATCCATCCAAAATATGTACTCATATACCCTCCAGCAGGAGTTGCAAAATAGTGACGAGTAAGCCTGGTTCCTGCATCTTTGCCTTCCAACCCAGTTTATCCCTGAGGCCAATTGCAGTTCTATCCTCTTCTTTCTGATCTGCAGATTAAGTTAACTCCACGCTGAGTTTGCTGGTTTCAGCCTGGGCTGCATGTGGGGGAGAGGGTCTAAATCGGTTCCAGCCTTTCCAATGGGTACAGAGGACAGCCAGTGTTTTGTCAAACCAAACGGCAGCGTGAGGAAGCTGGGGATCAGGAGTAGAGGGGCATATGCCAGTGGGGGAGTTAGAAAAATAATTGGATGACACTAAATTTTAAACAAATGTATTAACAGAATGTATTTTTAAAGTTATATAGTGTGGGGGTAGTGAAGTTGCAACAGTGTGAAATATCAGGGCTGATTTTATTTCAAGGCTTAACTAAACTGTTTGAAATAATTCCAAGTACAAGATAAGAATTGTAAAATAAATAAGTGGAAAAAGATGTTTTGTGTTTTTAAATTTTGAACGCACTACTGAATAACCACGTTCTTATCATACCACACGTTTGCTGTAATGTAACTTTACTGCAAAATTTAATTAGAAACTTAGTAGTAGAATGCTCAACGTTCGTTTGGTTTGAGAAAATTGTTTTAACTGTGGCCTTAATTAAGGTTCAGTAATTTGTCTCCTTCACATTCTTCAGATTCTTCTTAACCCAGAACTGGCATTGAATGTGTGACCTTAACATTTATCAATAAGGCTGTGAGGTTAAAATCAAATATTGTAGTCTCTGCCACAAAAAATAGTGTGGAGATAAAAATGTAAACTTAATAACAGTTGTGAAAGGTATCTTATGCGATTGTGATTCCAGTCCACACTTCAGCATTTAATGCAATGAATTAGGAAACTTGCAACTCCTTTTTAGGCGTTCTACAAAAACCAAATGGCTTCCTATTCTGTAAACATTCTAGGAAATAACTGAACTTTCTTTTAAAGTGTCTTTGTGTACTTCTAATTTTAAAACAAATCCATAAAATAGTTAAATTTGCCCAAATACTGTGTGTTTTAAAATGTAGTACAAGGTGTTTTGTCAGTAGATGGCACTGATGCCCTTTTGATTGTAACTTGAATTTTGTGTTCGAGTAAATTATTGTATCTCTGGGAAGGGATGGGAGAAAAGCTGAATAAAAATGCTGCTTTCCTATTCATGCTTCTCTTGCTTTGAAATAAAACATACTGATTTTAGATGGGTGGGAGTGCGGAAAATGTTTTCTTCGTTTCCCCTTCAAATAAATAAAATACAGAGGGAGAGTGGGAATAGAAACTGGTTATTCAAGGGTTTGGGTTCTTTCCTCTCAACCCCTCCTCTCTCTCTCTCTCTCTCTCTCTCTCTCTCCTTTGCTTGGCATTCATCTCCAGCTAAATATTCAGATCATGTGATAAATAACTAGCAAAGAGCCTGTCTGCTCGGTGACGCACAAAGCTTAATTTTAATAAGGTATTTTATGTTGATGGTTTCACCAAAACCTCTCCTCGTCTCTTTCTGTTAGGTCGCCGACAGAATGTCTGGATTCCGCGTTGAACGCTTTAGCTCGAGCCCTTGAAATTAATCGAGGAAATCCTGAGATTTGGTGCCATTACCTCAACTTATTCTCAAAGCGTGGCACAAAGGAAGAGGTGCAGGAAATGTGTGAGACTGCTGTACAATACGCTCCTGATTACGATGTTTGGTGGACTGTAAGTACTGAGTTGCTGCCTGTTTATCAATATTTGTTCGTTTGAAAGAGTTTTTAAGTTTACTATCACTATTTATAATTCACAAATAAATAAACATTAGACAATGGCATGCTGGAAGCCCAGAAAATTCATATTAATTCACTTTTCTTTCTCTTTCCCCCCCCCCACCCCTCCCCAATCTGTACAGTATCTTATGCTGGAGAACTCGTTTGATGGAAAGGACTACGTGTGTAGCAGAATTGTGCAGTTCCTCACCGAAACAGTAGAGGGATCCCAAAAAACAGAACTTCTTTCCTTCCAGCTGCTTGAATCCCTCCTTTTTCGGGTACAATTAAGCCTGTTTATTGGAAGGCAACAGAATGCTTTGGCTATCTTCCAGGTGTGTGTCTTAATTCATGACCAGTTTTGGGGGTCTAATGTATAATTTAAACTCATTAATCTCACGAGTGACTGATATACATTTGCAAGGTTCTTTTCTTTAATATTACCAATTAGAATATTCTGAAATGTGATTTCGCCTTAACCATTATTTAAAAATGATTTGTGGTCCAATTTTTGTCTTCCCATTGGCATATGCCTCTATTCCACGTCCCCAGCTTTCTCCTGGTGCTGCTTGTCTTCTGGAGCCCCACTCAAATAGCCATTGTTTGTTTAGCAGTGTCAGCAGGCCACTTGACTGTAGAACGCAGCACATCTGAGACTGACCTCTCCTCCCCCCCGCTGGCATACACACTCCCAAGTAGAGTGCTGTAGAGAGACCAGGAGCAGGAACCCTGGCAGTTTTTCCCCTCCTGCACCCTGGGAAGCTGTGGTGAATTTACCTTACCCCTGTTGCCTAGTTGAGACCAGCAAATTTGAACCATTGAAAGGTCCATCAGATGCAGCTCCATCGGGGCTACTCCTGACTTCACCAGATTTCATGTCTCTACCTGAGATACCAGTTACTGAAAGTCTCAGTGCAGAAATTAGTAATTGTGTGACCATTCATTTGATTATTTTAATATCAAGATTTTGTTGGTCTCATTGGGAGTTCATATGAATACAGCTATTCACTTCCTATATTGGTGGCTGTTCTTCAATCATACAAAGTGAGGTGGAATACAGTTACCATTGTTGACATGTTTTACAGAATGCTTTGAAAGCCTCTGATGGTAACAGAAGTGTGGCCGAATATTTGACTGCAAATGATTGCTGCCTGGCATGGCTTGCCTACATTCACCTCATTGAGTTCAACAGCCTCCCCAATCGATTCTTCAATCCAGCTACTGCCATTCCTTCTAAGATGGTAAATAAGGAAGAGTTCTTGGTCCCTTGGCAAACATCAAAAGACATAAAGACCCATCCTGACACATTACTTGCATTGTTTGAAGGTAATTCAGATATGTTTGCTTTTTAAAATTATTATTTTCTGCTCAACACATTGCAGATGAACTATTGATTTTCTTCCCATATTTCAGACGCTGTCCACAAATGTTCTGATGACAGTCTTTCAGTGGAGGAGAGGATCATTGTGTGTCTTCCAGTTTACCGAAATATGATTGTAGCCCAAAAGCTACTGGGAAGGTAAGGAAATTGACTGTTTCTATATAAATTGTCTAATTTGGTGGTATTGCTGTTTAATGTTCTGTGCTATACAGCAACAGTTTGGAGGGTTTAAGTTGTTTTTATCGAAATTGTGTGAAATCTGATTTTAGTGCATTGTTTCTATTTTACCAAGGTGACTTGATTGATATATTTTCATAGGTGGGAAGCTGCTGAGGATCTTTGCAAGGCACTCCTACAGTCCTGCCCAGCCTGCTACAAGCTTCTTGAACTGCTTGCTGACCTCTATTTAGAAAGAAGTCAGACCGATGATGCTGTGAATGTATGGCTTCATGCATTTCGAAGGAACCCTCACAATGCTCATTTTTTCTATTATACAATCAAGTTCTTCATTTCAGTGGTATGTAATTGTCTTTTTTCATTCCAAATTGATAGAACACTTCCAGATTGCTTACTATGATTGGAGTCGATGTAAGCAAGGGTTTACAATATTTTATTACTGATTGAAATTCAAAGGAGAGTTTAGGGGATGTTTACTGAAATGTGTTCCAATTAAACAAAACTTTATTTTTATACCTGCATCTACAATTTGGTTTAGTTTTGTTTGCTGGGAAGCATATGTGTAGAATTTTATTGATTATTATCTATGATGGAAAAAAATTAAAGAAACTGAATATTTACTACAAATGCCAATTATTGGGGCTTGTAGCTGCATTTGTACATTGAGTCTTGCATGAACAAAATGCAAGGATTATTAAATATTTCTGTTTGAAATGAACGGGTATCTCAAATTATTGCAGTCTTAACTTGCAGGGAAAACTCTCCTTAGTTTAGTGTTCTTTCTTACAGAAACGATTGGATATCATTCCTGGTCTGTTTCAAGAATTTATCATGTCTTTCTTTGACGAGGATGCCTCTGAACACCAACCTGCAGATATTTTACGGTATGTTTTTAACTTGAATTGTAAGATGGTTAAAATAAAATCCAGTGCTCAAGTCATAACTTTACAGTAACAGAATGATCACAATGTGGCTATTTCACCTAAAAATCAAGCACAGAGCAAGAGTAATTCACTGCATTTGGAAGATACTGAACTCTCTCTGCTTGGCAGGCCTGTTCAATTTCGCCCATCCTGCCTGTCCTACCATTGTAAGTCGGACCTTCAGCCTTTCTGTCCTCACCCTCTGAAATCCATCTAGGAATCCCTTCGCCATGCTTCCTTCAAGGTTGTTTCAAGACTTTTTTTTCTGACCGTGCCTTTGGTCATCTTCCCTCCTCCACCCCCTTGCCCTCCACCCCTCTTGATTCCAATCCCCAGCTCGGATGCAAACGTTTGACTGTCCAGCACCTTGAGACTTCCTCCTGATGTGAAAGGCGCTATATAAATGCAGTTTGTTGTTGTTGATATCATTTCCATGTATGATTACACACAAGATTTGAGAGTAAATTCTGAATCTTGCCTCTAAACTTAATGGTAGGTTAGAGACATATTTGTACTGTGGTGACTTGGAACTAAGCAAAGTGCCATACAATGCAATTATAGATTTTGCCCATCCAGAACTGTTTCTAAAAATCACCATTTTAAACTATGTGAGGGTTAGGGTTGTTGTAAGCAGTTTGAAGTGACAAATCCAAGAAGTATTTGGGATATTGAAACAAATTGTATTTTTTTCTCCCCCCCCCCCCCCACCCCGATAGCTTATTGATACCAATATGCTAGATAGGCCTGTAAGAAGGCTGCCAGGTACCAGAGGGAAACTAGTTCTTAAATAACCTTGCCCCAGTATGAGCTAATATCTTCAGAAAAGGAGCGAATTGGGAGTCATGCTTACAAAATAAGGCTACTGTAAACAATAGGGGTGGTGAAAGGCATGTGACTAATGTGATGCCAAGCTCCTAAAGGATTAGGGTATTTTTTCCCCATTTGCTTCTAGAAGTTAAAACAGTAAACTCCTGATAACTTGTCAGTCCATGGGGAAAGAGCTCTGTGACAAGTTATCCTGAGTGGCGAGTTAGGCATATGTATAAATACATAAATAAATGCAGCTGGGATATTGATAGTATGATGGCTTAAGTGGTACGACTAATAATAATAATCCTTGCATTTGATATAGCGCTTTTCACATCTTCTAGACGTCTCAAAGCGCTTCACAGAATATACTGCAAAGTGAATTGACTGTATATTTGTGGGCGAAACGCGGCAGCCAATTGCGCACAGCAGTGTCCCACAAACCGTCATGTTTGAATTAAGCCAGGGTTGAATTATAAGGAGTTTGCCTCTCAATAATGATTAAGGGAGACCATGTCAAAGTGGGTTTGCTCGTGTACTGTTTTGTAAGTGTATAAACGTAATGTGAACCAGAAATGGATCTCTTCAGGAGTGACTTGGACTGCGCGAGAAGCATTGACGACAAACTCCTTTTGAAAAGTGCTTTTGGGGTCTATTCAAGCCATATTTACAGGAGATGTACACTTACTGTTTGTTTTCATAAGTTATGCATGTAATCAATCCCCCCAAACCTCATGTTTAATATTGTGCATAGGATGTAGTATTTGAAATAAGGAAATCACTTTTAGAACTGAGCTTAGTTTAGAGTATGTTTGGCAAAGTAAGCTTGTTTTTGTGCTGAAAGTAAAAGCAGAATATATAGCTCAAATCTAAAGTCCATAAACATCTAAGATCAACTTTTAAATTATTTGAGAATTGCTTACAGAAAGTTCAGCTGTCTTAGCGCTCGGGAGGTTGAATGATTAGATAGCTGCAATTTTTCAGTTATGTACTGTTAGATGCCAGATGTCTGAATAGACGTCTGTCTACAAAATCACATGCTTATATTTCTAGATTTATTTTCTGGTGCCTGCCTTGGCTTAAGACCAGAAGAAATGAGTAAGACTCAATTAGTTTTGTTTAGTTTAAACCTATAGTGAGGTTCATTGCTTATGCTTAAGTGATTCATCCATTGAAGGGCATTTATTTTAGAAAATAAATGATTCCGCTTATTTTTTTAAAACAAGCGTTTTTGATACAAGTATTGATTTGCTATCTGCTGAATTACTGTTGCACATGAGAAGCTAGGAGACCTGACTTTAAAAAGTACAATGTTTTGAAGGCTCTTTTTGTTCTCTTGTCAGCCACATCCTGAACTATCCCATGCCTTATGACTTCAGAGCACCGTCACAAAAGGAACTGTTGAATGGGGAGTTACTGAATACACAGATCCCCTATCTGTGGCTAATCTTCTGGTGAGAAATCCTCTTAACTGGCCTATTCTCAAGCAGAGCATTAAACTTTAATAAATGTCTAGCTATTACTAATGCCTTCTTTTGAACAAGCCCGAAACTGTTACAGATGATAAATTTCTGTATGCATTTGAATTTTACAAGATAAACATTCCCACCCTTAACTTATCTGATACATCAGTACTATTCACTAGCTTGATAGTGAGGTCTACGTCCTAATAGCAAGCTCAAAGGTCACACACCAGCATGGAATGATGGAAAGTGTATCTGTACTTCAGTTTCTCAAATATTAAGAACTTGATTTCAGCTGTTCAACTTTAGGCAATAGCTAGCAGTTCCCCACAGCTAGCGGAAGAATGCTACAGAACTAATGATACTGTTTTAATAGAGCTTTTTCACTTGTTTTGTGGAAGGGGGATGCTCTTGCTTTCAAATTGTAATTCCCTTGTGTTAAGCCAGAGAGTAAGGAGAGAAAACTAGGCTGTATTCCACTGCAGTCAAAGTTGGCTTTACCATGAAAGAATGTACATGGAACAATAAATCTATTTATAAGTGATGGGGAGGAGGGCTGTGAATGTTCTCTGGATTTAATACTAAGTACCATTGTAATACCTGAACAGTGTTGTCTTACTGCAAGTGTTGCAAATCTTAGTATATATTTTCCTCTATTTTCATATTTTACCTATGAAAAATAGCCTGTGGCAATCTATTAATGCAAGCACAAGTGAAACTGTGGACACCTTTGAAGCATCTCTGGGCATAGTTATGCAGCATGAAGTAGTTCAGAAAATCTGGATGGAGTAAGTAGAACATGACAAAACCAACTTCTGTTTCCTAACCTGATTAATGTAGACTTACTGTGTCTGGAATAGTTCTCTTCATGACTGCCATTGTTTTCAGTATGATAATAAAGATGGATGTTTTCTCCGCCCGCAGTTATCTTGTTTTTACCAGTAGCCAGCTCATTGGATCCAAGAACAAGATTCGAGACTTTAAACTGTTTACTGACCTGGTAAATAGATGCCTGGTCACTGTACCCACTAGATTGCCTATCCCATTCAGCTCTGCCAATTACTGGACCAATTATGAGTTTCATAACCAGGTAATGGACTTTCTTTTAGTTCCTAAGATTCCTTCTCTGAGGCACTGTTGCATAGCCTTAGCACCTCAAGTTACATTTGATCTATGGCAAAAATCAGGCAAGAAATTTCAAAAGGTCACGTCTCGGGGGTGATCTTATTGAGGATTTCATGATCCTAAAAGGTATAGATTAACTGATGTTTTCACTGTATTAAAAAATCCAGAGCAATGGGACGCAGACTCCAGCTAGGAAGAGAGAAATTGGACAGTATATTTAGATTAATTATTTTTACGCAGAGGTGATGAATATTTAGAACTAAACTACCGAAGAAGACATTGGAGGCAAATTATGACAGGTAGGTATTTGACAAAGGATTTGATTGTGGAGTATGAGAGGCAGCATAGTTTAGAATTATTTATTTAGTATCATTTATCTGTGGCCAACTTGTCTGACTGCAATAACCTTTTTAGCTCCTATATATTCCTATGTTCCAAAGTATAATACTGATTTATAAGAGAATCAAAAGCACATGGAAACAGAGAATATTCAGAAATGGATAAAGACTGATATGGTGGGGGAAAAAAATAATAAAAGGCATATCACGATCTATGGGATGGGAACATTTCAATCTGCTTGAGTCTTTATTTAGCCGTTTACTTAATTGGGTGGGTCCAGTGCTTTAGGCCCAAATGTCACAGAGGGCATATTCCATTTAATAGGATTTAACACAATGAGTAATCCTGACTTTAGTTCACAGGAATTTTATAACTGTTCTGTAGCTCTCAATCTTAATTGAAGCAGGCAGGATAAGAGGTAGCACAACTGTATTCGATACATCCTTTGTACTTATGCAATATAAAATTGGAAGTGTGCTTTACATGGATATTAAAGATTAACTACATTTGTATAACAATTTTGTAGGTGGTTTCCTTTTATCTGAGCTGCCTCCCTCAATCTGAACATTCCAAAGCCTTGGAGAGATTCCGGTCCATTATGCCTTCTAATGCAGGACTGGCATTGAGGTAGATGCGCAACTGTTTTAAGTTCTTTTAAGTTTTGGTACCGTATGAAAATATTTTTCTTGTGAACATCCAGAATTAGCATGGTTGACGTTTTAGCGGCGTTCTCCTCCGTTTCCTTACAATAAAGAAATGTGGAAATTTAATATTCATGCAGACTTTAAAGTGATCATTTGGTGGCCATATATTAACCTATCCATAGTAATTACTTCTCTTGTGCGCTAAAGGATTTTAATATGGCAGAAGTTATTTTGAACTTTTGGTTTGTCTTTGATACAGGATACTTGAGCATGAATGGAAAGAGGGCAATATCCAGCACCTCAAGTTTCAATCCAAGATGTTTACACAGTGCCTCCCATCCTGCTTGCCAATTTGGAAAATGTAATTGCATATTTTTGCTGATTTTAATTTGTACAGTTTGATTCCTAACCACTCTAAATTGGTGTTGGCCTAAATTTCAATTCTCAGATTAGAAGTTGTAGCTGTTTGTTATACAGCAATTGGGCATTGCCAGTTCAAAAGTTTAAACAGTGGTTCCATTTTTCATTTTAAAAAAATACTCATTGACTTGATTGTATTGTTTAAAAAAAGATCACCGAGCGGTCCCACATCAGGTACAGTCAGATGTAGGGTGAAGCTCCATTAATGTGTCCTAACCCCAACTTTGGAATAGTTTCTTCTAACCAGACTGAGAATATTAACCAAAATATTTATTTTTCATTTGCATAGCATCGATAAACCTGAAAATGTGTTGTTACTAATGTGAACTTTATTCCTCTTTCCATTAGAGCCATTGCCGTTGAAACCATGTTAAAGGGCCAGAATGAAGTAAGTAGCTATGCTTTACACTCTTATTAATGTTCTGGTACGTGAATGTATTCCTCGGTGCTGAACTTTTAGGGTGGGTAAATATAAAGAATTTCAGTGGTTTACTGTTGCTAATTTCGAATATCAAATTTAAGTAGCGTTTATTTGGTGGGTTTTTTCCATACTTTTACTGATCTAAATCCTGTACGCTGAAAGATTGTTTTTTTTTAAAAAAATTACATATGTTTAGGTAAACTTTCACCATGAGTCTTTGGATGAAGAAGGCCCTTTGGCCATTTGGTCTCATCCTTGCAGAATATCAACCCTACTATCTTTCTATGAATGCATCTTGCAGTTAAAGGAGTTTCAAATGAATGGACCATATAGCTGCTGTATGTCAACATTGTTTTTGAAGTGTTTATGATTCTAACTGTTTTGCCCCTTTATTCTCTCCACCCCCCCCCCCCCCCGCTTCATAATTTGGGTCCTCTCCTAATGTCACTTGCCCAGTGTGAATTTCCCCAATCTTAATTAAAGCCATTATAGTTCTGTGTTGTTTCCCTGGTCTACGCAGTGCTCATATAGTGCTCCCAATTGCTATTTGCNTTTTTTCCAGGTTCGACATCTTTACCAGAGAGCTCTCCAGAAGTTACCCCTTTGTGCAACACTTTGGAAAGATGTAAAGTTTCCCACTTCTGTTTTTTCCTTATTGGTTAATATTCTGTATTTTTAAATTTGTGCAGAAGAGATTCAGGTGTTCGACAGACAGTATTTGAGATCTTGTAGTTTGCAAGCGAGATAATACAGATGTTTTATCAAAAAAAAACATTTCCAGTGACAAGGTAGTATTGTTTGGTGACTAGATCTTACTTAAGTATTTCCCCTGTCTTTTTCAGCAACTCTTGTTTGAAGCTTCAGAAGGAGGTAAAACTGATAATCTCAGAAAACTAGTTACCAGGTGCCAGGCGATTGGCGTCAGCTTAGATGAGCTCTTAAATTTAAGCCCTTCCCAGAACAGAGGGCAGTGATACAGAGCATAAAAATCTTTCCACGTCCCCCTCCATAAAGAGAGGTGGCACTTCAAGACTTGGCTGCTCTCTAGCTGACGTCTGCAAATGCAGATAATAATCAGTGGCAAAATACTTGCCGACCGGCTCTCTACTACGTGGTCAAAATCCTTGGGAGTTTACCAACCAGCCACCCAAAGCAAGATCAATTGACTCCTACTTGGCCTCTGTCTGGGCCCTGTCAGATTCACGTAACATCACGTCCGTAAGTATGGTACCTCAAAATGATGAATCTTTTTTCTTTCTTCGTGTTGTGTTGTCTTTACTCTTGACACTCAAACTGATGCATGTAAAATTGGCTCTTTTAGTGCAGTTTTATGCACTTGGAATAGAACAATTAGACATTTTTATTTTATTTTTCTCTTTAAACCTCTGTTGAGATTCTTTATTGCAGGTTTTCAAAAGCAGCAGGTCTCAAAAGAAAAGTGTTACTGCCATGGTGCCAAGTCTGAAGTGACTGGCTGCCAGGTGAAGATTCCAGGAGGGGGCTACATTACTGCCCTTTCTTGTGTGTTCAGTGGACTTGCTGCTGCAGGGACTCTTTGTTTTGTGTCTGTAACATACTTGAAGACAAAACCTCCTGCAGTGGGAAAGTTGAAACGCTAAAATTTATGCATGTCAGTGCATCAGTTCTTGAGGCTGGTCAAAATTTATGTGCAATCTTGTTTTGTGGAAATTTATTTATTTTATGGTTAAAGATAAACTTGAGAGTGAAAAGTATTTGACAAATAAAGTTTTGTACTAAATAACTTTGTAAGTATTCTTATACAGGCAATGTGTTTATATTTGATTATTTTCAATACATGTTTTATCAACAAAAATCAGTGTGGTTCATCTTTTTGCTCACCCAGAACACAAAATGCCTTTCTATATATCACTGCAAAAAAAAACTTGGACCGTCAGTCACATTTCTGAAATCAATAATAAATGTTTGTTTCTCAAGTCTGCACTTCTTTAAAGCAACTAGTTTTGCCAAAGGGTCCACTGTAATTGTGAATTTTTAAATTGGGATAAGAACTCACAGCAGGAAACTGCCAGTAATGTTGACACTAATTGGCTTTAAGTTGGTTGGTGGGCCACAAAGGCAGTTGGCTGGTGTTGGTAATAGAAATGTCACACTGCTATAGTTGAGATACTTTTACATTTTAGCTGAGGCTTACTGCATTTCACATACTTTTTTCATTACAACACTCATTGAACTTAACCTTGTGGCCATGTCAGTAAAAGGAGCAATGAACTATTCAGGAAACTTTTTCAGCCAAGTGTTTTTTCATTTGAAACTGCTGGTGACTAAAATCCAAAACTGAACCAATGTAGACACTTCACTAATGAACATAAAACATGCAAGTCTAATGACAGCCCTTCACAGTGAGTTTCTAACGTGTAGTTGATGCTGAAACTAATCCAGAACTTCACAACTGTGGATGCAAACAAACTTTGTTCCTTCTGCTTCTTTCTTCAATCCTTACAACCATGGAAATATTCCCTTAGATTTTCAATTGTTTGTCAGTTCTTCATTTGATCTGAAACTTAGTAAGAATGTGTCAATATAGCCAACTTTTGTTTGGTTGCAAACTTTACATAGTTTTTCCTACTATACTTGTGAGGTCAAAGAGCCAGGGATGGGGATGTGCCTAGAGGATAAACAACTGATCTGAAGGTGGATAGAAGACTGGACAAATTCCAAATCATTAAATGTCCAGGCCATCTGGATCAAATGGGCGCAGGAAATAAGTGAGACTCTAAATATTTTAGGAGCTCCATAAATAACAAACTGTTCTTGTCACTGTTGTGTTGCAAAATAACCAACTCAACTGAAATTGTAGGTCTGTTATTTCCAGTAGTGGAGAAAATGATTTTGAATTCTGCAAGATACTAAGTGATTTCTGAAGAGCCTGTGTTCTGCTACTGATATATTTTTATATGTACTGGCTCCAGAGGGTAGCTCCCTGGAATCTTTCAGTGTTTTCACTTGTGGATGAAAAATCTGTTTTTCCTCTTCTGTTTTGAGATGGTTGCCTCCCTTGTGAAACAAGCACTCACTCTCACTGTACCAGCTTAAACCTTCTGCCTGTTAGCCTAGAGCTGATGATCTTCTAAGAAACCATAAATATATACTTGTGATTGGTCAAGTAATCATCAAGCTAAGATGTCTTAAAGGGCTTCACATACATATTCCTTTGAAGTGCAACGACTTGTTTTGGAGGCAAATGGGGTGGCTAATCTTTGCCAGCAACATCCCGCAATGACCAGTTAAACCGTTTTAAGTGAATTGGGATGAGGGAGGGATATTGACCAGGATCCCAGTACTCCCTGCTCTTGGATATATTGGATTGCAATCACTGCAGCCCAACAAAATATCTGTTTTTAACATCTCTTCTGAAGCATAAAGGTAGTCCAGCTGCTTAGATGGGATCTTAACATATTAAAAGATGGCTTTGCACCAGTTGAATGATACTGCAGCTGGTGTGAAGCCTGAGTAATGTGAGACTACCTCCTTAAGGTGGTTTCGTACTTTGCAAAATTTGAATTTCACACAAGCTAGAATTACAGTACTATACAGTGATCTTTCTGTGTCAATGTAACATGAAACCACATCACATCAATGCAGCAATTGCAGCATAATGTACAATTGGTAGATCAAGAAATGTAACAATGAAGAGAATATATAGAACTGCAAAGCCCACAAAGGAATTCAATGAGAATCCATAGCATGCCAGCATTCAAGACCAGAAAGGCTTGAGGAATGGAAACCAGTTCAGTGCACAGTATTGTGCCTGGAGAGTGTTGCAGAGGTTGATAGACATTCTGCCCTGAATCTGGTAAGTTTCAGATCAATGTACAATAATGTAAAATGTCAGATAATGGCAATCTAAATCCTATATGCTATATTTGTAGCACTGCAGTTGTGAGTACAAGGTTGTTGCTTTTATTTCTCTCCTTGGATATCCTCTGCTTGGAAAATCCTGGACCTATCTGCAGTGATATAACAACTTATGAGCATGACCATTCAGCCATTATACTTTCTAAGTTTTCATTAGTTACAAATCCTTGACTTGACATTGGTCTGTGCTAGGCAAACAGAAGTGAAGAAGACTTGAAAAGGTGGAATTCTGAAAATAACTGGTACCATTAGGAATGGCATGCCTGGTATCTATAATCATAAAATATACCTTTCACTTAGCCAATCATCTAAAGTGCTTTACAAAGGTGGTGCCAGATGGAACAGGTAGAGTGAAGAGAGGTTACCAAGGGCACAATCAAAGCAGTAGGCTTTCAGGAAGCATTTGAAGACTGAGGGAGTATGGACTGCGATACTTTGGACAACTACCACGTTTAGCAAACACCACCTATAAAATGCAAGTTATAGCGCCCTTCACACACTAGTGTCTTGGAGCACAGATTAAAGCACTTGAATATGAACTAGTATACTATCTGTTGAGTACTCTTCAACAGTACAGGAAGGAAAATTAGAGATTTAATACATGCAATACAAATTTGCGTTTATATTGTGTCTTTCATATAGAGAGGATGTCCCAAAGGTCTTAACAATACTAGCTTGGCACCTGAGCTGGGGGAGGGAACTGAGGGGGTGAAAGCACAATCAGAGCGGTAGGTCTTGAGTTGGACCCTAAATGAAGTGAGGGAAGGGTCGAGTCATAAGGACTCCAGGAAGGAATTCCAAAGAGTAGAAGTAGGAAGATTGCTGATGGTGGGGCGGGGGATATGAAGCAGGCCAGTGCCTGCTGAATCACAGATATTATGCACCTTAACCATATTTGGAGAAAAAGAATTCATCGAGAGATCCTTTGGAGCAGCAGTTGTATGTGCTGTATACAGTGCTCATGTTCAGTGTGGAATGCAACAGGTCATAGATTGGCCCAATTTCAACAATACAGATTGGTTGGCAATAAAATTACTGCACAATCTAGGACTGTCATGCAATGTGGTTGCTGCAGTGCAATTTCGCTCTCCTTTTTCTTACACCAAACAAAATATAATAGCTGAGTATTAGTCATTTATTAGGTTAATAATAGTTAAAAGCTTCTTCCTACAACTGTAACCCATAGAGAGGACTCCTGTTAAGGTTTCCATTTTCTCGAGGATTTTGTTTGTTACTCCCAAGTTAAAACTGTTTCCATACTGTTTCCCTAAAACTGTTTTGGCTATGGGCCCATCAAGGCCTCCTCTGATCATTTAAGTTCCAGTCAACCCTGCTTCAGCCACTAGCTGATGCCAACAACCTAGCTTTAAAATCTGCATCGAATGACATGGATCATTCCCAATCATTATCTTATATGACACCTGATTACAGTGTCTTTTATCATCATTTAACTTCTCAATGTCTGAAGCCTGTTTTAACGTAAATGCAAGAACTCAATATAACCAATATGCTTACTGAAAGGCTAACATTATATGGATTCTCAATTTGCCCAGAGGTAGAGATTTTGGAATCTGGTTAAATACAGAAGCGCTTTACTTGTTATACAATTGGAGATGTGTTCATGATTGACCATTAGTCCCAATGGTGCCAGATGTGCTGAGCTTTTTCCTCAGCCACGCTTTAGACATCAAAGCTACTGCCTAGGTATGCACAGAAATGTGATCTTTGCTGCTACAAATAGGCTACCATTGCTGATAGTCACGTGGTATCAAAGTGATCCCAGATAGTAATTATTTGTACTGATGCACCATTTGGTGTTGAATCTTGTAATAAATATTTCTGTAGATTTTTCCATCAGTTTTCCAAAATTGTTTGATTGATAGTAAACTGAAATTCCAAACCAGCTTGTACAGCAGAAATATTTAGTGTCAATAATAATCCTTGCATTTTGATACAGTGCCTTATCACGTCTTCGAGACATCTCAAAGCGCTTCACAGAATAAAGTAAATTGTATTTTTATAGGTGAAACGTGGCAGCCATTGTGTACAGCAGTGTCTCACAAACAATCGTAGATTGAAGTGACCAATTTTTTTTAAGGAATTTACTCGTGAAAAAGCAATCTGCCAATCGACTCACAACCAGGTTCTTACCTACTGCTAGGTAAACAGAGGAATGTGGAGTAAGGAAACTTGCCCAACAGTAAAGGACATAAAGCACTGAGGTGTCCCAGAACAAGATAAACGAGACAGCATGTTCAAAAAATGTTTCAAAGCTGTGTAGAAAGACAAAAAGAAACTGAGACACCAGACAATCAAAACAGAAATCAAGAGGTGTGAACATTTGCCTTGCAACATTATAAAATGTAACAGTTGCTACAAGTACCCAAGCCAAATACTCTTCCAGAATACCACTGACTGACCTGTCCAATAGTTATTGGTAAACAGTGAATGGTGGTGGCTATCTGACTGTCAAAGATAATTATAGCATTATTGTTTGTCCTCTCCCTACCCAACGATATTGAAGATAACTGCCGCCCCAGCTGAAATCAGTTAGTCCAGCACAGAACATTGACATTCACATTGTGTCTAATTCAGTACTACAACATTTAAAAGTGTTTAACCACATAACCATTGGGGAATACTAAGGATAGAATTTGAAAACAAAACAATTGTCAGAAACCCATCATTTAAACAAAAAGTTAATTTCAATAAGACTAGTGTCTGGAACTGAGCAAGTCTGAGCACTCAGTGAATAACTTAAAAGTATTTGCAAATGAACAACGACTAAGCTATTTGGCATATATGAGAGCTAAGTTCCAGTTCCTTTCCAGAAAGATATTATTACTACAGTAACACACAGTTAGTGAAGCAGAACAGTATGATGTATTCATAAAAACATGCAATCAAGAAAAAAATAAATCAATATTGATTGATTTTGTTTATGAAAGATAGCCTTGTTTCTGATTTGGACATTTTTCTGTATATCACATTCTATTAATGTTTAGATAGTGTATTCAACATCTCATTTTAAATAGAATCTCTTTAAAATGAGATGTTGTCAAGTGTTTTTAAATGTAAGTGCTTTCTTATTCATTTCCACCAAAGAGTTTAGGTTTCAATTAAAGTTTTTAGTTTTTTGTTGCAGAGTTTCTCAACTTTATTTAGAGTACAGTAGTACACGGTCTGTTTCAATGCAGCTGAAACATGACCTGAAGCTCTTGTATTCACAAAGACATGGGAGAAACAAGAAAACAATGATCACTTGTTCTAATTTACAGCTATCCGGAATCAGACATGTTATCTGTAAAGATTTCATATCATTGGCTATTGCCACCACATGTATTATTCAGCCTTCCCTGAATTATATGTCTATGCTCTGCCTTGAGTTTCCTCTCCAGTTCTATTTCTGTTACGAGATTAGTTTCCACCACTCAGAGAATGGAACTTGTTCATTTTGGTAGCATTTTACTGCATTACTTCTCAACAATTAAGAGATAAAATATATTCTTTGAACTTTACGGTCATTTTTGCAGTTGTTATTATGACAGTAAAGATTGTTAAAGATCTTTAAGGATATTTTTTCCTGTTTATTTTTCAAAGATTAATGTATTGCTTAAAAGTACATTATCTTAAAATGCTTCAGTATAATTGCTGTCAAGTGCAGTGATTGTTTTTATTGGCAAAACTGGCGTCTATTTGCACCAGTAGAGTCCCCAAAACAGCCAAGAGCCAAATGATTAATTAATCAGGAGGACTGTTGACATTGGGAAAAAATTCCCTATTCTTTTCAAATAACGTTATGTGATTTTTTTTAAGTCCACCTGAAAACAGGACATCAATTTATATCTCACCAGAAAATCAATGCCCCTCTCCCTCTCCCCCCTCCATCCCGCCCTTACTGTACTGGAGCATTAGCCTAAACTGGGAGCTCAAGCCCTCGCTGGTGGTTTGAACCCTCAACCTTCTGACCCAGAGTCAAGAGCACTACCAACTAAGCCAAACTGTCAACTGTAAGAGATAGCTTTGTTAAATGTATTATTCTGACATGGAAGTAGTGACCCAGTGTTCCTCACTGCAGATGTTCTTGTATACATCATTTCCTGATGGTGAGAAATGATTCTTCTTCTCACAGGGCTGCGGGGTCTTTTGCTTGGTTTTGAGGAGTGCGTCTGAAATGTGAACCAAAGCTCTTGTATTCACAAAGACATTGCAGGAACAAGAAAACAACAACTGCTTTTACCAGTTTAAAGAATAGATTGTCCAGCTAGCTAACAGCCCCTGGGGCCTTGACTGATGGCAGATAAACAAGTAGAAATCAAAGTTCTTACTGTTTCTTTGACAATACTGCTGACAGAGTGAAAGCTTGGGGGAGGGGGGAAATGACTGTTTGTTGCTTTGTCTCGTGTTACCTGCTTTCTATGTGTTTTACCTTAAACATAAAAGTTGCAGCACCTGTCAAAATAAGCATTCACAGTCTGCAATTGATATTAACAAATACTCTAGAGTATTTTGGTAAGTCTGGATCTCCTGATTGACGATTAGACTAAAAGATTTTTTTTAAAAGAAATATCAACCTCTTTGATACTTGCAACATCCATATAATTGTGAAGCCATTTTCAAGTCTGTGGTGACTTGTAAACATAACTCAGCTGTGGATTACAGGAAATCGGTTAATTAAAACAGGTCCCCAGATGATCTTCCATGTGTCTTTTACAATGCAAGTTTTAAACAAAAAATGGAAAATGATTGTAATGAAGATAATTGCTTTCCTCCCAATCTTCGGGATGTTTGAACTTTTCAAATTGTTCTCATGCTTGCATGGCCCAATTGATTGCTTCCTGTTGCCATTAAATAATTGAATAATGTTCATTTTCCTGATAAACAAGACTTTTATTTACTGACATCCTGTATGGCCAGGAGGCTTACGCATACAAACAACCAACAGTGTGCAGGAGCCCATGTTTACCACATTCTGATCATCAGTTCAGCCAGCAAGTACAGATTAAAATGTTTCTTCATTATGTTGGTCCTACTATCTCGTCTAATCGTAAATGCACTTTTTGCATCTCCTTTGTGGCTGAAGTAGCCTCCAGAAGTTTGGTTTCCTCTTTTGTGCCGAACATTTATTTTCCCTTCAACAACTATTAATGTTCTATGAAGCTCAATTAATAATGATAATAATAATCTTTGCATTTGATATACCGCCTTAGCATGTCGTCGAGATGTCTCAAAGCGTCTGTATTTTGTGGGAGAAATGCGGCAGCCAGTTTGCACACAGCAGTGTCCCACAAACAACCACGGAGTGAGTGACCAATTTTATTTGGTGATTGTTAGCCAGGGCATGAGGAGAAACTCCCTTCACTTTTCAAATAATGCCATAGGATTTTTAACATCCACTTGAACAGGCAGACAGTTATCCTAGTTTAATATCTCATTAGAAGGGTGAAACCTCCGACAATGCAACACCCTCCAGCACTGCATTGGAGTGCAATCTTAGACTATGTGATTGCAAGTCCCAATGTGGGGTTTGAACCCACAACTTTCTGACTCAGTGAGAGTGCTCCCACTGAGCCAAGCTGACACACAATTTCAATCAAATAAGACCAAGAAAACTACACCCAATCTAAGAAGGCTCATCTTAGACATTTCTTGAACTCTTGTTAGTTCATTTCAGTGCCTTGGGACATTCTCCTGACGTGAAAGGCACTATACAAATGTAATTTGTTGAACAGTATACAGGAAAGACTTGTTGCCTACCAGATGATCAGTCCTTCAGTTCTGGCCTCCACTTTCTCTCATTGCATTCTACTTTTCTGCCTTTCACTTTTCTTTATGGTGTCACAGATTAATAATTTTCTGGCTACTCTCTTATCAAATGGGTTCAGAAGCCCCTTTCTTGGTTACGATGGAGCTTTGCTCCTGTCAAGCTTTTTTTGCAGAGTGTACTGTGTACAGTTCATCCAGATCAGACTTAAACTGGGCCAACAATAAAATACTACAAAATCACTCTTGAGTCTCCATAAAATAAAGATTGAAATATATCAGCAATCGCACTAATTTTTGCTATTAAAAAATAAGCTTTTAATTCTGAATGCTAAATATTTTAGAAATATACTATATATATGTGCGTGTGTGTATAATAATAATAATCCTTGTATTTGATATAGCGCTTTTCACGTCTTCTAGACATCCCAAAGCGCTTCACAGAATATACTGTAAAGTGAATTGACTGTATATTTGTGGGCAAACTCGGCAGCCAATTGCGCACAGCAATGTCCCACAAACAGTCACGGATTGAAAATGACCAATTTATTATTGTTTCATTTTTTTGGAGGGATTATAGGCGTGTGGAGTAAGGAAACTTGCCCAAGGTTTCGCCCTGCCTGGAATTGAACTCAGGTCTCTCACTTGCAAAGCAAGTGCTCTAACCACTGAGCTACAGGACTCCACAATAAAAAGACTCCACAATTAAATAGAAAGGCTGTATATGCGCCTACATTAAAAAGTGTAATTTAAAAGAATTAAACACAGTAGAAAATATGGAAAGTTTTTCCAACAATCTGCTTTGTTTGGCAAAATGGTGCTTTTTCTCCACAGTACAAAAAATAATCAGGTCACATCTCTTCCCTCTTGATCTTGTGCTGACCTTCAGACCTCCTGTTCTCCCTTGCTAAGCCCTCCCCAGGTAAATAATAATACTGCTTGCGTTTAGTGCCTTGTCACTTTCGAAGGATGTCTCATCCTTTTGGAAGGATTCTTGCTTCATAGAAATTACTATGAAATGGAGCAAGTGTGCATATCAATGTCCGACAAACAACCATAGCGTGAGGGACCAATTTATTTGGGGGTTTGATGGCAAGGATACTGGTAGAAACTTCTTTTTCCTTTTGAATAGTGTCATGGGATCCTTAACATCCATTAGAACAAGCAGGTGGGACCTCAGTTTATCATCTCATTGGAGGATGGCACCTCCAACAATGCAACACCCACCCCCAGCACTACATTGGAGTGTTATCTTAGCCTATGTGAGTGGAAAATGCAACACTGGAAAATTTGACTGAGCGAGCTCACCACACTCATTGTGCTTCTCACACTCATTAACATTCTCTGTCAACCTAGAAATAGTCCCCTGAGTCAGAACACTTTTATAGGAAATAATTTCTTAGTATATTTTCTGATGAATTGCAATTGAAGCCTTTCTTTTTAATTGTGGAGTCTTTTTATTGTGGAGCCCTGTAGCTCAGTGGTTAGAGCACTCACCTCTCAAACGAGAGACTTGGGTTTGATTCCCGGCAGGGCAAAACCTTGGGTAAGTTTCCTTACTCCACACACCTAGTAATAATCCCTCAGGAAAAAAAAACAATAATAAATTGGTTACTTTAATCCACGACTGTTTGTGGGACACTTCTGTGCGCAATTGGCTGCTACATTTCACCCACAAATATATAGTCAATTCACTTTACAGTATATTCTGTGAATCACTTTGAGACGTCTAGAAGATGTGAAAAGCGCTATATCAAATGCAAAGATTATTATTATTAAATCGACACATTGGGAAACTTTCCAGTGGGACAATTACTGGAATTATATTTGCTATTGGTTTGTGGTCTTTTATTCTTTTATTTATTTTTACAATTCATTCTGGCTCAAATCCCATCTGCATGATACAACAGCAGCAGCAAAGTTACATTTATAGAGCGCTTTTCATGTCGGGAGAACGTCCCAAAGCACTGATGTGAACACATTGAGTAAGATTTGTTTTTTTTTAGAAAAAGTGCGGTTAAAGGTAACCAATTTTGAAACTGTAAATACTGACATTTTGACATTACATGTATAAAAATCTTAGAATGGTTATAGAACTTACCTTTTTACTATTACATGCTTTTCAGTTGAATTCTACACTCCCAGTGTAAAACTGAATATGCAAATGCAACCATAATGCTCCCACTATCATGCATTACTCGTGTAAAGGAATTTGTACCAGATGCCATTG
This sequence comes from Callorhinchus milii, assembly GCF_018977255.1. NCBI lineage: Eukaryota > Metazoa > Chordata > Chondrichthyes > Chimaeriformes > Callorhinchidae > Callorhinchus > Callorhinchus milii. The sequence continues at coordinate 36,787,770 of NW_024704746.1, read as the reverse complement.
GTGATAATGGTGCACATCATCTGATCCGATGTCTGTTTCAAGCAACAATGAGCAAAACTACTACTGTCTGATTCAGCCTGCTTAGGGCACTAATTGTAAAGTAACAGTCACATAGCTTTTTCACCTCGAATTTAAAAGATATGATATTCAGCATATACATATATCAATATGTATAAAAGACTGCAATGGAATTGATGACATTCTAAACTACCAGAGCAAAGTTCAAACAATGTATACAACCATCCATATAATTCAAATAAATACTTTTAACTTCATCACCATTTAGCTAGCTTCTCCACTTCCCATCTTCACCTTAACATTACCTCTAACTGACGTTCCAGTGTGCAACTTTCATCTACTTTCACCTCCCTTGCAAAGTTTAAACTACTTGCCACACCCATTATGTGGTATCTTTGAGTCCTACCATCAGTTTGGGAGGTGACATCTACAGTGAGAATAAGTGGCCTCCAGCTAAAATCTCCCTCCGAAGGACCTTTTTTAAGACCATCAAGAACACTGAAGATTGAATTTCTTGCAAAGTTAATCTTTGATGTGATTGTCTAATAATAAACTAACATCCCTAGTTCTGAATGAATGCTATAACTCATGCTTAGAGCTCACAACCCCTGTTGAGATACCTTGTTTGTGGCACAGCGAGGGTTAAACACTTTTCAGACTCTGCTGTGTGAATTATGGGCAGTTAATGGGTGAGCACTACGGGAGAAATGTCCAAGTTCACGTTTTATAACACATCCATACATGTGCTTCAGATTTCAAATCATTTTGACTCAGGACACAAAACGAAAATAATTCCTTCCACAGCAGCTGAGGCAACTCAGTAGCTGTTAGAGGAGCTATCAAATGTTCACATGTGGAAGACAGCAGTTTTCCCTTGGGGGAGGGAGAAGGAGGAATTTTGCAATTGCATTTTGATTATTTTATACAATATTAATTTAATAATAATCCTTGCATTTGATATAGTGCCTTATCAGGTTGTTGAGACATCTCAAAGCACTTCACAGAATATACTGTAAAGTGAATTGGCTGTATATTATGTGGGCGAAATGCGGCAGCTAATTGCACACATCAGTGTCCCACAAACAGTCGTGGATTGAATAACCAAATTATTATTGTTTTTTCAAGGAATTATCACCCCTGGAAAAGTGATCTGCCAATCGACTAATAACCAGGTTCCAACTTACTGCTTAGTAAACAGAGGTGTGTGGAGTAAGGAAGCTTGCCTATGGTTTGGCCCTGCCTGGGAATCTATTCCAGGTCCTCTTGCTTGCAAGGTGAGTGCTCTAACCAATACACTGGACTTTATCTTTTTAACTTATAAAAAAAATATTTAGGATTTTTTAGTGAAATGCAGACTATATTTCTCTCTAGATACAACATGAAGCCTATATTTCTATAATAACAATATTAATAATCATAGTGCTCATCATGTCATTCAAAATGTTTCAAAGCACTTCACAGCAATTTAATGCAGCAACAGTGTACTTCAAGGAAAATGCCTAAAATGCTAGCTAATCTTAGCTCATGAGAACTTTTGTCTTAAAATTAAAAATCAGGCATAATTGTAGAACATTTTTAAATTCAATTTTAATTTGGAGCCTAATCTTTTTCAAGAACATAAGTAAATTGACTTCCAAATTAAGATTGATAACAATTTAACGCAGTCTTAAATTTTAAGGAAAAACGAAACTAGGTGAAATTTCAGGTCCAAAGAGCCTTAAGATGACATCTCAAACTCTTTACTAAGTGTAAATTTGTGACTAAGTTATAACTTATTCATAGTGGACGAGTGATGTGGTCAATCACTCACACAATGTTTTTTGTTGCCCTTTCTGAAACATTTTATTTTTGGTTTACACCGCTTAGCGTGTAGACTGCACAATTACTATGCTATTGTTCTTACATTTGTGGGCACTTTCATGAAATAGCAAGAGCAACAGAACATTTGAACAATTATCAAAGGACACTATGCCAGCATGCAGTCACGAAGAAGCCATTCAAAGCATTTTGCCAACTCACTCAGACTGCCAGTAGAGCTAAATAAATCCATATGTTCATGGCAATTGAATATGAAATATTCAATGAATATGAAATTAGGGGTGATTTTACACTACTTCGCTAAACTTTTGTTGAATAACTTGCCAATTTAACAAAATCATCCAAAAATGCTACTCAGGGCAAACGGACGAACAAAATTGCCCTAGTCTATGTTTAGCTAATAGGTACGTTTGAAAATGCCAGTCCATCCAAAACTATTTTAGACATAACTTTGCCAAGAGATCTGAGAGCAATTAACTAGATTACTCTCCTATTTGGTGTATGATTAATGGATAAACCATGGAAGGAATGGGCTTGATAGGCAGACTGATCTTTTCTCCCTCTGGGTTTCCTTGTAATATGTTGATTTTACTGGTTTTGATCTGCAGTCTGATTGAGGACAATTTCATCTCTAATAAAGATGTTATTGACGCCATATTTGACATGCTCAAACCTCAGTTGGAGTTAAATCGTTCTGGAGATTCAAGGACGATTTAAATCTCATCCTTATGGTGTGCTCCACAGCATTTCCTTTGAGGAATGTAACTGGAGCTTGTGTTTTATTTTAGATATACTTCCCTGAAAGAAAAATGGACGTGGAAGATATAAGGGGAGGGACAGACACTTTCACACTGAAATTGGCCCTGCAGTTACCTTTTCCTTTGGACTGGACATCAGTTGCAAAGCAACCCAGTCCTCAAATTGTTGGACTATAACAGGCATGATAATCTGACCAATAAAAACAGCTGGGAGCATGTGCCATACGTTACCAAGCCCATTGCTGCTGAAACAATGCCCAAAAGATTGCCACGGGAGCTTGCCACAGGAGTCTTGAATAGGTTTGGCACATCTTCAAAGGGGGTCACCATGACTCCTAGGCACCTGTGGCAATCATGACTCCTTTGATCCTTTCAGATTAAAGGACTCTATTATATGAGAAACCAATCTAGTTGCATAGTTCATGTCCATTGGCCCATGATAGAAAATGCAGTTGATATCTATGGCTTGGAAACAGAAAATTAGGGTAGTTAATTTTGCGGAAAGACACAACTGTCAAGTTGGCTTCAAAACAACTTTTTTTTCACACAGCAGCACAGCATTCGGATCTGCACGGCAAGGAACAGAGATAACAGTAATGTGGTTAAATAGGTTATGGTGTTTTTTTCAAAGAAAAAAGATAGGAGACCAACAGAGATAATTTATCACACAGGGGCGACTGACTGTCTGTAGCTATTCGGAAGGTGCTTGAAGTTAGTTAAGAACTTTTTTCCCCCAATTAATCAAAATATTTCAGTTACTTGCATAATCCATGCCTACTGTGCCAGAAGAACAGTTTATTGTCTTTGTAAAACAGTTTGTTAACATTATCAATTGTGTAAATATAGTTAATTATTAAGGACTTGGTTACACATGAAAGCTGCTTTTATCATCTTTAAACTGTTTGTGGGACACTGTTGTGGGCAATTGGCTGCTGCAATATACAGTAAATTTATACATAAGAACATAAGAAACGCTAGACGAAAAGAGACCAAGGTCCATCTAGATTGCTTTCCACCTTCCTGACAGTCGTATACACATATGTCCCAAACTAACTATGTACTATATCCCATAATATTATTTCCTAAAAGAAAACTATTAATCTGTGTTTGAAAAATCACCACTTCCTGCTTCAACCGTCTACTTAGGGAGCCTGTTCCACAGGTTCACTAATCGTTCACTGAAATAGTGTTTGCGTAGATTCGTTCTGAATTTCTCCCCCTTCGATCGCATGCTGTGTCCTCTGGTGTTACTATTCTGGACAAGTTGAAACAGTCTGGCATGATCTATACTGTCTTGCCCCTTTAGAATCTTAAAGACAGCAATCATGTCGCCTCTCAATCTTCTCTTTTCCAGTATGAACATGCCCAATTTACTTAGTCCCTCCTTATAGTCCAGTCCTTCCATTCCCTCAATCATTTTGGTTGCTCTCCTCTGAATCTTCTTGATTTCTCCAATATCCTTTTTGCACTGTGGCAACCAGAACTGTACACAGTACTCTAAATATGGTCTCACCAATGATTTATACAGTGGCAGGATTACCCCACTATTTCGGCTTGATATTGATCTTTTGATACATCCCAACGTATGGTTTGCTTTACTCACTGCCAGAGAACGTTGTTGGGAGAGCTCAATTGTCAATCAGGACTCCCAGAAAGTATATTCTGTGAAGCGCTTTGAGACGCCTCAACGACGTGATAAGGCACTATATCAAATGCAAGGATTATTATTATTAAACAGCCCAAAACATCCCATTGAAGGTCATATATTGTTTGTCCATTTCAATTTTCACTATTTCAATAGATAGCAAGCAATGTGCTTTGAAATAATGATTGTCTGATAATGAGGGCAGTATTCAGATTCTGTGAATGGTACATATTCAATTTAATCATCGAATTACTTAAAATTCACTGTTACTGTATTAATAATAAATTAACTCAATTAAAAAAATGTATCCACGAAAATAGGTTCTAGCAGTAGATCTTTAGATTTGAGGCCCAAGGATGGATTAAGAGTCTTACTCAATATTTGAACTCATCAAATCTCTGCACATTTTGCTGATGTTGGGAACTCCAAACTGATACGAATTGAATAATTATACCACTTTATTTAGAATGGGAACTGGCAGGGTGCGGGGAGGGGCAGCAAGAGAAGGGAAATATATGGAACCTATTGTTCACACTATCGGACAAACATTAAAGAGGTTTGTTAAAGTAAATGTGTACAGCTATTGCCAAGCTGATAAAAGCACATTTTCAGCTCCGTAAATGGATTCTAATATATTGAGTTGTACCAAATTGTCAGACAATCATAAATATTATAAAGTGAGAGGTGTGTATGCTTACCAGTGTCTTATGTTACCCTGGTTTATGCCTTATAACTTCTGATTAAAAGGAGTCTGGAAACAGTTTTTCTTGTGCAGAACTCCCCCACGTGTGACATGTTGATGTTCCACTTCAAAACACGTCAGGAATGGGGAGTGCAGTTTGGAATCAACTAACCTATTCCAAGTATCTTTCAAGACCTTGAGAAGCAGATAGTTCAACTATTTCATCTCCAGGGCAATGAAAATAACCTCACAACCAATCTGCTGCTGATTTCTCTGCTTTAGTGAGAAATGATTTGCAAAATAACAATGTCCATGATACAGTGTATGCACATGCCAGCAGTTTTGAGCAGAGCCTCGTAAATCATCAAGTAAAATAGACCAGTGGGTCTCAGTCTCCTCGACCCATGCAATTGTAAAACCACAGACCAAAGTTCAGTACTGGAAGCTAACTATTATCCTTCCAGATGAGTGCACCAAATACAGAATCAGAATCATAACAACATTTTATGTTTGTTACATTTGTATAGAGTCTTTCATATTAGGCTGACGTTCCAAAGGACTGGACAGTCAGGGATTTGGACATGAGCAGGGAGCCAGGATCAGGAGGGGTGGACAGCAGGGAGGGTAGGGGTAGGAGTGTGGTCGAAGATGTGGTCGAAGAGGAGAGTTGGGGTCCTGTAGCTCAGTGGTTAGAGCACTCGCTTTGCAAGCGAGAGACCTGAGTTCAATTCCAGGCAGAGGGCGAAACCTTGGGCAAGTTTCCTTACTCCACACGCCTAATAATAATCCCTCCAAAAACCAAAAACAATAATAAATTGGTCATTTTCAATCTACGACTGTTTGTGGGACATTGCTGTGCACAATTGGCTGCCGCATTCGCCCACAAATATACAGTCAATTCACTTTACAGTGTGTTCTGTGAAGCGCTTTGGGATGTCCTCCCGATGTGAAAAGCGCTATATCAAATGCAAGGATTATTATTATTATTATTATAGAGTTGAGACATGCCTTGAAGGAGACAAGGGAGGGAACAAGGTGAAGGGACTTTGGGATGGAATTCCAAAGGCTGGCGGCAGAGAGGCTGGAGGTCTGACTGCCAATGGTGATGAGGAGGCCCAAGGGAGAGGAGAATTGAGTGGGAGTGATGCAGGGTAGAGAACAGAGATGTGGGCATTTTGGGGAAAGCAGCTTGGGTCAGAGGTGGCAGCCAAAATGTGCACGCCAAGGCTAGAGGCAAAGCGATTAGCATGGCATAGTCATAATAATAATCCCTCCAAAAACAATAATAAATTGGTCATTTTCAATCTACGACTGTTTGTGAGACATTGCTGTGCGCAATTGGCTGCCGCGTTCGCCCACAAATATACAGTCAATTCACTATACAGTGTGTTCTGTGAAGCGCTTTGGGACATCCTCCCGACGTGAAAAGCGCTATATCAAATGCAAGGATTATTATTATTATTATAGTCAGCCCATAGACATGGCAACAATGGGGACTAGAGGAGACAATGCAGTCATCGTGTTATTTACCAGCTTGCACAACCTGGTAAATAACACAGAGAAGTTTACAGGGAGAAGAGAGGGGAACAACAACAACAACAACAAAATTACATTTATAGAGCGCCTTTCACGTCGGGAGGATGTCCCAAAGGGCTGAACAGTCAGGTATCGGGGCCCGAGCTTGGGGGAGGGGATATGGTGTAGGGGTGAGGGAAGGCAGAGAGGTGGGAGGGAAACCAAAGGCACAATCGAAGAGAAAGGTCTTGAGACCAGCCTTGAAATAGGCAAGAGAGGAAGCGAGGCGAAGCGACCGTGGGATGGAGTTCCAGAGTTTGGGGGCAGAGAGGCTGAAAGCCCGGCCACCGATGGTAGGGTGGGTCGGGCGGGAGACATGAAGCAGGCCAGAGCCTGATGAACGGAGGGAGCGGGCAGGCTCGTTGGGAGTCAGAGAGGTAGGAGGGGGCAAGGCCATGGATGGCCTTAAAGGTGAGGACGAGGATCTTGAACTCGATCCTCTGGGGGATGGGGAGCCAGTGGAGTCGGGCGAGGTGGGAGTGATGGGGTCATGGAGCCTGGTGTGTGAGAGTACACGAGCTGCAGAGTTTTGGATGATCTGCAGCTTGTGAAGGGAAGTGTTGGGAAGGCCGATGAGGAGGGAGTTCCCGTAATCAAGCCTTGAGGTGACGAATGTGTGGGTGAGGTTTTCAGCAGCCTGAGGGGTGAGGCAGTGGCGGAGTCTGGCAATATTGCGGAGGTGATGTAAGCAGTGCCAGTCATGGCGCGAAGGAGATAATAATAACAAAAATAAGACTGTACTAAAGAGAAAGGTGAAGCTCATGAAGAGGATAATCTGTCTGACCAGGAATAGCGTAGCCCAGTCTCCAAAGAGAAACGATCCAGAGTAATAACAGTTAGCAGTGTACCACATATTTTACTGTTCTACTATTTAGCTTAGACTGACTAAAGACTGACTTATAAAACATAATTATACAGACTTATGTTATGATAATCCTTACATTTAGTACAATGCCATTAATCCCAGGAGGACATCCCAAAGTGGGCAGTGACTGTGTGTTCTGTGGTCAAAAATAATACAGTTCTTCTGTTTGGAATAGGAAAGCTATCTCTTGTTCCAGGAAACAGTACAACCCAAAACTAATGCAGACCAAGGGATTAAGAAGATGGTTTGCTCCCTGTCAGTCTTGATTCTCTACAACATCAGAGATAGGTGACTGGGCTGCCACTGTTCTACAAAGTCAAGCATAGAGCAGCACCAGGAGGATTATGATGTAAGCCAAATCTCCTTGCTTATTTCAGAAAGATAGGGCTCCTCATGAGTGTCCAACATTCTCTTAGATAACGTTAGCTGTCACTTGAATGCAGTAATACCAGACTATTGGTAATGTTCATTTGTATCCCTGTGTATGGCTATTCCTAATTCACGACTATGTTTCCTCAGGAGCTATAGAGTTTAGATTTGTGAAACATGTGTCCTTCCTACAGTTGCATCTGGTTATACTGTTCAACACAAACATGTATTACAAAGTGTTCCAACAGGATATTTAAAGTAATAATGAAAAGAATGCCTATTGTTTTAATGTGAGTATTTATTTTAACATGTTCTTGTTTTTCTCTCTGAAATAAAAACTCCAGTAGCCAAACTATTTACAGCTAAATGTTTACATACATTATATACAGCCAAGAAATGTTGACTTCATGTGATACATTTTTTGCTCAGTACATTACCTTAAAACGCACAGAAAATTGTATATTCAACCGGATTGCGGGATGGGGTTGAATTTAGGATTCAATCCTTCCCAGTGAAGCATTACACAAGAATATCCCATATGGATGCAAAAGTGGTAGATGATACCATTCTTATAACAGAAATAAATACATTTCTTTTATTTTCATAAATGTACATATATTTTATAGACATCTGGTTTTAAAAAACGAAATTCAACAGTTAGAATAGCTTGTGCATATTTGATCACTTCTAAAGCACTTCTGAATTTATTTTATCTTTTCCGTCTCTGACTGGCTCTTGTAGGAGACATTGATTTTGATCCACAAATTAAAGTCTTTTTGGAGTATGCTTACACAGTGCTTTAAAACTAATTTCCGTACACATTGTAAAAAAAAGGTTTTACTATAACTGTTGCTAAACTACTTAAACTTAACTTTGGAAAAAGTGCAGTTCTCTTTTCTAAAGATACAGCTCTCAACAAAATAAATCACATAAATTGTACATAATTTTGGTAAATGTAAGAATCATTACATTGTTTGTGATTTGGGGCCTTTTGGTCGTTCTTTTTTGCATGAAGTTGTGGAACTGGCAAAAAAAATCAAGCAGTGAAGTTACAGAGAAACATGTAAAATCAAATAACACACTGTCACTCAGTAGTTGACTGGTGGGTGTACCATTCAGAACCATATAGATCTGGATGATCCCATGCTTCATCATTTGTGTTGCTAAATTTAACCATTGTGGTGATCAAACAGAATTGACTTGCATGGAGTTGGGACACAGATTGGGATTCCGAGCTAACCTGTTGCTCCTCCTGGATACACATGTGTATGTGGTGTAGCATAGGTCAGGGCCAGTTGTATTGACCCTTAGTCAAATAACCTGCTAGCATTCACTACCACACTCAAACATAAAGAACACCCAACATGGACAAGAGAGTGGAGGAGTGCTGTTGTGAGTCACTTCCTTAAGGAAATAAAATTGGAAAAGAAAATCACATTACACTTTGTCATCCAGAAATGCGGCTCAAATTTATCATAGATATTGACTCATTTAAATCACAAATGTAAAATTCATGTATGCCCACATAAATTGTGAGTAACTCCGGTACATTATCAATTTTCTGTGAAAGTGAACACCCCATAGACATATCCTGAGGATATTCTCGCTGCTACCTGCATTTCACCCAGTGGTACAGGTGATGTATAAACACACACTGAGGGAGGGAGTGGAGGTGCTTTTTGAACACACTCCACACAAGAAACTGTGGGCAAAGAGGCTCTCTCAAACACACAAACATTTAACTGGCATATAAAGTTCTAAGGAGTATGAAGGCAGTCATTCTTCATGTCTCATACATGCAGAGGTGTAAATATGTCAATAAGCTTAGGAAATCATTTCTTGTAACATATCAATAGAATGCCATTGTGGGGGTTTATCATGGAATCCCCTTGATTAAAAAACAAAGTTGCTAATTTTAGCAATTATTGCATGACACACTCTATAAAGACAAAGTCTTGTTGCAAATTAAGTAGTAGATACATGCATCATATCAACTGACGCATTGCAGTTGAATTGTAGCCACAAGGCTTCTAAATGCAATTTATTGAAAGTAGTCCTTATACTTCAAGACCAAATACAAGTATGAGCTCAGAAAGATTGTGCTACTTTTGTATTGAGTTCATGAGCAGTGATGTACCACATGAAGCAGTCCGGGCAGTGCTATCAGACATAATCAGAATAAATTTGCATTTTCTTTGAAATAAGATTAAATGAATTTACTCTATTGAATTGCACAGTTTGGGCTATAATGAACAGTACGTCAGTCCAGTTAAGGTAACTGCCACGAATGAGAAATAAATGTATTACATTTTACTTTGAAGTCTGTAAACACTTTGCGGGCAGTTTATTTAACTGATGATGTTCTGTCTGCCACATCCACTGAGTCTTACATGTTTTGGGCGAGAAGTGGGGCAGGTGTAGATGTGCGTTTGTATTTGAAAAGTAAATCATTTTGTTCGCTTAAAACTGCCTGAAGCAGACCAGTTTTGTTGCTCCTTGACCTTTGCAATTTAATGACAGTGCACAAATGTCACTGATGAATGTTGACAGGTCTCCATCATTTGGTAATTGGACGGCACTGAGATATTGTCCATTGAGCCACAGGATGTGCTAGGAGCAGTGTCGGTGCCTGGATTTGCTACTAGTGCTTGAGTGGAATCGCATGACTGTTTTTCCGCATCTTCTGAATTGAGAGAAGCTAAGCTCCTCGGTTTTGATCTCTTCCACAATTTGGCATGTTTCCTGAGAAGTCCAAGATCATCTTTGAAGTGTGGATTGAAAAGCATGTAGAGCAATGGGTTTAGGCATGCTGGCAATGGCAGAATCACTAGGAGAATCAATTTGATCACCTCAGGACTAATAACCGTGAGGTTGAGCAAGGAAGAAAATGACAAGAAGGCCACTGGGCAGTATAGAATACAATTAGTAAAGAGCAACCAGGCCACATGTTTCACCATAGAACAGTCCCAGAGATGGTCCAAATCTCCCTTTTCTAAAGTACAGAAAAGCTTTGTGTAGGTTATAGTCATTACAAGAAAGCAGAAAGAGTTCAGCAAGACTAAAGCTACCAGAAAGCCCAGGGTGGACGATTCCCCGAAGGGTAATGGAAAACAAAGGGGAGAAATCCCATACTCTCCCACATGAAAGAGTGGAAGCATTGCTATTACGAAGGCCAAAATTGCACAGACAACAGCTGCTATCTTGATGCTGCTCAGTGCTTTTCCTTGCTTTGTAGCACATTTTGTGGAGAGACTGCGTTCAACTGCTGCAATGGTCAGCAAGAAAATGGACATTTCTGAAGCAAACACTGCAAAGAAACCTCCAACTTGACAACCTGTTCCATTCTCCCACCGTGCTCCGTATTTTGCAAAACTGCCCAAAGTCAACATATCCACAACTGCCAAAATACCGCTGTAGCAACCCATCAGAGAGTTCACCATTGACATGAGGCCCACTAAAAGCTTTGGTGGGGATAGAAAGGCTGGAGACCCAAAGACAGTTGTGGTGACCAAGCCATTGCAAATAAGAGAAAGCAATACAATGGTCCACACACCAAGACGAATCATCCAGCTGCCAAACAGGTAATCACAGGGTTTGAAGGGACCTGAAATTGAGAGGAATTGGATTAACTTTTGTTAACATGTTGCCAATTTAATTTCTTACCAAAGAAAAGCCATAGTGAAATTTAGCTTTGAGTATAATTTACGCTCTCAGTAAATGCAAAACATTTTGAACCATCATGAAACATCATAATTAAGAAACATTCAAATTAGTTATTTCTATTACGATAAAAGTCATGTTGCAATTAAATTCTTTTGCTAATAATAATAATCCTTGCATTTGATATAGCGCCTTATCGCTTCTTTGAGAACTCTCAAAGCACTTCACAGAATATACTGTCAAGTGAATTTACTGTATATTTTGCGGACAAAACGCAGCAGTGCCCTACAAACGCTGGATTGAGTGATCAATTTTTTTTAATGAAATTATTATCTGTGGAAAAACGATCCACCAATCGACCAATGACCGGGTTCCTACTCACTGCTAGTTGAACAAATGCTAGTGGAGCAAGAAAACTTGCCCAACATTTTGCCCTGCTGGGAATCGACCCCAGGTCTCTCATTTGCGAGGTGAGTGCTCTAACCACTGAGCTACTGGACTTTTTATGAAAAGTCAAATGTATAGTTATTAAATTTTTGCTTAAAGGAATTGGATTTTAATCAACAACAGTGACTTGAATTTGTATGAAATTTAGAAGCGCCCTTCACTCAGAGTGGTGTGTTTGAGCGCTGAACAATGGCGGAGTCTGGCACTGAGCTGCGAGAAAGGGGAGGTGACATTAGGCACGGTCGAAGAGGAAAGTCTTCAGGTGCAATTTGAAGATGGGTAAAGAGGACGCAGGGAGAATGTAAGCTTTGGAGCAGATTGATTCGTACAATGGAAGCTCTTGCTCTTTTTGGCTGCACAGCCCCCAGTCAAAGCCCTGCTGCTTAACGTTTATTTTAAGTCTAACTAAGCACTTGTACATTTTCAAAACAAAATGATTACTTTTTCACCTGGCATTGGAGTGCACTGGACAGAGAGTTGAACTTTAGGATCTTCTTCAAAATCAACTGAGAAATCATCTAGGTCATGGTCATCTGAAAAGAATAGTACAATACAATTTACATCTATATTGCAGCTTTCATGTCAGGGGAATGTCTCAAAGCACTTGACAATACTGGATGGGAACCTGAGTTAGAAATGGCGAGGAGAAATGTGATGGAAAGTGCATCCAAAGAAGTATGTTTTGAGACATGTCTTGAACAAGGGGACGAAAGGAGTAAGAATGAGGGGAGAAAGTGAACAGTACACGTATTCAATATGCGTTAGTTGGTAGGTTAATCTTTTTAATGTGCCGAATCGTATACACTGAATGATAGATTAAACTACGTTTGGTAAGCATTTAATGTTTTAAAGTGTTTTTATAATGGGATTTCTGGTTATAAGCGCAAATTCTGGTTTTAAGTGCAAATTTCTTACACTTAATGGACAGAGCAACTGTGGCTATGGATAAAATGTAAAGTGGCTAGGTTATACTGGCACTAAATCTTTTTAAGAAATTCCCAATGTACAGATAACTTTAATGACAGTTTTCACCTCCTCCCAAACATGTTTAATCCATAATTCAGCTCCCTTTGCATATTTTAAAATGCTCAAATACCCTATTACAAAGCTGGAGCAATTGTCTTCCTCTTTAATATTAATGGGGACAAATTTTCAGGCTCATGAAGGAATCCTCTTGAGAAATACTGGAAATGAGATGCAATATGTAGTAAAGTTTAAGAGAAATATATAAACATGAAAACTGTCTTCATTTATTATTTAAGAAAAAAATAATAACTTTGTACCTTATATGTTTGATGCAAACTGGTAGGTAATCCAGGAAGAGGTAAAATGGTCTAGAGCTAAAATGTTGAAGTGTTTGTTTAATTGATAAGAACCAAACCCTATTTGCATTTTTGAAATCTTCTACACAGAGAGCTGATAGTACATGAACACCAGACTAGTTGAGCGAGAGTTGTCTATTTTTGTTCTGTAATCAATCTATGAAATTCTACACATCATGGTAGAGGCAAAATCCACAATTGTTTTTAAAAGGGAAATTGGACAAATAAAATAATAAAATCGATTCATGGAAAGGTAAAATGAGTAGGACTAAATGGATAGCCTCTCAAATTGTACAATTCTATGAGACCCAGTGAGACACAGAAATAATAGCACTTCACTCTCACCTTGAGCGCTCAGCATTCCAGTATCCCGTTTGTGAGCTTCTTCAGCACTGCTGTTCTCAGCTCTACCCCACTGCCTGTCACGTTTATAGGAGTTTTTACAAGATCCACATGCACAGCACTGGTAGGCGTACGGCATTTCTAGAGCCCTGCAAATGTAAACAATGAAGCATTTCTACCCAATTTGCTATCAGTGAGTTAAAGGCACTACCCACTGAGTTGCAGGTGAATTCAAGGTAACTTGTCAGAGATCTGGTTGGATTCATGCTGAATTCAAAGGCAAATTCTAATAATACAGTAATTACTCTTGCATTTGTTATAACACCTATAACATCAAAATATCTCAAAGTACTGCACTTTGAGAAATACTGCCAGGTATTGTGACTTTTTTATGTAGGCAAACTCTTAAGTGGGATGCATGTAAACACTTACAAAATGGTGTAGACACAACTAAATTACTGGCTAAGTTTTCACATTTCACTTAAAGTTCCTTTGCATCACTATTGCTCTGAGGTACATTCTACATCGTATTGTGAGCAAAGCAATTTTCATGATCTCATGGTTGAAAACCCTCAGTTTTATATCTCAACAAGGCTGCATGTTGGTTTCCAAAAGATGGAGAAATTGTGGGATCTAAAATGATTCATTAATACAGATTCAGATTGGGAACTCTTTTCACTAACTGTTGTACGTCACACAATTAACACTGACGCAAGGTGTGGATTGTGCTGGAGTAGAGTTTTTGCGAGTCTCCATAACTTCTGATTTTCTTGTTAAGAAATCTTGTTAGAAATAGTCGCATATTATGTCCCACAATAGGTTAATATTCTACTTTTTTATTGAAAAAAATCTGTTTTAAATAAGTTGCTATCACAGCTGGGCAGTGTTAGAGGAATGCACTTGCTTACTGCATGTACATAACACATTGTCAAAAATATACAAGAAGAAATCATGCACAACAGAGTCAGACTTTCACAATCAATCATTGCAGTTTTGCACCACAATTTAAGCATTTGTGGCTTGTTAAGTTGGCAAAACTCCCCAAGATGTGTTTGTATGGAGTACTGTGATCTTACCCCAAAACCCAGTACTTTGGTCATCCCTCCATGATCAGGTCACACCATGCAACTGAGAATGTAATGAAAATAATGCACATAAAGTATGCTTCTGTACCTCAGGTTAGGAAGATTTTCCACTGGTACTAAATCCTGTAGAGCTTGATTGCCTGTTATTTTTAGATGTCTCAATCCATTTAGACCAGCCACAGGAAGAGATGACAGCAGATTGAAGGTGAGATCGCTGCATGAAATGAATACTGGTAAGCAAATCTGCTACAAGTCGTATACTCTACTTCAGGAACGATATTTGTTTTTCTAAACACTTGTTACACAGGATATAACTCAGAACATGTTAAAGAATACAAATGTAAAAAGAATTGATACAACAACAACAACAAGATTCCATTTATAAAGCGCCTTTCATGTCAGGAGGACGTCCCAAGGCGCTGCACAGTTGGGTCATGACCCGAGCAGGGGGGAAATGGTCAGGGTGAGGGGAGGGGAGGGAGCGAGGAGGGGGGAAATGGTCAGGGTGAGGGGAGGGATGGGAGGGAGCGAGAAGGGGGAAGAGAGTCGAGAGGGGAGCTGAAGGCTCGGTCAAAGAGAAAGGTTTTGATAGGCTCAAGATGTGGTGTTTGGTAATAATCCTTGTATTTTATACAGCGCCTTATCACGTCATTGAGACATCTCAAAGCACTTCACAGCATATACTGTAAAGTGTAGTGACTGTGTATTTTGTGGGTGAAATGCCCACAGAATACACAGTTGAATTAGTTAATAATATCCTAGGCATCACTAGGATAGTTTATGATGCCTACAATTGGTCTAAGTTCCCAGTGGTAGGGAGTGGGGAATATCAGCTTGGGTGTCTGGTCCTATTAGGGGCCCTCATCCCTTTTACACCTGTTGGAAGCAGCGTGTGTGTGTGCGCGCAATGGAAGGACGTGATTGGAATTAGCTGTGATGTCCTCTACATGAATAATCTGCCAACGTTCACTAGTGAACCTCACTCATGAATAAAGTGTCAAGTGGGTGAGGCACAGGATGGTGCACGGGACCCGTGGAATCATACTCCAACAGAAGGAAACTAGGATTCAAATGCCTTCAGGAGATAAGAGGAGATAATTGAAGGAGAAAAATGGCAAGGATAAAAAAAAGGTCATGGGAAAAATATAAATGGAAAAATGACAACTCTTTGTTACACGCCTTAATATTGTTCAAAAAATCATTTACAGATAATAGAGCAAATAAAACAAAACAACTTACAGTTTGATTAAGGATGGCAAAGAAGTAAATGAATCTTGATGGATAAATGCAATCTTGTTCCAGCCAAGATCTCTGTAAGTAAACATATAAAAAATATTGATAATAAATAATAATCCTTCCACTCGATAAAATGCTTTTCATGTTGGGAGGATGTCTCAAAGTGCTTCACAGGATTTATGTAAAGTGTAGTGATTGTGTATTTTGTAGGCAAACACGGCAGCCAAATTGTGCACAGCGATGCCTTAGAAACAGCCATGAAGTGAATGATCAGTTTTACTCGTAAGAAATCCCTGCCTAAGTAAGCATTCCTAAACAGTGTGCGGACACAGGGAAACTCTCTTATACAACAGGTGCTGTGAAATATCTGAATTAGATTGGACGCAGATTAGATTAAGATAAAGATGAATGCCCCATTTATACTGTGCTTTTCACATCAATTGGATGCAAAAAAAACACGTCTTAAATCATGTTTACAATCTTCAGACAAGAACGATTATCTGATGAAGCTACCTTGAACGTTCAGTTTCGACTGGACATTGAGCCACATCATTGTAGTAGAAATGAGGGCAGTGATAATCGAATTAGTCTCCACTCAAAATAGTCCCTTCATATTTCTCGAGTTTTCGTCTATTAAAAGCGTTTTTTAAAATACCATTAAAGAACTTATTGCATAACCAGCTCTTTAACAGACCTAAATAATAGTGACCTATATTTGTTGTCGGTTAGCAGAGTTCTGTTGTTTAATTCTTCCGAAGCAGAACCCTCTTCAGCGTTTGGTAAAGCCTATTGTCTAGTGGGAGATATAAATGTTGTTCTCTGAATTGCTTTATAAACTGAGTGCAATTCCATGAAATGGTAGTTGGATGTTGCCAAACTTGGGTTTTAATTCTTAAGGGTGTTTCCAGTTCCATAGATGTGAACCCCAGTCAACCTTAGAGACCATGGGCTGCCTGATTCTGTACATTTCAGCTCAGGTACCGAGACTGATCATTATTATTACCATAATAGAGCTACTCAAACAACAGCAAGGCTCTAGGCCTGTAGTATTAACCCTAACCACTAAATTAAACACACAGTTTTAAATAAGAATAACATCTTAAAAGTTGTTGTCTCACTTTCTTTATATTTTCTCAACTTTCCTATTCTCTCACTTGTTCTTTGAACCACTATTGACAGATTAATCCATGGGGTTACCTGACCCTATGAGGGGGGCAATTGTGGTGCTCTCACTGCTGTCCCAGCTGAGATCAGCTAACTCACTGCTAACTCACTGCAGACCTTGAATCTTTTTGGCTTGTAAGGTTCAGTAACTTTTTCATATTTTCATATTTTCAACATCATATGTTTCTTGGCCCAGCTACACTCTAAGCTCCTTCTCAGGGGAAACATAGCTCTGGCCCTACCTAGTTGTTTTCCTTTTAAGTCTAAAAAGCAGAAAGCAAAGTGGGACATGTGCTCCAGTTACCCACTTAGCCTTGGGGGGAATGTATGTGTCTAACTGTATGTTGCACATGATGTAGTTTGATCTGGATACTCTCAAGCATGGTGATGGGTTTCCGCATGTGTCAGATACCTGGCTGACGCCCCCCAAAAATGTACATCAATGAAGACAAGTGCTAAGAGTCCATCTACTAAATCTTCTGCCCTCAGCTATTCTGCCATTTACATATTCACATTTGATTTGATGTCATATGGTTGGATTTATGTCACGCATGCTTCTCTCTATTGCTGTTAATCCCAACAATACCAGGGATTACAGAATTGTATGGCTTGCACATAAAATCTTGTGGAAACGTATATGGCACACATGTGGAACAATTCTTGTTTAAATACAAAATAACCTCACAATTGCTAACCACTGCCAAATTTACAAATTATGTTATTAAAGCTAAGATAAACATAAATTAAGGTAAAGTTAATAAAAAAAAGCTTGATCCATTATTAGATTAACTTCATGTCTTTATTTTTAAACAAATTTAAACGAATTTCACAAATTGAATTTGTCTTATTTGTCACTGCTACATGGAGTAGAACTGTTTACTTTGTTTGAGGTCTGAAAGAAAGCATCAAGCAGCTACAAGAGCTGATGCCGAGGTACTCACAGTGATCGCAGGGCAGTGAGCTGCTGAAATGTGTCATCTTGAATTTCACAGATTTTGTTGTGATGCAGGTCTCTGAAAATGCAAACAGATGGAAAACTGCAGTTTAAAGAGCAGCCACTCAACTGATGGATGGTGTTTACATTGCTTACGGGAGAAGAATTCTAATGGGAAAAAGTTCAGCTCTTTAAACACGGAGTCGTTTTTTTGACAGGTGTCATCAGTTAACAGATGAACTCTTAGGTCATTTTCACCTCTGAAGAGTACAAAGCAGTTTGCTACCACCGCTGGCTTTTGGCTTACATTTTCTGAAGCTTCTGGCAGCCGAAGAAACTTGGTAATTCCTCAATCAAGTTATAAGACAGATCCCTGTTAACAGTAAAAGGAGGCAATGAATTAAAGTAATTATTAAACAAAAATAGTGATTAAAGGAGTCCAATCTTAACTTTCATTTCATTGCATCACAGCTACCACAGAATTATCCATTTATTTTTCCATCATTGAAAGAAAAGCACTCCAGAAATTGTTGTTTGTTATGAAGTGGGAGATGGTTAAACAAAAGCACTAGTTTTTAAATGACCAACATTCCTCCCTCATGCAAACTCAACAAACAGAAAATGTTTTGCCATTCATCTAGTTGCTCTTCGTGACATGTTGCCGGTGCAGGCTTGCTGCTTTTGTTTGCCATAACAATCGTCACTACACTTTTAGGCGACTAATTGTCTGAAGATGCTTTGAGGCGCTTTGATGTAATAATACACTGTACCAAATGTGTTTTTCTTTATTAAAGGAATGAACATTTCTGGATTCCTTCCACTTGCATTTCCTCACTTAAAAATAAATAAAAACAAATAATAATAAATTAGTCACTTCAATCCATGACCGTTTGTGGGACACTGCTGTGCACAATTGGCTGCTGCGTTTAGCCCACAAAATATACAGTCAAGTCACTTTACAGTATATGCTGTGAAGAGCTTTGAGACGTCTCGAAGAGGTGATAAGGCACAATATCAAATGCAGGATTATTATTATTAATATATGCACAAACATTGTTTACTTGTGAGGCAGATTGCAATAGGTTTTTATACAGATTGACCCCAGTAGAACACACCCCAATTTAGCAAGGAAGTCTTCTGCCAGCTCACTACTGATGCATTTCCTGCACATTGTTTGCATGCGCAGTAATGCACAGGGAGCGCTGCTCATGTCACTAACTGTACATTACTCATATGCATTACTTCGACCCGGAAATCGTCCAATTTTTCACACCTCATTTTAATGCGGAGGTCTGAGCTTATGGATCCAGACCTCTGATTTGTAATGGAGTTTTTCCTGCGTGAATATTATAACAAGATCAAGCAGCAGGATGGTACTTTCCACATGAGCTTAATTCACGTCGTTTTATCAGTTGCAAACCCCTGTGCTAAAATGTTTTAAGATTTTGTGCCAAAAGAAATAATTAGAGTAACACCAAAAGGGTGTATTAATAGCTTCAGATGTGCAATTTAACAGTTTCTGAAAGCAATTGATGGATGCATGTATAAACCTGTGGGAACCTTGCAGAAATTGAGAATACATTTTGAAACTTTAGCTCAGCTTCTATGCAGTAAAGAAACATATTTAAGTGGAAATGAGAATTTGTTTGTTTGTAGCTTGAAATAATGAGAATATTTCATTTTTTAAAAAATTGATCAACTAGTTAAGAAATATCCATTCTGTGATCAATCAGTTTGAACTAATACCTGTAATTGATCTTTGTATCAGAGCAGTTCAAAGCATTCTCTGCAGAGGCTGTTGATTTTGGAGTGGGGGAAGGAGAAATATAATCCTACCCTTCCCTCTCCAGAAGACCTGATTGATGCTGAGGGGGGTGGGGTTGCGGTTCTATATAATACTAGGAGCTCTCTCGGTGACTATTTGAAGTGTGAGATGGTTATTCCCCATTAAACTCACCCAGGTGATATTTTAGTTATCAAGCATCAATATATTGTATTATTCAGTCATGGAAGGAATCAAAAGCCAACCTCAATTCTGTTCTCACTCAATGTCCACACATGTCCATGATTCCAACAGGGATCACTGCACTGTCATCAGAAACATGAACTCTGATTGATTTGTTTCTTCCCCACAAACCCCTCTTTTCCTTAGCCCGAAAGCACTAAGCCTGAATGTAGAATCCTAACGAAGCCCTAGTTTGAGAACAGCTAACTCAGCCCAGACTGGAAATTGAACCCGTGACCTTCTGATCTGTATTGGCTTAATGTGATACCGGTGGTGCTTTACTCACTAAGCCATTGCAAATTTGCAAAGGCTATTTAATGAATTACACTGTGTCACATATTAACTCTTATATAAATCTGATGTCAGATTTGCCCATGCAAACCCAATTCCTTTCTTCTCTAGTCCCCACCCCTCTCTCCCACACAAACAAGCAATTGGGATGACAAATTGAATATATTCTCCATGTTTGTGGGATGAATATCAGATCAGTTCCTGGTTCGGGTTGAGTTAGCTACGATAGGAACAGAAGATTGAATGGCAATGGTTGGAACCAAGCGATTTTATGCCTGCAAATTACAACAATCAAAGGAGTGAAATGTGCCCTGTTGTAGTGACTTTAACCTCGTAATAAAAATAATGCTTGCATCTATTATAGCACTTCATCAAGTTGTCAACACATTTCAAAGCACTTCAAAGGATTTATAGTGTAGTGACTGTGTATTTGTAGATATTCATGTGCTTATAGTGGGACAGTATGATAAAGTGTATTACAAGTGCAATGACTGTGTATTTTGTAGGCAAACCATTTGCATGGTTTCTGCCACTTTTTCAACTTGTGATGTTTTGGCATTGAAGATCTGCATCAGTTTTAGTTACAGGATGTATTAAAAGTGGATTCAGCAGTTGAGTTTTTTTATTACTTACAAGAATTGCAAGTTAGGCAACTGCTTGCAAACAGCTCTTGGAAGCGAAGTTATTTGCGCTCCTGTCAGTGTCCTGTCCAGAACAAAAGACATTTTTAAGCATAAGTATCTTGTGTGATAAAGATTTACAACGTTTCCCATTAATATCTTTCAAAGGCGCAGCTGAAATTGTGCCAGTTGACATAGAGGAAGTAGGGACTTACAGACTTTCTAGACTTGTGGTTCCAGTAAGATCCGGAAATTCAGTTATTTCTGTAGCTCCATTAAGCGAGCTAGAGTCAGAAAAAGAAATGAGCGAAACAGTTAGGATCCTAATATAAGTTTATTGGCTTAATAAATCCTGCAGAAGGTTTCACTTGGATAAGGCTAAAGTTTAAAAATTTACTTACAGAGTACGCAATTCGGGTAGATGTTGAAAAGCAGACTTTCCAACAAACTGAATGGGGTTGTCGTAGAAATGGCTGCAAAGGGAAAATAACACTAAGATTGTCATTTTTTTTCCAATCGTAAGTCCCTCGGGTGCTCGTTAGCTCAAAAGCTTAATGTCACTACCTTTTAAATTCACCTCTGCCTTTCTGCTGCTCAATTTAGATCAGGTGGCAAGATAGGCAACTGGATAAAGATGGCAAGTGCTTGAAGCAACTTTAAAACTTTCAAGAATTCTCAAAGGAACTGTGTAGCCAAATGTATGGCTTAAATCAGGCTCGTTCTTAGCAATAATATTTGAAACTACTCTCATTTGTCTTCTTAGCCCCTGCACTAGCTTCACTTATTTAACAAAACAGCTCACGTACTATGTCAGGTTGGCTCAGTTGAAAGCATTCTTGTCTCTTTGTCAGAAGGTTGTGGGTTCAAGCTGCATGTCGGAATTTGAGCTCATATAGTCCAAGCTAACATTCCAGTGTGTCCTTCAGATGAGACATTAAACCAAGGCCCCATCTGCCTGTTCAGGTGGACATTAAAGTTCCTATGGTATTGTTCTATAAAAGAAGGGAGTTTCTCCCAGTGTCCTTGTTATCAATTCCCCAGATATAATTAGTCATTCATTTCATGGTTGCTTGTGGGACATTGTTGTGTGCAAATTGACTGCTACGCTTGCC
The DNA here is from genome assembly GCF_018977255.1 of Callorhinchus milii. Lineage (NCBI taxonomy): Eukaryota > Metazoa > Chordata > Chondrichthyes > Chimaeriformes > Callorhinchidae > Callorhinchus > Callorhinchus milii. The sequence continues at coordinate 36,765,822 of NW_024704746.1, read as the reverse complement.
TCTTAATACGCAGTCACTGCACTTTATAGGAAATCCTGTAAAATCCTGTAAATCCTTTGAAACTCTCGATGGCTGATTTGATGCTATATCAAATACTAAGATTATTATTATTTTTTAAAAATCATCAATATTCTCCCATTTTCCCGATTCTCTCTGTGCATTTATTTTAATTATATTAGTTGAATTCGCTTTCTATATATTTTCAAATTAAACACCCGTTGTTTATCTCACACCTAATTCTTTCTGCCAACACTCCTCTGTTTGGAAAGAGAGAATAGCTGTTTTTACAAACCATTAAATGAAAACCTAACGATGGAAGATTGGCAGGGCCACATTGCAGTTGTGTCCAGAGCAATTTCGAATAAGATTTGTTTTGCCTCTGAACGAGGAAGAATGCTTTGTGGAGTCCTGTAGCTCAGTGGTTAGAGCACTCGCCTTACAAGCGAGACACCGGGGTTCAATTCCTGGCAGGGCGAAACCTTGGGCAAGTTTCCTTAATCCACACGCCTAATAATAATCCCTCCAAAAAAACCAAAACAATAATAAATTGGTCATTTTCAATGCACGACTGTCTGTGGGACACTGCTGTGCGCAATTGGCTGCCACGTTTCGCCCACAAATATATGGTCAATTCACTTTACAGTATATTCTGTGAAGCGCTTTGAGAGGTCGAGAAGACGTGAAAAAGCGCTATAAATAATAATAATAATAATCCTTGCATTTGATATAGCGCTTTTCACGTCGGGAGGACGTGATCAAATGCAAGGATTATAATGTAACATCCTTGTCAGCTGCTGTCAAGCAAAGGGCGAACCCAACGTAGCAGCACTTGAAGAACTGATGCTGCACTACAATTTCGTAAATCCCAGCCCAATGTGGGCTGGTACCATAATCTTGCCATCCCAATTCACAATAAATGTTGATGTTATTGTACTGTTTGTAACTTTTTACAGTCTAAAGCAGGGATGGCCAATTTCCGACCCGTTGCAGCCTCCTTGACTATGTTATGTATACGTAATGTGGAATGGGCCACAAGTTTGCCATCCCTGGTCTAAAAGATGTGAGGGCTAAAAATCCACCTAGTTTAGTCCTACAAGACTATTTTGTCTTAAAATTCAAGATTGTGGAAACGGGTTTTCTGTGGTTCTTAAAAAGAACCGGCTTCCAAATTTGACCTGAATTTAGGAATTCTCTACAATTCTTGGCAATTGTAAATTTTACTCCAGCAATCCTACAGGCTAAGATTAAATGGAAATTCAGGCCACAGGTTTGACTATATGTCACACAGGAAGGAAATGTGAGACAAGGTAGCAGAAAAACGTTGCCAGTGAAATAATTTTTCCCCTTTTAACATTTGCTCCTTAAGGCAATGACTCAGTTTTGGCTAGTCTATAGTACCTCATACAAGTTGTCATTTTTTATGTGTAAGCCTGGGACTATTCTACCATAAAGGCTGTTACAGCCATGTTCAATTCTGTTCTCACCTGGCCTCTACACCACTTTACGTCCACACTTATGCACTTTCAACAGGAGCGAAAGTATAATAATCAGGAGAAGGAACCTTATCAATTGTAAGTTTCAACCTGGCAATACTGCAGCATATTCCAAAAAACTTTTGGTTATAAGTGTTAAAAGAGACAGTTGCACTCCTGTCTCTTTACTAACATTTTTAGTTCAGTGCTTGTGATTAATGTTTGGAAGCAATGTTTTATCTTCCCCAGTTTTACAAAGTTTTGTTTCAGATGATTCCATTGTTGAGTAAACAGAACGTTTGCCTACAGAACCCCCTTTGGTACGTTAAGGAGGAGTTTGTTGCAGCTGGGGACCCACCCTTACCCCAGCCATGAAACTAAAATAATAGTTGGACAGAGTATACTTTGCGTTATTGCTTTCAATTTTAATAAAAGATTAATGAGATCGTAAGGTTTCTCTTGGAAATGGCACTTTCGATATTTTTCCAAAGTGCATTTATCCCAGCGTACCAGCCTTAAGGAATTAATTATACTTTTACCAACCAAAGGTGCAATTCATTTTATTTGCCACCCTGCTGGAAAACAATTTAACTTGGCTAGTTAAGAAAGGATTTTAAATATAGAATTCACTGAATGGAAGACAGAAACATTGAATTTACAGAAAACTGCATGCCGGTTCATAGTGCATTATACAGAAGCAAAGTATGAAAAAAAACTTACATTGTTAGCAGCGATGGATTACCAACAAATGCTTGCTTAGGAATCAACTGGATGTTGTTGCTGTGAAAGCCCCTAGAATAATTTACATTAAATAAGTAACAAAATTAAATAAGCCAGTCCTACACAATCTTAAATTTGAATCTTTGTTGTTTTCCTTCACAGTAATTCTGAGCCCTGGCAAGCAAACATAGGAAGAAAACCCTTAGTTGAGTTCTTAGCCCTTTAAGGATGCATTGCGTCATCCAGTGCATATCCAGCTCCAACCAGTACCTTATACAGTATCCCAAGGTTAATCACAGCAATTTTCCCCCCACGATTTGTTATGGCAATTCCCACATTACCTACGAGGATGCCAAACCAAGATTCTGGGGACTGATATGCAGCAACTTCTGCTTAATTAAGGAAGCCGTCAATTCACAGCAACCATTCCTCACAATCCACTTTCCAAGCAGCAATCCATGTTATCTACATTCAGTGTGATCTGTGGTGAGTTACTGGAAAGAGTCCCTCTTGAGTTTCTTAATGTATTAATCCCATTAAAATTGCTGCAAATTAGATCCCACTATTTGAGGTTGAAAGCATTGAGGTTCCCTCCATATTCTCTTTAGTTGCCCTGATCTCCCCCAGATCATGTCCAACCTATGCACACAGAACCACAGATGAGTCCCCATCTGCCTTTCTTACTAACCTACCTCAGCATCCATCCCTATGCTGGAGCAATGCCACTGCATCACAAATGAACTCTCAATTCTCAGACCTTTCCTTTTTTCCCTTTCTGTAACAAGCCATCTGATTTGTACAAGTGCTTGCTTAATATTCATGGAAGTGGCAGGAAATCCTTTTCTATTATCCCTGGTGCGAGCGATTACCTGTGGGGCTTTTCCTTTGACTAGGATTCCAAAGTCTGCAAACACACTGTAATCCTTTTGAGGGGAATATCAAAGAAAATTAAGTCTCAAGAAATTAAGGGAACTGATAAAGGGACAAATGGCTGAAACATTGAATTGACCCTAATTCAGGCACTTTCATTACATTGCTGCACTTTCACATGGATAATTATAAATAAATTCAGGGTCAGTCTTCTTGGAGCCTGTGCAATGATCCAAATATTTCAGCGTGCTTGATGTGACAAAACAAAATCAACTATGCCCCTTCCTTTCTTGATCCAATCAGAGTTATTCCATTGATCAAACTGACAAATGTAGGGTCAGGGGTTGAATTCCATGTCAATTGCTGTGCAATTGCATTCCTGCAAACTGATAGTTTCACAGCTAGAATCTACATTATATTATCAATATGCACCAAGTTTGTTGGAGCCAGAATATTCACTTCAGTACGCCTCGTGTCTGCTTTGGGAAAGCAGAGGATTGACAAATTTGAGTCTCTTATTGACGAGGTCAGCGGATGTATTAGATCCTTTGGATGCTATGACATTTAATTGGATTCTTTTACTTTTTTTTACGTTGACCCCATCACCCAAGGTGTATCAGATAACAAGACCCGCGAGGCCAAATATACTCAAGGCTCAATGAATCTTGGCTTTGAAAGGTGCCAACATTGGAATTTCATGCATTAAGGCAAGTTCCCTGGAAATGCCTTTTTCATGTCATTAAACTCCAATATGATTTCTCAAAATACTGTAGAATAAAATTCCTGCAATTAATGCCAGCAGTGAGAGGCCCTGATTCCCAAACAATCTTACTTCAGTTTGTTCCAAGGCCCTCTGGCTTCACACAATTGGATATAGTTGCAGAGTAAGATTTATTTCTCTTTCTCTNCCCCCCACCCCACCCCAATATTCTCACAACCTTCCAGAACCTCAAACAAATAGCTGCATGTATCTAGATTATGAGCAGTTAAGGAGGTTGGGGAATGTCCTTGATAGCTGAATGGGTAAAGGGCTGGCGGAGCACTAAGCTACAGAGACCAGAGGTCACAGGTTCAATTCTTGGTTTGTGCTGAGTTTGCTGATCTCAGCCAGGGCAGCAATATAGCTTCAGCATCCCTTATCTAGGGAGGAAAAACTGAGCTGGGCTTTCTGATCCAGTGACCCTTACTAGAAGGTTTGCTGTGTGCACATCAAAGAGAGATGGAATCAAGCGAAGCTGTGATGACTCCCAAGCAGCAGAACAGCCTACGGCTGATGACACGTGCAACAGCCATGAGGCAAGATACTGTACAATAGGTAATGTCTATGGAACTGCTGCCCAAGACGAGTCAGCATATTTAAGAGATAAAAGAGAAAAAATAGAGATAAAAAAGAGAGAAGAATTATATTGGAATGGATATTGGAATGGTACAGTCTCACTGAGTATGTCAACTGCTCTTAAAAGAACAAGCACCCCTTGAAAAAAATCTTTCTACATTGAGTAGAATAAATAAATGTATTAAATTAGCATACAGAGAACAATTTCTAAGTTTGCTCATATAAAACAAAATTCACTGCACTTCAAAAATAAAACTGTTACACACGATGGGCGTTTGGTACGCTTTGATATGATAAGATGCTATGTTAAATGCATTATTGATTGGTTATTTCTTGCAGGTGTCTGTATTTATTGAATTTTTCAATGAGTCCTCAAACCTTGTGATTTGAGTGGATGTTAAATTATGCGCTTAACGTTTCTTCCTCCTTCATCTGAATTAATTGCAAGGAATTTGGATCCAATTGGCTACTTGTCTCATTGATGTCTGTGGAATATTGCTTGCACAAATTAGCTACTGCAGTTTGCCTAGATGACAACATTTCTAATCATTTTCACTTTGTGAATCGCTTTGGTATATTCTTTTATTTGAAACCTATATAATTTAAGATGCGTATTATTTTATTATAGCTGTATTTCTTACTGATTTGCAATCTTTCATACAGGAACGTACAGGAGCGGAAAATACCATTGTAGCCTATCTGTTTAGTCCTACATTGGTGACATTGGGTACTTACAGCTCTTTGAGGTTTGTCAGTGCCCTTATAGCGATAGGAAACTCATCCAGATTGTTGTAGTTCAAATCTCTAAATAAAAAGGTTAACAAGTATGAAAAATCTAAACACACGACTTGCGTTCGACATCAGAGTAAACCTCTGTTACATTACAAATCCATGTGAACAAGTTCCAAGTGGTTCACCTTCTGAAATGCTACAATTTTAACACAATTAACATTATAGCAAATTTGTTGCCATTTTTAAAAACTTTTTTAATGTTTTAATACACTTTTAAAAACTTTTAAAAATGTATTAAAATTGTTTTTTAAGCTTTGGTGCATTAAACCATTGCCACCTTTAACAGATCACATGATCATTTTATGGAGAGGAGACAAACTGCATTTGCCTACTGTATTTGTAAATAACATGCAAGTCTTCAACTAAAATGAATTAGCAGTGTTTCATTGCACCTACAAACTCACTTTCAGTTTGCCTTTTAAATCCAAACAGATGATATTGGTCAGAAAATGTGCCAGTGAGGATTAATATGGGATTGGCAGTCGATGAAATAGCAAGTAATTTAAAGAAGAATTTTCCTATCTGCCTTTTTATTAAAAAAATTGGCATTAACATTTCAAAAACAAGACAAAAACTAGTCAGTTGGTGTTAAATATTGGTAATAGGTTAACATCCCAGTATTCTTTGTTGAATTACAGCCCATTCACTTTATTGATGTTACCCTCATACAGTAAAGTGGTCCTGATGCCTCTGGAAGTTCTAGAGCCCACCAGTATAGATGGCTTCAGTGACCATCCCTGGACATTAATACCTTCCTTCCAACAAGGAGACCCTCATGTTTTCTGGCTGCTGCTCAGCCTGCTCTTACAAGCCAACAAGTCTGACTTGTACAGACTTCTGTTTATTGAGAGGAGGTATAAGAGACAGAAAGAGTTTTTCTAATGATTTAAAGAGAGATTTGCCAGTTTACAGCCACAGATGTCAATATTTTACAAATCTTTCATATTTCTACTTTAATATTCACGGGCAAAAATCTATCAACTATCACATAAGGCTTTTTTTGTTAGTGGGGAGGATGGGTGGGGAATGCGCGATGAGGTTGTTTGCTTAATGGGTGTTCTCAGAGGTTTCCAGTTGTTTTTAATTATGGTTGTAGAAAGGTCTTTGGAACACATTCTGAACTCAAACTATGAGAAGATGTGCAGTTTTTGGCACATTCAGATATTGCAAAAATAGGCTAAGCCCCTGGTCATAAAATATTCAGCACCAAATTACAACCAGGGGACCTTGAAAGTGATGAGATTTAGGCTTTGAACACTGAATTATTAGCAACTGTTTACCTGTAGTAATCTGCCAGGAGGAACCAACTAAATATCATAAAATGTAATGAATCGTATGGTATACGTATGATATCATTATATATTCATTCTAAATTTATAGATAAATACTTGTTTTACAATTATTTAGATTTTTTTTCTTGTTTTGTCTGCTTCGCCAATCATTTCCCAAATATATATATGTGTGTGTGTGTGTGTGGTTTTTGTGGATTGGATTGTGATAAAGGTTGGAAACCTTGTCTGGATTCCCTCTCTATATTCTGGGGCACTGAGCTAATTGTAGTGCATCAACTATTAGCCCAGCTGAGATAAGCATAACTTGGAGCTCTAAGTTTTAAGAATGTTTGGAAAACAGAATTTTGTTCTTGTAAGAAAAAAAAGCATTTTGAATTGGGATGTGATCCGGCACTTCAAAATTATGTTAGCTATAGAAAATACAGATGCAGCTAGACTATTTAACTTTCACCGTGAGAGCAGAGGAGTGGACATGGAATAGAGTCCAAAAAAAATAGTGTTTTTGTCAATTAAGAACTAGATGGGAAGCTGCTTGAGAACATCAATGGAAGATGTGTGCTTGACAAAGATTCTGTAGGATTTCTTATTGCTATTTCTGTATTTCTGGCACTGGGAAAAGGGGAGATGGGAAATTATGTATGGAAAAGGAGACTCGTCCTCAATAATGGGATGGATGAATATATTGGAATATATGTGTCATTACCTTGGGGTTCATGGAGTATTTATATTATATATTTCCCTTAATAATAATAATAATAATAATAATATATTATTGGTGATAGAGTGGACTGGGTTGTCTAGTACATGGTAGTTGAGATTTGGGTTGTCTAGTACATGGTAGTTGAGATTTGACAATGCATATACAGTCACTATATGTGACAGAGATTATCTGTGATGTGCTTTGGAATGTTTCCAAATTATAGGTCTAATATGAAATACAAATTATGTATTTTTATCATTTGGTATTGAATATGGAAGAAGCTAACTTGATGGATGGTTTTCTGATTCCATACATTCTTAATTCAACATACACTGAGGATCAAACTTGGGGATCAAACCTGCAACCTTCCTGGTCTGTACGGTTCAGCTACTCACTCGATAAAACTGCTGTTAGTATGTTGTGCATTTTGAAATGTAAAACCAAGGTTTTTTTTAGAAAAAGAGTTAGTGCCTTTGTTTCACTATTTGAAAAAAAGATATTTTGATCCTTCTGTGTTCTTTAAGTCTTTTATCTGCATTTCAACTTATTTTTATGCTTTGAAAACATTCAAAAGGGAAACAAATCAGAGGTCAACTTACAAGGTTTCCAGGCTGTGGAGTCCATCAAAGCATTTCTTTCCCAGGGAGTGAATTCTATTGTTATGGAGATGTCTGCGGGGTAACATTAACAGCGCAGTCAGGAAAGCACAATGCACACAGCAGGGTTAAGCAAACGTTTTCATTGGTTGACTCACAAGGACCTTGGGCCTCGGTCATTGGAAATACTCATTTTATACAGGTCACGCAAAGGCTAGGTAAAACAACAATCACAACATAACTGCATCTGTGCATCTTCAAGATTGGCTTTAAAATGGTTGAAAATTATGTTGGGTGATACACCACCTCCCTCAATCTCTCTAGAGACTTCAAATTGTATTTGACTTATGAAGGCTTTCACTCCCAGCAGAAAATGCCAGGAGATCCAATACATATTTTACATTGCTGCCTAGAACAGTAATTCACCATATTTTTAGTTTTGATTTTTTCCCCAATGGTGTTAGATTCTGAGTCGTAAGATTGAACAAATTGCCTAGGAATTTCTGCACCAAGCAGTAGGATCGAGCTGAAACCTTCATTCTGTGATAGCAGTTAAGTGGTAATGCAGAAGATTTGCAATGTTCCAATGTATGCAGGGCATTTGTAACTGCAAAAGTATTTCCAGTTATTGATTTTTCGCAATGTATGACTTTAATTCCTCGCAGGGATGCTTCTGTGACTCAAGGAATGGTACGTATCCAATAAAAGCTATACAATATAGGTCTTGGAACTCCACTAACAGTTTAGCACAAGTGGAGTTATGTAGAATAGTTTTGAATCACTCTCTGATGGGAAGATGGATACACAGAAAACAGAGGCATTGAAAACAGAGTAAAATGGCACTATTTACAAATTAGTATTCTCATGAAACTGCAATTAAACAATTACAGAAAATGTATATGGTGTATTTACTGTATTGGTGAACAGTATGGATATCACTCTGTGTTTCTATTGGTTTCATTTCTTATGCTGTAATATGTTTCTACCTTACTGCTATATAGTTCTGAACCTCAATCTGAAACAGAGTGTTCCATCAATGATCCCAGGGAACAAATGTGTAACCAAATCACAGGAACAATGGGATTGGCAAGAAAACAGCACACAATGTATTGGGAATATGAAATCCTGCTCTCCCACAGGCAGCACTGTGTTTGTCCATCAAAATCTCCCACTAGTATTGGCTGAGTGTTGTGTCTCATCTTTTTCAGATGCCAGAAGAGAATAGAACTGGCATCCACCTCATGTTACATCTCAGGTGATAGATCCTGTTATCAAGTGAGTATATCCTGCCTTTGGGTTTTTGGTTCACTGGAGCAAGGCAAACATACCTTTCACCAAGAAGCCACCTTTCCAAATAGTCGGTATGCAAAAGCATTAATCAAATTATTTATGCGATTATATATTATATTAGAACACTCTACCACACGAGCACCTCCAAAATACAACCCAGTGGCTTTAAAGTCACACAGACCAAAAAAGGTTTGTGACTCAATCCCTGATCGGTGTTACATTAGCTGATCTCAGTCAGAATGGAAGTAGTAGGACATTATAATTAATTCTCAGTACCCGAGGCAAGGGAAGGAACTAATTGATAGGGTTTCTGCTCCTGACTGAGATTCAGTAATTCCTGCAGAAAAATGCATGTGTATGAATATTAGGTCAGGGGATGACTTGCGCTTGGTGTGAAGCCTTCTTCATCAGATATCCTATTGGTACTGGCATTCAATGACCTCCGACTTGCAATATTCCTCAATAAGAATTTGAGTCATATAAATAAGGTAATCTTTTAATAGCTGTAACTATTTGACGCTGACCCATGGCAACTAGTTTCAACTTCCAAAGAGGAGTTGCAAACGTGAATTCTGATGGAATTTGGAATTAAGGAATTCTGGTAAGGAATACCAGAAATTAGTCCATTGTCTGATCAAGTCAATCAGCACAAGTTCTGTCATGGAACCGTATCTCAGCATCAGTAAAAGAAGAGTAAGCGGTGGAGGAAACAAACAGAAATGCAGACCCATATTGTGGAGATGACATAAAATCACTTCTAATTTGGTGTTATGCTGCAAAAGTATAGCCACTTTCCCTTCCAGCTGGTCACATGAAATTGGTCCTTCTCTCCTGCACAACAATTCAGTTCAATGTGTCTTCGATATCTATAATACACCTCTTTGCTTGGTAGTGTTCATGGCCTTTTGGATAATCTTCCAGCACTCACTCTCAAGAACATGGTACAGTGGCCATGCCCTAAAAAATGGTAGTGCTGACTGGCAGCCATAGAAAAGACATTTAATTCTCTATTGGAACAATTGATGCCTCCTTTCTGTGCATCCAAGAAAGCATGTGCACCACATGGCATACAGTACTTGCATTACCACATTGAGACATTCCCAAACTGCGCTAACTGTGTATTTGAAGGAAATGCAGCAGCCAATTTATGTACAACAATCCCCCGCAAAAAACATAGAGTGCATAAACAACATTTTAATTGTCCTGATCCTCTGTAAACAGTGGGTAGAGATCTTTAACATCCATAGAACAGGCTACCAAAGCCTTGGTTTAACCTTTCAACCAAAGGTCGCCATCTCTGACACTGCAGCGCACCCCTTAAAACTGCCCTGGAGTTTCAGCCAAGACTATGATCTTAAAGTCCTGATGTGGGACCCACACCCTTCTGATCCAGAAATAAGAGTCCTATCAACTGAGCCAAGCTAACACCAAATGGTACCTGCAGAAATAGCAGATATTCCTGGCAAAACACCACAGCTTGAAATATTAGTGTTCCACGTTGAGTGCAACATTTGCTGTTTCTACTCAACTCTTGATATGACATGAAGTACTTGTGAACTAATATCAGTAGTACCTGGTGTCCTGTGATTAATTCAGCTATGCCAGTAATTGTTTGTTTTTGTTGAAGAACATCATTACTCATTAAAAAACCCAACAATTGTTTCACACGACTCCATGGTATTGTGACATTATTCCATGAACCAATATAGAGGTATCTCCCCCTCACTGTTTTGATGCTCCAGCTCCATAGAGATTCTGGCTAGTTGATCTCATTCTTCCAGAAATACCAACCCTACAGTGTTTCCAATACAGCATCAAACTAGCTTTTAAATGAAAACAAGTTGTTTCCTGGCTTCAGTTACCTTTCCCAATAACCCACTTGAGCTGTTGATTTCCCTCTGTATAAAGAAATGCTTTCTGACATTAGTCCTCAACTTGCCCTTCACAACCATGAACATGTGATTCCTTTGCCAAGTGGTGTTTCAGGTTTGTTCCATTTGCTATCCTACTTTAAAGATGCTTCTCAAATGACATTGCCAATATGCATACTTTTTAGACCACCAAGATTTATTCCTCAATCTGATCAGCATTTTTCACAAAGACCTTTTTCAGCCACTTGCACCAAACAGGCGTATCTAAAATTATGTTCACTTGGAACAAAGCTGCAATAGAATACATCCCCCNAAAAACACAACACAAAATTACTTACAGAACTACCAAGCTGGAAAGGTTTGCAAATGCGTAGTCAGGGATGTAAGGAATTTTATTCAAGGCCAACGTCATAGCCTGTAGGCAAAGTAAACTACAGAGAGCCTCCACTGGAATTTCTGTCAGGGCATTGTCATCCAGCCAGAGGTGTCGAAGGGAGCCAAGTCCTTTGAAACTGGTTGGTGGCACAACGGAAATATGGTTGGCATCCAGTCGCCTGGAGAAAAAAAAAAATACTCGCATTTAGCATAGCATCTTACCACAACAAAACATCTTAAAGAGCTTCACATGACAAACTCGTAGTGTAGTGGCTGATATGTAGCCAAAAGCAGCAGCTAATCTAGATGCTGGATTCAATCTCTAGTCTATGCTTGGTTAGCAGATACTAATCATCCTTGCATTTGATCTTTGCACCTTTCATGTCAGGAGGACATCTCAAAGGGCTTCAAAGGATTTGCTGTGAAGTGTAGTGAACATTTGACGTTTATCAAAATGCCAATGTTCAGAATTGCACACAGAACTGCATACAGAATGTTCCACAAATAGCTATGAAGTGAATGACAAATTTTACCTTGAGGATTTTTGGTCAGGACACTGGGAGAAACTCCCTTCTCTTTTCGAATAGTGCCATGGGAGCTTTAACATCCGCTTGAACAGGTTGATTTAAACGTGGTGCTTGGGACCACAACATTCTGACACAGAGGCGAGAGTGCTACCACTGCACCAGGCTAGACCTTAGGTATCAGCGAGACAGCAGTAGGAATGCTACAATTGCCTTAAGTGCCTCAGGATAGTGAGGCTAAAACTCCCACTATTGAACACCCCACTAAAACATCACGATCAAGGCCCCCTTGGGCAAGGAAGAGGAGCTAGTGCTTGGGGAACTGAATCCAAGTAGAAGGAAAACTGAATTAAACTACTTCAGCAGGGGATAGGAAAAATTGGTGGAGAAAATTGGCAAAGAGGAAGAGAAGCATAGAACATCTGCAGTTAATCCACTGGAATTAGGATAATCATCCTCAACTCGAGCACATTCTGTTTCAATTGAATTACACTGGATTATGTATGGATTGCTTTTATATTCTTCAAGTATTTATTAGTCTATTTAACGCCTCCACATAAACATAGACAAACTACAGTACATACTGTCCTTCATACAAAGGTTGGTGAAATCAGTTGCTGAATTGTCTAAAATTTCAGGTGTTCAGAACCTGAGCTGTCCTGTAAAGGTCCTCTCACCACACTGAAGGCAGATGAACGTCAAATAGTTGATGAGGAAACTCTGACACTTGAGGCGACAGCTTCTGGAAGGCTTTACCTGAAGTCTGAGTTTGTGAACACACATTTGTACACCCAGCACCAGGAATTCACCTTGATTGGCTTGTAGAGGGGTAAGCAGCTGCTGCTTAAATTCCACCCCTCCAATTGGTGGAACCTCTAGGAGTCCTGTAGCTCTGTGGTTATTGCACTCGCCTCGGAAGCGAGAGACTTGGGTTTGATTCCCGGCAGGGAAGTTTCCTTACTCCACATGCCTCTGTTTACCTCGCAGTAAATGGGAACCTGGTTGTTAGTCGATTGGTGGATCGTTTTCCCGGGGGTAATAATTCCTTCCAAATAAAATAATGATAATAAATTGGTGATTATCCTCCTTGGGGCAGAGGTAAGCAGGTTTCTTTGGACCTGAACTTGCTCCAAGGTGACATATTTGGCAATTGAATGTTGGAATTGAGCCAGTCCTCTGCAGTGGTTTTGGTGGTGCTGATGACAGCAGAGCCAGTCTGGCTCATCAGCAGGACTCGGGAGGGCCAGACCAGTCACTGTTGACTCTTCCCAATCAACTTGTGTTAACCCTGCAGGCCAAAGCCTTAAAGAGTAGGGTGGTCCTAGCTGGATAAACAGACAGTGCGACAAATGGCAAGCTATGCAGTTTTAGCTGGTTAGACTCCAGCAGTACTCCAACACACACTCTGGGGTTCCCAAGCCTTGCCTCTTGCTAACTTGCGCCTAATAATTTCTGGAATTAGATAAGCAGGAGAGAATGCGCATTCCATTCCAACAATCTATAATAATAATAATCCTTGCATTTGATATAGCGCTTTTAACAGTTTCTAGACGTTTCAAAGCGCTTCACAGATTATACTGTAAAATGAATTGACTGTATATTTGTGGGAGAAACGTGGCAGCGAATTGCAGACAGCAGTGTCCCACAAACACTCGTGGATTGAGTGACCAAATTATTATTGTTTTTTTTTGAGGGATTATTATCCCCGGAAAAGACGAACAATTGTGTTCCAACTACTGCTAGGTAAACATAGGCGTTCCATCTCTGTGATTTCCATGTGTAGCTGGGATGCATGGAATTCTGTTTGATTTGGATACTCTTATGCTGGTGATGACATGTCTGACACCCAGCTGACCAAAAAAAAACTCATGCCTTTCAAAGGATTGAAAGTACCATTTTGATATAATTTTTTTAAAAAAATCAAAGCAATGTTTTTGGCAAATTTTGCAGGGCAAATAATCCCTACCTTTTTTAAAAAAGCAAAAGAAACTTAATACACACAGGTTGATCATGCCAGATATACTTCATAGCTGTCAGGAAACTAGGTAGAACAAAACAATCCTGTTAAATGTTTTATATTTGTTTGGTTTCTAACAGACCGCCTCATGGAATCAATTAGACTCCACACGACAAAAGAAACCAGGTAAGGAAAAAAGGTTTGGACCCCACTGGCAAATCTCTAACTTTTATCTTAATGTGTTATTCCAAAAGTCAACAGCAAAGGAATTATATATTAAAGAGAATGAAGTCAAGAAGAAAAAAAAATCAGAATTAAAAGGAACCAACGAGCAAAACACATGGCAATATCATATTTAAAGATTTGTTTATACTGCTGGGAGTTATTATGTTATTATTTCCAGGGAAGGGAATTATTTCGGAGTTAACTGCATGCACAAACTCTGAAGTTATTCGTTAGTTGTTTAATGTATTAAAAGACTGATTGCAATGACCAACTTTTTAATAACATTAGAAAGATGTCCCTTAGAGACATTGAAAAGATATCCCTCTGCACTGCACTGCACTGGATTTGCAACCAGTGGATTTATACAAAGAACCGCATGTGATCCAGGCTTCAGGAATCAGGGCTGCTCAAGCTTGATTTATACTGCACTATGTTCACCATATTTACAGCATCAGTTACTAGGAAAAAGACCAAAGAACCCACTGGAGCAAAAGATGTAACATTAACACAGAGAGAAACCGGAGAGGAGGCAACAATAACACTGATTACAGAGTGCAGTTACAGTCGGTCTGCCATGCAGCACGGCTGCTGTCCAGCACAAGAATGTGTTTACATGCACATCACCATGAGTCAATGTCTTCAAGAGAGGAAGGGAGAGAATTGAAGGGAGGGGAACATTTTTTTTTCTCCCTGAAACCTATACTTTAGACAAAACAATGACATTTTCTTTCAGATCCAATTCATTTTATTACCAACTGCTGTACGTGTCGTGTCATCGAGAAGTTAATACCCGATGTTGGAGTCACTTCTATTATTTTCCCCTAAAAACATCCAATGGCTTAGTTGGTAAAGGCATCGTCCAAATGAAACTGAACCATTCAGATTTGGATGGTCCCAGGAATAATCCCTTGTCTGCAATCAGTTAGCTGATCTGAGTCTGGACAACAGTAGGTCTCTACAATTGGCCTCAGTCTCTCTGGGATAGGGAAGTAAAATAATTTCCTGTGCTCCTGGTCCTGGTTGCTATCTGGCTACATTATGGAGCTTGGTTGGATATCTTACTGTGCTATGCAGACTCACATGTCAATGGTTATTTGGAAACTGAAGAGTAGCTGGAACCATCTTGTATGAATCATTATCTTCTGAAGAAGGTGAGAGGCAGATGGAGGGTGGAGGTAGGGATTTACAAATTATGGTTTACATCTGTGAACAAATTATACCATTGACATGCTTACCAATAATTTTATGAGTTAACATTTTCCTGTTACTGTAGATCACCCTCTATACTGTGTCAGATGTCATCATGACCTGCCCCAAGGATCTCGGTACAAATTGTCTTTATGGCTCAACAAAAAAATAAACTGAGGACTTGTGAGGAAAAAAGCTAAACATAACCAGCTTGCTTACTTCTCCGCTCTAAATCAAAAGAGTATGGGGCACTTCTGGTTTCTATCAGTTTGTTCTATCGACTGCATACATCCTAGCTTTGCTGAGGATATTTGTAATGTGCACTCTGCCATCACTGCAAACTAATTTTCAGATTGTTGTTTAATTCACCATCCAATGGAGCATCATGTGTACTGGCTCACCAAAGTCGGAATTCAGGATGCTCATATTTTATAACCAGAATATCGCGCAGTGCAATTGGAGAAGGTCATTGCAGTCTGGAGAAAATGCCACAGACGAGTGCTGGAGTCTTTTTATTTTTATTCCTGGGTCCATTAACAGTTTACTCAATAATCTTGAAAAATAAGTGCTAAATATTTTCGGAGAACTTAGGACCTCAGACGTCAACATCAAGCATGAATCAGTAACCCTGAGTCATAGAAAAACACATTCGAATACAATGGTTATTTTCTGCTCAATTCCCAGAATTATTGCAAGCTTAATTGTTGAACCTTGAACCAGACTTGCTCAATAGGAAATAATTATAGGGAAAGGACTAGACATTGTTGTTCTTTTTGACCAAATTTAATTTATCTGTCTGTGGTTTTAAAATGAATGTTGCTTTCTACCATCAAAGTTTAGATTTGCCACCAAAGGGAGGTTGAGTTTTTGGGGCGTAATTTTTTAATCATATATGGTTAAGTAATAATTATACTACATAATAATCCTTGCATTTAATTTAGTGCTTTATCCTGTAGTTGAGACACCACAAAGCATTTCATTGGATTTACTGGAAAGTGTCGTGACTGTATTATGCAGGTGAACGTGACAGCCAATTTACGCACAGCAATGTCTTACAAACAACAACAACAAAATTGCATTTGTAAAGTGCCTTTCACATTGGGAGGATGTTCCAACAGTCAGGGATCAGGACCCGAGCATGGGGGACAGGGTTGGGATGAGGAAGGGCAGAGGGAGGCAAGGCAAAGGGATCGTGGGTTGGAGTTCCAAAGAGTGGGGGCAGAGAGGCTGAAAGCCCAGCCGCCAAAGGTAATAATAATAATAATAATAATAATCCTTGCATTTGATATAGCGCTTTTCACGTCGGGAGGATGTCCCAAAGCGCTTCACAGAACACACTGTAAAGTGAATTGACTGTACATTTGTGGGCGAACGCAGCAGCCAATTGCGCACAGAAATGTCCCACAAACAGTCGTAGATTGAAAATGACCAATTTATTATTGTTTTTGGTTTTGGAGGGATTATTACTAGGCGTGTGGAGTAAGGAAACTTGCCCAAGGTTTCGCCCTGCCTGGAATTGAACTCAGGTCTCTCGCTTGCAAAGCGAGTGCTCTAATCACTGAGCTACAGGACTCCACGGTGGGTGGGTTGGGTGGGAGACCTGAAGCAGGCCGGAGCCTGCTGAGTGGAGGGAGTGGACAGGTTGATTGAGGGTCAGCAGGTCAGAGATGTAGGAGGGGGCAAGGCCAAGGAGGGCCTTGAAAGTGAGGACAAGGAGTTTGAATTCTATCCTCTGAGGAATGGGGAGGCAGTGGGTGAGGGCAGGGGTGATGGGGTCATGGAGCCTGGAACTATTAATGCCATTTTATCTGGAGGACCGTTGGGCAGGACAGCGGGAGAAACTCCCTTCTCTTTTCGAATAGTGCCATGGGATCTTTAACATGCATCTGAACAGGCAAACAGGATCTCAGTTTAAGAACACCATCTACCATAATGTTGTACTTCTCAAGCACTGAATTGGAGTGACAGCCTATGTAGTCCCTCTGTGGGGCTTGAATGGGAAATTTGGTGAAGAAACATTCAATGCCCTGTCATTACAAGCTAATGTAAACGCCTCTTACAGAAACGTAGAGATGGTGTACAAATATTGCAAAGCAATGTGAAAAATAATAAAACATTGATGTCCGATCCATACGTACAATATCATATTTAGTATGCACGGTACAGCACTCATGTTGAAACGCAGGCACATCATGTGGCTACAGTGAAAGTACAATGTACTAATTAAGATTGTGTGCTTATCAGTTTTGTTTGCAGTCTCTGTCTGCTTTACTATCAAAACACCCTCCCTCCTTATTGTGAATAAATCTGCAGTTAATGGCCATGTGCCACGGTTTGGTAGGCTCAAGAAACAAGGTCAAACAGAATGGATTTTGAAGCTCATTGTCAAAGAATATGATCAAAGCTTATTTATATTAAGTGGCTTGCCACAATAGGCAAGTGCAAGTTTCATATCAATGCAACTCAAATTTCTGTCAGTGATCTGTTGGGAATAACCACAGTTTGCTGTATAATGTACACGCTCTCGTAACCTACAGGTTCCACTTTCAATTAATATTGGATGTACTGCTGCTCCATACTTTTGCTGTTCACACCACCCTCTCATTTTAAAGAGAGAATGAAAAGCAAAGAGAAGACAGAAAAACAAAACATTAGGCTACACTGATAAATGTACAACCCATTTGATTTAAAGACCAAGAGGAACCCTGGTTCAAATCCCGTGGACCATTTGGTCTCAAATTTACAAATTGGGCTAAATTGTGAAAACCTCTTGAATTCCGTTTTAATTTGGAAGTCAGATTTCTGCCGTTGTTGGCTTCCAAATTATGACTGAATTTAGGAATTTTACACAATTCTATGTGACCTCAAATTTTAAGATGAAGTGGTCATGAAGCCAATGATTTGGTGAAATTTCAGGCTGCTGGCCTGTGCTGAGATAGCCGATCTCTTTCCCAGGGGCAGGAGTTGGGGCACTGCAAATGATCCTTGTGTTCCTGGGCTAGAGAGGTGAAAAATGACCAGGGTTCCTTTCTCATCGCTATCTGGAGCCCCCGTACCAGTGGTGCGGATGTCAAGAGATTACAGGAGAACTCAACTCGATTCCCACGGTCAAATAAACTGACATTCACTGGCTACAGTCAATTGTGAAGAATGGGTACTTGGTTGAGGCCAGGGGAGGGGAGGGAGCATTTGGCACCCACAAAACTGCATTCCAACATGAAT
Source organism: Callorhinchus milii (assembly GCF_018977255.1). Lineage (NCBI taxonomy): Eukaryota > Metazoa > Chordata > Chondrichthyes > Chimaeriformes > Callorhinchidae > Callorhinchus > Callorhinchus milii. The sequence continues at coordinate 36,747,392 of NW_024704746.1, read as the reverse complement.
CACTGCCTACAGAAAAGGAGTGGGAAGAAACAAAAGACTATAGAGTCAAGATTTGAAAAATTCCTACTTGAAGCTTGCAAAGTCATACAATCCCATAAAACCTTAACACGTCATGAAAGCTTTTTCTGTGAGGTTAGTCAGGTGAAGAATGCAATTGCTGTAAATCTTCAAATAACACACTTCAGCTAAGAAACAGATTTGAAACCTTTCCTTGTTTACTGTATTGTCGAGTTGAGCTGTATCCTGTAGGTCCTGTATGTTCCTTCACACCACTGTGGTATTACATATTCCCTTGAGAGTACAATCATACATCATTTAATTTCAAAAAGGTAAATAGTTTAAGCTGTCCCAGAAGAGAGAGAGAGAGAGAGAGAGAGACTGAGAGAAGATAAATTAGGAACAAAAATATAACTGTTGAAGAATTATTTAATAATTATTTGAACCAAAACGGATGAGGTATGACTGAACTCCCACTGAGCTCCTATTGGACTTAGTGTTCCATGACATTTGCTACCACCGTTTAAAACTTGGAACTGATGTGGCAGGAAATTAAGCTGCACAGACTCAATAATTTTCTTCATACTTAAACTGCACAATTAAAATGTTTTATAAGGACATTCAAAAGATGACTGAATAGGTACACTTTCATCTCATACAGGCCATTATGTAAGGATATATTACAATGAAAAAATTTATAGGCCTCGCTTGGCCAATGCGGTTAATAGTGCATAAATGATGAAGTATATCTACAGAAATCAACTCTCCTCTTTTGCTGCATTACGTATTAAAATAATAAACCTCATAATTATAGTGCAGGGTTAGTTTGCAGCCTTTAAAACCTTGCCTTTGAACTTTTGTAACATTTTGTTCTATTGGAATATCAAGTCTTCTTACCAGAACTGTTGGCAAACAAACAAAATTATTTCTATCCTTCTTCTGCTATTAAATTCAACTGATACAGTGTCCTTCCATGATTTAGAATCACCTGAGCCCAGCAACTAAAATGGCTATAAAAGTATACTGCTTTATGTTTCATGTTTATCTCTATGCCGGTCAAATGTATTTCTGGCAAAATGTCAGTGCTGGAGAATGGAGCACTTTTCTTGCTTTGGCAATGTCCAATGCAATGCATTGTTGGAGAGACATTAAACCGAGTCCAGTCCGCCTGTTCAGGTGGACATTAAAGATCCCATGGCACTATTCAAAAACAGAAGGGAGTTTCTCCGAAGGTTCCACCCAACAATTTCATAAATAACAAAAACTGGCTTCACAGCTGTTTATGGGACATTGCTCGATGGAAATTGGCTGCGGTGTTCACCTACAGATGTTTTATAGAAGAACCCTCTGAGGCACTAACATTTTCAGGGGATAAGGCATGATACCAAATGCAAGAAATATTTTTTCATTTCAGTGACAGTATTAAGCTTTTGTATGTCAGGCATAAGTTTTGTTTTTTCTCTGCATTTACTCCAACTTCAGAACAACAAACAAACATGTGCAGCCTTCTTACTGCTCCTAAATTCACATTAAACTGTTTCCCAACATGATTTCCCATATCAACAATCTTTGAGACTCCTCAGGGAAAAATTACTAGATTACTGCTAGTTACTAACCAATTAGAGAGAGTATTGGGCTATGACTCGTCTCATAGATGAACAATAGCCATTTAGATCAGATAGAGGGTGCACCCCAACAAACACAGTAGCCATTACCTACAGGGGAGTAGAGGAGAAAATGACAAAAACGAATGCAGTAAACTGCAATTATTTGACTCCAAATACTAGTAAGTACAAGATAGGTACATGCCGATATGGTTGATTTGCAAACTTAGGAGTATGATTTATGTGCTGATATGGTTTAAGGGGTTTAAGTGCTTGGCATAAATCTCAGACCGGGTGTGCTGTTTACACTGGTATAAGTAGCACCCCAGAGTTTATGGTAGCAATAAGGAATGCAACACCTATTGAATGCAATATTACTACACAGTGGTAAGCATGAAACTAAATCTTAGCACATCTTTACCTGATCAGAGTACAACCCAATTTCAAGTGAACAAAAGAAGTCTAGTTTCCTTTCTCTAAGGACTTATTTGAGTCAATGGCCTTCTGTCAGCAGATACTACACATACTGTGCTGGTCCATTATCATTCTATCTTGGTCTGCTGCCCAGCTGCTGTAAAGCTCCTATTGACCAATGCGTTTTAACTCTCTGGTCATTGGATATTATTCTCCAGACTTGACAGCTTTATTTGCCTTGGTTCAATAGAGGAGAGACTTCAGGTTACAAAAGAATTATAAGTGAAGCTGTCATGTCATTTAGAACCGAGTTCTGTTTAACACATATCAGAGTCTGAAACTCCAACAACGTGGCTTTTGTTTGACTGGAGCTACCTGAGGACGGAAGATATTTGAATAATTTGACCTTGGTGTGAATTTTTTTCCCCTCACTTAAAAATGAACAACCACAGATATGGAAGATGTCTGCCCTCCTCCGTGCAACCTGATCCATAAATGCAACCTACGTCAGAGAATTCCTACTTGGGAGTTTGTGCTTATTTATTTCAATCTATACTTGTGCAGAACCCAGAAATATTAGGTCACTCTACCTGAAAAATTAAATAGTTGCTTGAGTGTTAACTGTTCCGAATGCTGGAGGTCCTTTTCTTCTACCCTAACACTAATAATAAAGAAGGATTATTTGAATTAGCAGCTCATGTGCACAAAATGTGCAGGGTAGAGGAGTGGGGTGTAAGTAGGTCAGAGAAGTAAGAGGGTGCCAGGGCATGAAGTGATTAGTACATGAGTGTGGGGATCTTGAAATCGATCCATTCTGCAATCAAATGGTTTGACTTTTAGCCTCTTCTCTGGACTCTCCCATTTTGCTCCATCTCATTTTTGCGGTTTGCAACTACAGCCTTTCACATGCTGTGGTTCTGATCTGTTCTGGGCTGTTGCGGTAAGATAAACAAGCAGAAGGAGAGTCACCTTGAGGCAGATCTCAGGCTGAATCGTGATGTTGGCCTGGAAACAGCTCAGTCTCTCAGACACAGATGACATGAAGTACAACAAAACCAATTAAAAGTAGAACAAAAGCACTTTAGTACTGAAATAACAGTAGAGGAATTGAAGAAAAAATCCCAGGATCAGTTGCTTGATAATACGGTACCTCTCCCATCCTCCACTGCTGTTAATTCCCAAGTGGCAATAGCAGTAATACCATGACTTTACAATGGAAAGTCATTTTGCTGTAAGCACCCACCTCCCTTCTGAAGTGCAGGGCAAAGTCCATGAATGTAAAAACAGTGAGAGTGCAAAAAGGGTCACCAGATTTTCATTGCCTTCACTTCTGAGTTCTGTCCTAAAAATAGCTATACTGTCGTATAAAAGTGACATTAGTGGTCAATCTGGTATAACAGTACATATTTGTTCTCTGAACAGCACTTATCCTACTGTATCTTTGCTTATAGGTAGTCATTACTTACAGCGACTGTAGAGCATGCAAGCTCTGCAATGCCTTGTCAGGGACCTGTCTCAGCCGGTTGTTCTGCAACATACTATTGAAATGGAAAAGGAGAAGGGTTAAAACATAAATCAAAATATCTCAAAATTCTGTGCTCTTTCCTAAATAATGCCACAATATTTTTACCATTACTATTTAAATTACAGAATCTATTTATTCCAAAAAAATTAAAAACTTATGTAAAAAAAAATGTTTTTGGAAGACATTGGACTGCTATAAACACCATTAACAAAGTTTTATGAGAACAACAAGTTGCATTTATATAGCGCCCTTCACGCCAGGTAGCGTCCTGGAGTGCTTGACAGTGGCGGAGTCTGACCCTGGACTATAGTTCAATTGTAAACAAATGTATTGTTATCCATAAAGTTTCGGAAGGTGAATGCAGCAGCAAGTTTGACTCTACATTTACTGTTAAGAGGCTGTGGGGTGAAATTTACAGTGTTTGTTAACATACTCCTTGTGATAGTTGACACCTTCTTTGCAAATGTATACAAAATTGATGCAATTTTTTTATGTTCAACCAGGTGTCTGAGATATTTTAGAGTTCCATGCATCCCACCGATGCATCAAAATTCCAGAGATAGTTATATAAATATCTCTGGAATTTCCATGTATAGGTGGGAGGTCATGGAACTCAGAATTTGGTTTGGATACTCTTAAACATGCTAATGGGTTTCGCCTGCCCAAAAAAATGAAAATGATAGGGCCTACATTTTCAAATGAATATTTAATTTTTGTTTAACTCTTCCCTGGCATAAACGATATCCAGCTGCTAAGCTTTCCCTGAGAAACCATCCTCTACTTTGGATCTTTGACATTCACTTGGGAAATATCAAATTGATTTCCCTCATTAATGCTATCTTATGATGGCATCTTTGGTGTCAATGTCAACCTCAGACTCCTGGTACTGTACAAGCACTGACAGCAAAAGGATGGTATAAATTTCCCGGTGGGGGCTGATATTGGAGTAAGTAGTAGGCATCGTCAAGTGCTTTAATTTTTACACTGGACACTTCTTAACTTTTTTTTATTTAAAAAAACATTTTTTCAAACTCTTGATAATCAGGGATCGTTACATGCTTGAGTTGTTCACTGTGAAGCTAAACCAGATTAGCCAAGGTCCCAGAATTGATCTCCAGCTTGTGCTTCCCCATGTTCAATACTTGATCTATTGTCAGATCTTTGTTGGGCTAGAAGTTGTGGTTCTACAATTGTCCCCAGCACCTCAGAGCTAGGGTTCCTGGTCCCACACCTTTCCAATAAGTCCTGCTGAGTAGTTTGCTTGTGCAGATATTGGGTGAGGACGGGATCAGGCTCAGCTACGTGTGCATGGCATGCGAATGTGGAACTCTCAGTTTGGATTGGATTCTCGTAAGCGCAGTGATGGGTTTTCGCGTGTCAGACATCCGGCTGACCAGAAAAAAATATGAAGGGATAAAAGAGCACAGACTGACAAAGAACGAGAGCGCAAAAAAACACGACTAAAAAGTAATAAAATGTAACAAACGGGAACAAAAAGTAACCTAGTCACCAGAACATCGTGGGGCGCCCTTCCGATATGAAAGGTGCTATACAAATGTATTGTAGAGGCAATGAGAAATGAATCTGTTGCAACTAGTATGTTCAGTAAAACATTGTGATTACTGCAGTGTTATATCAAACATATTCTCTAATGCTTCATGTTTTTCATACAAAATTTGAACAGCCCCAAAGTGCATTTGCCGGACAGCACACCCCACCTTACCCTGCTTTTAGACCATCTTCTTCACACCTTTCTGCATTTCCTCTGCAGAAACTGAATACATTTTCTGTCGACAACAATTTACTTGACAAAGGCCTTTTTTGTCTCTCCTGGGAATATCAGTTAAACTTCTCTGTCCCCAGGCAATATGGATAAGCTTTCATTCAGGCGAGACAAATGCTTTCTTAATAGGCAAAACAAAGGTGATTAATGAACATGGCTCAAATGATTGCATTTTCTCTCAGCCTCAAACAGCTTCTATGGGAGGAACTACAGAGCAATACATAGCAATATATATTGAAATTCTGGGGCAATACAGGAAATTGCTGCTTTATCCAAGGTGAATTATCATCTCCAAAAGCCCATAAACATCATTATAAATGAAATTGAAGTTCTACCATATCTGAATGGTCATAATAATAGAAGCAGCTGAGTTTAAAGTTAAAAAATAGACTAAAAAAGTCCCTAATACCATACATTATAGTTTTATTGAATATTTTCAATCCATGGTGGTGCTCATGCTTTTTGGCAGTGAAAATAATAATAATCATAATAATCCTTATGTTTCGGTACTCTATAGTGCTTTTCGCGTCAGGTGAAGTCCCAAAGCACTTTACAGAATATATTGGAAAGTGCAGTGACTGTGTGCTTTGTGGGTGAAATGAATGGAGTTAGTGATTATATAAACCAGGTGGTGCAGTTAGCCAGGATTACAAGGTATAAGTGAATAAAAATAAAGCATGGGCCTTCTAATTCCATCACTTTACTGAACATCAACCGGAAAGCTTCATTCAATAAAATACGATTTTGGTTACTTCCTTGGTATACTTCTACAGTGTCCTGTGTAAAGGTAAAACATTATAGGGTTGGTGGGGGTAGATGACATTTTCGCAAAATACTGTAGTTCACATTTTTTTAGAACCGACTCGAATGTATGGGGAATCAATATTAGATGTATTATTGAATATTTAATATGAAATATTATATCAAATCCTTGGGACTTCCTCTCAAGTTGAAAGGCACTACTGTACATAAATGTAAATTTGTATTGTATTTTGTTTCACTGAACAGTATAATCTAGCTTGGTGTTCAAAAAGTACAAGGATTATTAATACAATAGTTTTATGATTCTTATTACAATTTGTTTTAGAAAACTGGAATAGTTTTCAAAGCTGACTACTTCTTTTTACAAAGTAATTTTACATGTATTTTCTGCAATGCTTGATGTATTTACTAGACGTCCTCCTGATGTGAAAAGCACTATTATAAATGCAATTTGTTGTAGTTGCTGCTCCTATTCAAAAAATACATGTTAAGAATCATACTTCCTAAGTACAAACAAACATAATTCAAATGAAGGAAGAATTTACTTACAGAACTTTTAGGTTGTAAAGACCAGCAAAAGCTCCCATAGGGATGTATGTCAAGTCATTTCCTGCAAGACGCCTGCAGGGTGAAAGAAGAAGTGAACACATTTTTATCATGTGGGATTCATTTGGAGGCTTTAGAAACGGAATGAAATTTATACGAAAACATGAGTTTCCCATAAAAAAAATGACAATAACAGGCAAGGTACATACATACATATACTGGGAAAATATTCACTTTTAGGCTGTTTGGTTGTGTAAACAATTTTTAGTAACTAAAGCCAAATGTATTAAAATAACCATGTTTCATGCATTCACTAAAGCTTAGTCTGATAGCTCTATTGGTCTCATTGAGGCGATTATACTCATAAAGCTTGCAAGTAAAAATATTGTTTTACACTCTGGTGAAAGAATTGGCAACTTTCATTTAATTGTGATTAAATCCATTGGCCACCCAACAGGTTAATTTACCTCTAATGCACAACCCAAACATGTGCAGAACTCACCAAGTACCATACAATGTGACAGGTACACCAATGTATTTTTGCTTACAGTTGTGGACAGAAAGAACCAAGTTCTATTCATCAGGATCCCGAAGATTGACACCATATATATAAGAACTTTAGCTTGCTTTGCAATAAGGTGTGTGGTAGAGCTTGGGGCTTAAATCACCTGGTCATTATACTGTAGCCAAATAAAACACTCAACAATGCATAGGAAAAGTTAAATAGATTAGCTCTTTAGTAGGAAGCAATATACATGCCAACCTGCATCTAATATATTCCGGAATTAGGTGAGGATGATGCATCCCTCCAGGGAGAGAGTGTGCTTTCCATTCCAACAATCTGCCTCAGGAAGTTCCACATGTAGGTGGGATACATGGAATTCTCAGTTTGGTTTGGATACTCGTAAGCACAGTGATGGGTTTCCGCATGTGTCAGACACCGAGCTGACAAAAAAAAATCTCCCTTTTCTAACAGTAAAAGTACTGCATGAAATGAGTTTGAGAGATTCTCAACCACACTCATAGCAGCTTTGGATGCCCAGCTCAAAACTACCATTAGTTTAATTTTTTTTTATTGTCATTTGATAAGAGGCATGCTTCTGAAGCTGGGGTTTAATGTACATTGTTGGAGATAACTGAAAGAGTCTGTGGCTGGCCCATATCGTACCTGAACATGCCTGATGCTTATACTGCGATCCAAATGGCAACATGACCAATTACCTAGCACTGATATCCCTTTATCTTAATGAAAAGGGGAAAAAAATGACCACAAAGTACTCAGGGGAACAAAAGGGAATGGGGTAAAAGCCAAATTGATGGAAATAAGCTTTCAAAACANTTTTTTATTTCTTACAGCATGACAAACACTAGTAATTCAGTCCGCAGTAATAAATAGAACAGATGCCACAGCAATGAGAGCTTGGGTACTACTAAGAAAGTTTGTACTGATGTAGTTCTGTGATATAAATGCAGCATTGTAGCTGTATACAATGACTACCCTATTGGTGTGGTGTCGATACCTTCTCTGCAAGATGGGAAACAGCCATAGAGGCCAACCATAGCAAAACACTTTTTAGTTCTGGATGAAAGTGGGCAGAAACATTTGGCTGCTTAGCTTGCCAGCAGCCCTTTACTTTCTGGCTCCAATCACTAGAAAAATCAGGCTGGTTGGCATTTACAGTGTTGTCAAACCAAGGGTCAAAATGCCCTACAGTGGGGTCGACACTGTCTCCTCTTCAGGAATGTTGCTTTCATTACATTCACAGCCTGCTGCCAAGTTTGGAGTTGGTGCCAACAGCACACAACGAATATTTAATGTGTTATAAAATACTAATGTGCTAAATATACATAAGATTTGTAATGTTCAGCATTAGTCCCTGCAGCTCCAGTGGATTGGCTTCCCACCTTATTGTGATTTTCAAGGCTGTGTGGAAATCCCCACGGCCCAGCATACCTCAGTGAAATGAAAATCTAACTCATGGTTTCTAGCCCTATCCTATCCTTTGTGAAGTTCCTTATGTAAACTGCACGAAGCTTCATTTCAGAACTATTCCCAAGCTTTATTTATGCTTTTGAACTTTGGCTTCTTCCATACCCTGTGATCTTTCGCTCACAAATATACGGTCAATTCACTTTAGAGTCTATTCTGTGAAGCGCTTTAAAACGTCAAGAAGATGTGAAAAGCGCTATATCAAAGGCAAGGATTATTATTATTATTATTATCTGCTGATTGGGGAATATTATCAGGTGATGATCCAGGGGGCAGTAGGTTTAGTGTGCTTTAACAGTAGGTGCTTATTATGGCCTTACCCCATTACCTGAGCACATCGGCAAACTATATTATACTGACTGCCCTGGGACTATCACCTCATGTGTTTCCATTTGAGGATTGCATTCCTGTGGCCTGATGTGAAACTCAACAAATGGCCGTGAGGCGGAGGTGCTGAAAGGTCTGTTGTCGTCTTGACTTTGTGTTGGGGTTTATGGCTTGTTGGTGAACTTGTTAATGTCTAAATTTCCTGTGCGTTTATAGGTTCACACTTTGGAGAGGATTTCACTTGATTTTATTGTATTGCAGCATGGTAATTAATTTTAATCTCCTGTTATATCTTTTTCTGTCGCTTAACTATTTACAGCATTCAGCTGAAAGACCTCTCTGCTGCATTTAGACTGTGGATGGGGGGAGTTGGGAAAGGAGGGGTAAAGCAAGCGCTGGTGCTGGGTTTACCCTGTGCAGTGATGGCAAAAAGAATTGAAAAATAAACGCAGCATTAATGTTTGCTGAGCGGTTCCACTTAAAAAATAATGTGTTAATTGTAGCTGGACAAAATTTTGAATTAAATAATAATGCTTGCGTTTGATATAGCACCTTATCATGTCATTAGGATGTCTAAAAGTGCTTCACTGAATATTTTTAAAAGTGGAATGACTGTATTTGTGCGCAAAATGCGGCAACCAATCGCTCACAGCTGTGTTCCACAAACAATCATGGATTGAGTGACCAAATTGTTTTGTTTTTGGAAGGACTATTACCCTGGAAAGTAATCCACCAATCGATTAACAAACGGATTCCTACTTATTGCTAGGTAAACAGAGGCGTGTGAAGTAAGGAAACTTGCCAAAGGATTCGCCCCGCCCGGGAATCAAACCTGAGTCCTTTCTCTTGTGAGGTGAGCATGCTAACCATTACGCTACGGAACTCCAACTTCTCCAATTTACAAATAGACTTCTCATGAGTTCATATCTGAAGTTAATAACCAGAAAGTAACAATACCAGTACAAACAGACCCAAACAGGAAGACGCCTTGCCACCAGTGCAGAGCATGATCATTGTACCTGAGTCATTCACTCCATGACAGTTGGTGAGGTATTGCTGTGTGCAAATTCACCTCAATATCACCTACAAAATACTGTCACTGCACTTCACATAAAAAAAATCCTGTGAAGTGTTTTGAGATGTCTTGACAACGTGATAAGGCTCTATATCAAACGCAAGGTTACTCTTTTTACGATCAGTTGCCAGATGTTTAATATTTCAGTATCAGATTTCATTCTCAAACACATGCCAAGATATCATTCGAGGCATAACAAAGAAATGTAGCAACCAGTAGAAACCTTAAGTTTAAACTTGATATATTACATTTGAACAAATCACCTTTGGATCATCTTGGAGCCTAAGTCAGTTATAGCCACACATGAGGTTTTCATAAAGAAACCATATTCATTTTCTCTATCAAGGGACTTTATTAAGGTGCAAGTAATTCTAACAAAGGGAATTTGCCACATTTTTTCCATAGTGATGGGAAGAATGCAAATCCACTCCAGTATAGTTCCCCGGAGAGGTACAGAAAAAAGAAAAATGTTACAACAGTTATTAGACTTGGAGGCAAAATATTCTTTAATCGTATCGCAAAAATTTGAATTGAAGCCAGCAGGAGTGATTTGTTTTAGGACAGGATCTGAAATCAGGCATCAATTTAAACTGCATGAGGTCAGTCCTTAAGTGTACAAGTAATGGTGTGCAATATTCTACATGGGAAACTTGATAGGAAACACTCCTTTCTGGCGAGTTTGAAGTAAAACAATAGTGTATTTCACATGAACTGGCGTAATAAATTCATGTGAAATAATTCAACATGCACTCAAGGTAACCAAATATTCAACATTTGTTCCATACCAAATTTGGATTCTTTCTTTATTCTCATGCAGCTACTGAAACAAAATCTGTCCAGAGCCTTTGATGTTCAAAAATACAGTCATTGCACATTCAAGTACAAAATATACAAGTCACTGCACTTTATAGTAAATCTTATGAAGCATTTTGAGACATCTTCCCAACATGAAAGGTGCTATATCAAGTACAATGATTATTAACTTGAACATTGTTAAAATAGGAAGAGAAAGATTATAAGAGAGATTCAAATGAAAATATCCCTTTGGCCCATTAGAACTTTTCCTTCCAGAATACCAACCCTAGAGACCTCCCATTACAGCATCAAGCTTTTTTTAAAAAAAATGAGTCCAGCATTCTGACCTCAACTACCCTTCCTAGTAACCTATTCCAGTTGTTAATTATCTTCTGGGTGAATAAATACTAACAATCCTTCAATTTGATATAGTATCTTTCATTTCAGGAGGATATCTCAAAACGCATCCAATGGTGTCTGTCGTGAAATTCCCTTTGCAGCCCTAAACCTGTGTCCTTTTCTGTTGTCTTGGTGCAAGTGAAATTATTGTTCTGCATTTACTTTCTCAATCCCACTTAACTTCATATATATATATATATTATATATCTTTAAAATCCCCTAAAAATGTCTCCTTTCAAAACTGGAGATCTGATGAAACGAAAACAGAAATTCTTGCATTCAACTTTCCAATTCAAATAGACAAGATTTAGATTTTAGCACAGCATAATAATAAATAAAAAACAGGAAACAACTTCTCTACTGGGTGAGTTGGCTGAGAAAGTGCTCCCTGCTTGGCATGGACCAGCACCTCCAGATATGGTTAAACCCGAGGCTACCTCCAATAATCCAGATAGTTTTATCTGATACCTGAAAGGACGAATGCATTACAACATCTTGTAAACTGCACGGAGGAAGATGGAGGAGGACAACAGTCAGCCAATGTTACACCAGTTTGATTAGTTACCTACAGTAGCTTGAATATTACAATGGAAGAAAGGTTTGGATTCAAAGTTATCATGGCTTAGAATAATCCTGGTTTGGCTACAAAATACAGTTATTAAACTTAACAGCGTGTCCTGTGAAGCGCTGAGATGTCTTCCCAACGTCAAAGGTGCTATATTAAATGTAAGGATTATTATTTATTACACTTCCTGTCCTTTGAAGGCTCAAGATGTGAGAGTCTCCTAAAGCAACTCGCAACAATCCTTGTTGATAATGCGCCTCACCAAGATTCAGATGAAAGCCTAGAGAACCTATTTTTTTTAAGTAAGTCCTGTGGACATTCCTGATATTGGGCCTCTTGAGCATTTAATAGCTGTAATGATTTCCTCCCCATCCTCCTCGTATGTGATGATTGATGGTACTGATGTTGAAAGCCTCTGAAATGGAAGAATTATCTGGGTGGCTGAGAAAGGATGAATGATGAATACATGACTTGAACACAACAGCATTTATAGAATTCTTTTTCTTTAAATCTCTACACTTGCTCAAATATAAGGCACAGTTTGTTTTCATTAAAAACGTACTACGCAAATCAGGGTGTACCTTAGAATTGATGGTATCTTAAAATTTCCAGTAAAGTTCATCCACCCCCTTCCATCGCAATGCGCACTGACTGCTACCTAGATTCAAGTCACTTTAGGTTCAAATAAATATGGTAACTCAGGATTCTGGTAATTAAAGATCTATGGCTCATTTGGATATAAAGATTCTGAGCAGAGCTGTCGGCATCTACGACTTGGTTTCCAAATGAGAACAGGTCATCAATTCCGTGTTGTACCTGCAGAAAGTTGATTGTGCCAAAAGTCCACAATAATTAATTAAATATAGCTACTCAATTCACAAGGCTTTTCTTTCCTCTGCATTCAATTTATTTAGTGTCATGACTTCTGCTCCACATTCAGACTCTATAAATTAGATCAATGTTGTGCTCAGACTTCACTTGAGCAGCCTATTTCCAATTCATGGGAATTCTTTCTGTTATTCCTGATATTCACCATATCTTCATGTGATACACCAATTAACCCATTAGATACTTTACGCCACGGCTCCACCAGGTTTGAACATGTGACTTTGGTGCATTTTTCTTGATAAACATTTATGACCATATCAAGTTAACTTCTTGATGTGTTAATTTTAATACAAAAAATCTAAAGCTATTTGTTGTAAGCTATAAAAAAGGCAGAATTCCACCCTCAATTTATCTGTATCTATATATAGTGAAGTTTACTGTTGTTGCAGTGAAACAAGTAGGCTGCAAACTTGGAAGTTAGTTTTCATGAATTTGGGAATTTAACCAGAAATGTTTACCTGGGGGTTTCATAACACAATGCAGAATGGAAACATTTTCTCACATCGAAAATGGGGTTGCATTTGAATTGATGATAAACTAGATGGAAACTACATAGGTTTGATGGTTTTCAGCATTGTTAACGTCTGCAATGTATAATGTGGCCCTCGAAGCTTGCCTGCTTATTCAGGGCAAAAAAAATCCCTCTCTGCAAAGTAATCAAGATTATTAAGTTTACGAAGGGCTGCTAACATCTCTTCAGAATCCCCATAAGATTAACCGATTTTTATTATTTAATGTATAATGCAGTTGTAAAATCCACCGGAACAGGTAATTTGCTTGCTGGCCACATATTGCAACAGTGCACTGGTTGAACCATGTTGGAGTGAATAGTGATTTTTTTCTTGGCTTATTTAAATACACAGAAAAGGAGACATGTTCTTGTTGAATTAGCTGCATTAAACAGTTTGAAGGAAAATACTCATAAGTTGACTCACAAGCAACATCTCCCCAACATCTCCCTATTGATAACAACAACAACAAATTACACTTGTATAGCACCCTTCATGTTGGAAAGACATCCCAGAGCGCTGGACAATCAGGAGTCTTCAACCCGAGTTGGAGTCAGAAGGGGAGGAGGACAGGGCCGGTGGGGGTGGGAGGGTGGCCAAAGGCACGATTGAAGAGGAAGGTCTTCCAAATGGACTTGAAGGAGGCAAGAGAAGGGGTAAGGTGGAGGGATTGCGGCATAGAGCTCCAGAGTGTGGGGGCAGAGATGCTGAACGCCTAGATAATCACTTAGGCAGAGATTTGTGGGGAGGACTCCATATCAAAGCACTCCACAGTAATGCACCCAATTTTATAATGCACTCGGAATATCTTTTATAATCAGAGTCGAGAACACAAGTAAAGCTTAGGTGGATTGAATTATAACTTTACTGCAAAAAGCATTTTATACAAGTATTTGCAAATGTAAATAGCTTTAGGAATCGGTAGGTGTTTGCAGGTACAGCTTCTTGTTGCAGTCAGATTGCCTTTGAAGGAATGAAAAGCGCTTCACTAGCAGGTCTCCAAAGTTTAAGGAAATCTATGTGAACATTCAGAAGAAATTGTTTTATTCAAAGTAATTCAAGTCTATTGTGCATAGTTCTTTGCTGGCTCAGCGTGTATAAATGTCGCTCTTAATGTACCTGCTCACCATGTCCAATGCGATTTGAGTTTAATTCTAACTCTGTCTACAGTGCATTTTGTAGAACAGGTGTTATTTGAAGCCTGTAAGCAATTCAGTCTGAAATTTTATTGTTCAGCAGAGCAAAACTGTTAACTAATCTGAATGAATGCTTGTTGGTATCTATTTCAATTTCTGAAAACACCTGCCTTTATGCGGTAAACAATAATTGTGGTTAAAACAAAATATACCATTGGATTAGCTTCCACAATACACTAAGACATTCTTTGTTAAAATACCCACTTTCTGTTTTTTGTTTAACGGAAATTGGGCATGGAATATAAAGCAATCCTAAGTCCATCTTTTTTGTTTGGCAAGATTTTCTACTTCAGCTGCCAATCTCTACCGCTGCCAGTCTTCTGCCAATAAAACAGAACTAACAGTTTCAGGCTGTTATTTCAACCAACATTGTTTAAATGGTGTCCTCTGCTCGGGCTTTCTTGTTTGTGATATGTGAGCCATACAGCAGCAAAACAGCCAACTCCCTACTTTTTATATTTTTGTCTTGGTTTCTAATGTTTTTTTTTAGATTGACCCAACAATTTAACAACACTTTTAGAAGCGCATCTGCCTATTAATTTAATGGTGTGTGTGTGTGTGCTAGTTTTGCAATACAGACCATTCTATAGGTAGATGTTCACTAAATTCCATTAAAAATCATAGTGTTCAATGACCAGCTGGCTGGAATGATGAAGTTGGTTAAGTAGCTGATCACTCTCCAGTGACCATTAATAGAGTATGTTTGTGTAGCTATAATGTAAATTGTGATTGTATGTAGCAATCGTTTGGTTGAGTGATTAGCTAACACTTACAGATTAGGTTTACACGTGAGGAATGACCACTTGGATAAAACACTAGAATGCTGCTGGTGCCACAGAACCATATCCACAGCACAGTATTTTAAGGGTAATAAAAGTATTGAAACAAAATGGCATTTTGCAATAAACGCAAGGATTTAGTGTGCAATATTCTCAAAATAGTTAACAGTGATTTGCAAAAGCTGCCAAAGCCCAGCAATACTAATCAAAGGAGAGAAAAGCAGAGAACCATGAGGAGATAATAGGTTGTTCTTCTGGCTTATGTTTTACATTCTGGTGTTTTGTGGAAACTGCAATTAGCCATTTTACAATATCATAAATTAAATCTGAAGCATTTAATTAGGTGTAGATTGGGCCAGGTTCTATCCATTTTGTTTAGAGAATTGGATTTTCATTAATTTTATAAGAGGCAGAATTCTGAAACTTAACACTGTATTCTGCTCTGTCTCGAACACTCTCAATAAGGGAAAAAATGTGGTTATTAAAAGACCAGTCCTTTAAAGAAGCTTCAACATGTTGAGAACAACTTGATCTACTAGTCACAGTTCATTCTGGCATATTTTAGGTCCAAGCAATGCTTCCTCATTTACTTTAACCACAGACATAAATAGTTATTTCCAATCACATTTCACAGCCAGTTTACTGAAGGACACAAATTTCATTCATGTTCTGTGCAGCAATGACACGATAATACTTACAACTCCTCGAGAAAGTGGAGGTTGTAAAGAGCACTCGGAGGCAGCACAGTGATGTTGTTCATGCTGAGATCCCTATGGGAGAGGATGAAATCAAGATAATTTTAAATATATGAATGATACAGCATGCCTTCACAGCCATTTAATCTGAAATTGTTAACTTGCTCTCACGGTAACACTAGGCTTGATCGCAGTCTCGAGATCTCAATATTTCTGATATTAGATTATTAATACAGTTAATAATTGTAACTGTGTTGAATAAAAGTTAAACACTGTTGCACTGACTCTTGCACAATTCCGTATTATTTTGAGAATTTCTGCAAAGAAGCTTTGCTGCATAATTTGGTTATGAAATCTGAATCACACATGGATAATTTGTGATAACACCAATGCATTTGTGTATATTTAATAAACCCAGTTCTTTTTTTAGCCTGCCAATTTGGGAAATGCGGCATATGGTAACATTATGTAATCCATCCAAAAACAAAAAATAATAATAAATTGGTCATTTTCAATCCACGACTGTTTGTGGGACATTGCTGTGCACAATTGGCTGTTGCGTTTCGCCCACAAATATACGGTCAATTCACTTTACAGTCTATTCTGTGAAGCGCTTTGAGACGTCGAGCAGATGTGAAAAGCACTGTATCAAATGCAAGGATTATTATTATTATTATAATGTGATCTTGCTCTGCACTACATACCCTGATAGGCTCAATTCTTGGTACAGGAAACCAACTAATAATAAATTATCCTTGCATTTGATACAGTGTCTTATCATCTTGTCAAAACTTCTCAAAATACTTCATGGGAGACACAAATTCCTGCTAGAATTATTGCTCCACAAAGTTGCGTGTCTTCCAGAACTCTGCCTAAATTTCCACAGTAACAATTTGACTCCTGCTGAAATTACAGCTCCAAAGCTACGGCTTTTCTCCAGTATTTACCCCAACTCCACCTGACTCCTGCTGGGATGGATTTTCTAACAGATACAGGTTTTCCTCTGGTACCTTGCCCAAGTTAACCATGAGTTCAGAAAGTGGAGTGTTGTCTGCCTGCATGGCTGGTTTTACCTCTCCTCAACTTGAGAGTGTTGGACCAGTTACATCACCTTAGACTGAAATCAACTCAGCAACCCAATCAGTCTGTACAGATAATAATAATCCTTGCATTTGATATAGCGCCTTATCACACCATTGAGATGTCTCAAAGTGCTTCACAGAATATACTGTAGAGTGGATTGATTGTATTTTGTGCACGACTAGATTCAGTGAGTTTACAATTTTTAAGAGGGACTTGATACATTACCAAAAACACTTACATTTCTAAAGGGGAACAAAGAATTACTTATAATAATGGATCCTAAAAATATGGTTACTAAAATATATCACATGACTTTCTGAATTCCTTAGCAGTTGGATGTGCTAATGACTTCCAGGGCAGTCTGCAAAAGACAAGCAGCCCAAGCACAATTACTGGCTTATAAACATAGTTCCTTCAATCCCCATTAGGCAGGTGCAAACAACAATCTAAAACATTCCAGTGGTCTAGGATCAATGAAACGAAATACCTTCATGGAGGAGGAAGGCGACAGTAGGAAGCAGACTAATAACAGTTGTCAAAAAAAACACGGAGCTTTATGTAACACAGCAACTTTACATTTTTTTTATCACACAGACTGCAGACATTTTGACTGCAGAATGCAGATCTATGCTAAAGTTGAACTGGTTAAGTAAAATCCTTGACAATATTATCAAAACAAAATAAAGGCAAAACTTCATGCTGAATGGAAAAGGAACTTTATTATTAGCACTGCTGATCACTGGCAATACCCAGTTTCACAAAGCACACTGTGTTCATCTATTAAAGATGCTGGAATTTAAGGATAAAGACTAGACCTTGAAATACAGAATTCTGTGTTGTACACATGCCAATATTATCTGGCGCCAGATATTTTCTTCAACAACATACAAATTGCTATTATCCACCCAAATAAACAGACAAAATATTGCAGTACTGAACAGTGAAAATACATTTTGGTTAAAAAATATGCAACGCTTCAAGCAGTGAACACATCAATTTTGCACATTGATATTACTAGATAGATATCTAAAAAAAACATTTTGATGAGGTATATTTGCTGAAATTTAAATCATTTTAACCACTGTGAGAAAATAATGGGCAATTTCAGTGTAAGTTCAGAAGATGTTAATTCCCAAGATTAATTTCTTATACTCACTCCTGATACCAGCTCCTTTATATTCTGTACACTGCAGAGTTTGCAGGCAGTTTTTGGTTACTTTGGTTCTTTTTTGGCAGCAGCATATTATGAAAGAGCACACGAACAACCAGAAGCAACCAGGAATTTATATAAAAAGACATCCTCACAAAGAGAGTTAGCAATCGTAACACAAAGCTTGATCCATTTCTCACATGCTGAATTATCACTAAATAAAAAATGCATGTGGTGTACTACTAGATAGATATCTAAAAAAAATCAGTAAACCACAGGGATAGTGGAGAAAGAGCAGATAAATGGGACTAAAAGATTTGTTTTTTAAAAAAGCCAATACAGACAATACAATACAAAATCATATTTGTATAGAGCATTTCACGTCGCAAGCACATCCCAAGACACTGAGCAGAGGGAGCGTACAGGTTGGTATGGTGTTAACAGGTCACAGAGGTAGGGGGGGCAAGGCCGTTGAGGGCCTGGAAGGCGAGGATTTTGAACTCTATCCATTGAGGGATGGGGAGCCAGTGGAGGCGAGTGAGGCTGGGGTGATGGAGTCACAGAACCTGGTGCGGGAAAGGACACT
Organism: Callorhinchus milii; assembly: GCF_018977255.1. Taxonomy (NCBI): domain Eukaryota; kingdom Metazoa; phylum Chordata; class Chondrichthyes; order Chimaeriformes; family Callorhinchidae; genus Callorhinchus; species Callorhinchus milii. The sequence goes on along the minus strand of NW_024704746.1, from coordinate 36,728,724 downwards.
AGCTGCAGAGTTCTGGAAGATCTGCAGCTTGTGGAGGGAAGAATTGGGAAGGCTGACAAGCAAGGACTTGGCGTAGACGACCCTAGATATGATGAACGAGAGGGAGTGGGACTTGTTGGTTGTTCTTTCAAAGAGCTAGCACAGGCATGATGGGCCAAATGGCCTCCTTTTGTGATGTAGGTTTCTATGATTCTACAAGAAAGGGGGAAATCAGCCAGGTTCCTGGACCAGGTCGCTCTCCAGCGATCTCTTGCTGAAAGTGTGTACTTTGTGTGAGGACAGGTTTGGGCGGGGACATTATGTGCCCTCCCCAATCTAATTAATGGGCTGCCAGTTATCCGCCAATTTGGCAGAAACATCATAGTGCCTGCGCTCTTGTGAGAATGCAGGCACTGTGATGTTTCTGCCCCTCCCCTCTCCTAAAAACACTTGCCTCAATGGTTGTGTTTACGGGTTTGAGCACTAGACTGTGGCTGACACCCAAATCCAAGATGAGGAAACTAAACATTTACAAGATATCACAGTCCTTGGCAAACCATTGAGAACACTGACATTCTTGTATTTTCAACCTTTTCTCCAATTACTACACTAAATATAATAACAATCCTTGCATTTGAAATAGCGCCTTATCATGTCTTCAAGATGTTTCAAAGCGCTTCACAGAATATACTTTAACGTGAATTGACTGTATATTTAGTGAGCGAACCGCAGAAACCAATTGCACACAACAGTGTCCCACAAACAGTCTTGGATTGAGTGACCAATTTATTGCTATTTTTTTTTGAACGAATATGACCATTTTCACTTTTCCGGTCTAATTTATGGTATTACTTAATTGAATATTAATAATATGGATTCAGAGCCTTGCAAATGGGATTCCTTTCCAGACCATTTCCTTGAAGAACCCCATTAAGAGTTGCCATACATGAGGCTCCATCATTACTTAGTGAATGCAGACTGTCCTGTGTGGTTGAAAGAATCTCGATTGGAGACATTCCGCCAAGAATGAACACTATGGGGTAAAGTTTCCAACATTCCTTACTTACTTAAGGAATACTTTGAGGAATACTGCCTTGTATTTCATAAGTTTGAAAACATGGTAGACGGGCATGCAACCAATTACAGTTTTACAAATTAATATTCACCTTGTTGCAATGGCAGTTTCAGCTGCACTCATAAGTACTACTGCTTGCATTTATATAGCTCCCTTCAGGTGGGGTAGTGTCCCGGAATGCTTGATAAATCTTAGAATGGATGTTACAGTGAGCAATAAGTATAGAGCAAGTTTAGGGTTGGAAGTTCATGCAGTTGGTCCCAGAGATAAATAAACACCTCAAACCATTTTGGCACTGAGTCATGGCTGGCTCCTTTTTTGGACGAATTGTTGACTGTAGAACACAACCAGTTTGATCCAGGTTTTTTTTTGTTGCAGTTAGGAAGCCAACTTTCCATTCCCCTCTCCCATCCTACTGTTGTAAGGTTTAAAATCATTGTTGTGGCTTTCAGCTACTTTGTGCATTCCAAAACCAAGTCCACCAATTTGTAACTCTACATTGCTCAATTGAATGCAGGTTTATGTTGTGTGCGCGTGTCCCGAATAGAGCATTTGACTGACAAATACAGATAGGTCTTTAAACATTTTGTGCCAATGTACTCACAATACACTAACATGAATGAAATGCACCATATCATTGATGCATTTAAAACGCACAAATGCTTGTGGCCATCACATATACTCTGGTCCAAATTGATCCAAATTGAAAGAATAGGATTTATTTATTTCCAATCAGAAGCACAACTTCACAACTTCTCATGTTACTGCAATTGTTAAAGGGTTAGCCAATGAGTTAGTGAATTACACACCCTATGTCTCAAGATAATACTGCAATGTACTTCACAGCTGCACACATCTATTCCAGGTGCATTATGTTTGATGGTCTTAAGTAAATGTTAACCGTGTGAGAAGCATTTCAACAGTTGTCAGCTGTTTCATGTGAATAAAAACTGGAGAACAATTCATCCTTTGTGCGTCTCAATTTGTGTCATCAAATAACACACGACTCCATAAACCTGCTATATATTTATCACTTATTGGACAATAGTTCCTTACTTACCTTGGCACTTAACAAATACAGTGCCACTCAATAGAGTTAAGAAGCCAAAAAATGCTGATCACAATATTAACAGGGTTTGTACATGGTTTCCAATATTACTCATAAAACTCCTTAAAGATGAGGGATGTAGAGCAATCAAAATGGGAGTGAGGTGAGTGAATCTGCAAGCATTGCAGGGTTGGAGGTTTTCAGAAATTTTTTTTTGCATTCAGTGTGGCCAAGGCTCCAGTAGAGGGAGCAGGACAAACTATCTGAAAAGATCAAAGGACCAGATGAAAAACGCAGTGTAGGCACCTTGCCCACAGAGCTGACAAACAAGGGTTCTGCTTGATTGGAGATGGTATTGTGAACAAGGCCAGTGTACAGGAGACAGGAAAAGTGCATTTTTTTTAACCTAAATTACTTTTCTTAGAATCTGAATTCGAACCACTCCACAAATAATCTAGGTAAAGAAATGTGGCACTCACATGGGAGATATTGTCTTCATTGTAAAATTAACACATGAGAACTGTAGCCCAATCTGTAATAATGTACCCACTGTGCTTTACAAAACCATTTCTACAAAATACACAATCACTACACTTTACAGTATATTCTGTGAAGTGCTTTGAGACGTCTCAAAGACTTGATAAGGCGCTGTATCAAATAATAATAATCCTTGCACTTGATATAGCGCCTTATCACGTCTTCGAGACATCTCAAAGCGCTTCACAGGATATACTATAAAGTGAATTGACTATATTTTGTGGGCGAAATGCGGCAGCCAATTGCGCTCATTTGGATTGAAATGACCAATTCATTATTTTTTTGGGGGAAGGAATTATTATCCCCGGAAAAGCGATCCGCCAATTGACTAACAACTGGGTTCCTACTTACTGCTAGGTAAACAGGGGCATTTGGATTAAGGAAACTTTCCTAACATTTCACCCTGCCGGGAATCAAACCTATGTCTCTCGCTTGTGACACGTCACAAGCTCTAACCACTAAGCTACAGAAGTCCAAATGCAAGGATTATTATTCTTATTATTATTATTATACGTAATTGATATTGTTGGAAACTATTCATTAAAAATTAATAATCACAACTATATTAATACTGTATTACATTTCTCTAGTATCTTGGTCAAGGGAAGATATAATGGAAGCTCTAGTAAAGTGCTGAAGCACACATCCTAAGCAAGGTTGATCAGAAAGAAGCGTTCAACATGGCCCTCCCCACGTGAAAGGTGCTACATAAATGTAAATGCGTATTGTATTGTTTTTCACAGGTCCTGAAAAGATGAAACAGCAGACTTTCCTACACCATTTAACTCTCACCCTGTCACGATGTGCACCTAGTCAAAAATATCCTGATCCATCTTCCACTTCCCTTGAATATCACCCTGCCAACTCAAACAATTTGAGTGTGTATAAGAATCAGGTAGTGGATGCTTACATCTGGGACAGCAATAACAATTTATGTAACACAACAACAATTAATACAGGACCACTCTCCCTATGATTTACTAATGAAACACAGTACTCAAAAATAAGATAACTTTGGACTGTACCTGGTTCCCTAGGATCATCTTGAATAGTCAATGCAGATAATACAAATTATCTGTTTATCTGTGAGCTTATCTAAAGGAATGTCTCAAAATGACAAAGTCTTGATTTTAAACTAAACAAGGTTACCTCACTGTAGTGATGAGGAAGGTCCACAGTCATTAAAGCATGGTGCCCAGTAGATGAATGGATTACCAGATGCCAATAGGTCTACTAGGCAAAAGAATAGGAGCGCCAAAAATGAAACAGCTCTCCTGAATAACTACATACAAGTCATCAGGGACAGCATCCTATTCTGTTCAATAAAACCCTCGGAGGCAACAATTTTCCATGAAAACTTGAATCATAGTGTTGTCTACAGTCCACATTATCAAAATTGCTTACCCCGGGCTCCTAACGAGCCATAATTCTTGTTCTACATCCGTAATAAAGATAATATGAACTGAAAAATGTTACATTTTCAATCAAAGGTTGAAAATTATAAAATCAAGGTTGCCCTGAACCTTTTTAAATAGACATAAATGTATGAATAAATGCATGAAATAAGGCTGATTGGTACAGAGGATATTACTTCCCTGAAACTACATTTCCGAAAACATTGAAGTACAACAGAATAATATGTCAGTGAGCTGAGTAGAAGACATGATACACTCATTGCAGTTAAAGAATCAATGAATGAAATATAAAATTTATGAATACTGGCTGATTTCATGTGTTCTACATCAGACTTCAACATAGTATAAAAAGATGACTAGAGGTATTGTAAAATTCCTGTGGAGTAATATAAATATAGTGTATTAGCACAAACTATAAAAGCAAGAACCATCTATCATTGAGGACACCAAAAAGAAAAGTTATTGAATAATCTTTGGAATGAAAGCTAATCAGTTTAAATTAGAAAAAGAGGGCATTCCATATTGGTTCTTAAGACAGATTTTTCTGGGGGACTTTAAACAGTGAAAGCAACATTAAACAAAGCTATTCCCTGTGTCCCATTCTGTCAGACTAAATGAGTCCAGAGTCCTTTAAAGGCCTACCTACAAGTGCAGAGGCAATTCTTTTGGAAACTGTTGTATTTCGTTCTCATGGTTACTAACAAAAGTAGATTGGCACATTCTATTTCATTCAAATGTTTTAAAAGAGGTTCCTACTCTCCCTCCTCTCTTCCCCAGCCACACGCCTCGAGTCCTGTCTGAGCGGAGGCAATGAAAGATGTGAGCAAAAGGAGCTACTACACAGATCTTTCCAATTGCTCCTCTTATTTAGTGGGAGGATTTTCCTTAAATTCCTTTTCAATGGGACATTGAAGACTTTCAAAGAATAAATGGCATTTGTCAACCACCGGTAAATCCTTAAAATAGTTTCAACAAATAGCTCCAACTCAGAGTCCCAGCCATTCCCACTAATCTGTACATAAGGCAACCGAAGACTTTTTCAAAGCAAAGATAATGCCTAGATTAAAAGATCTATTCAGAAGGAAAGGCTTCAGCATTCACCTTGTGTACACAGCCATTTCACAAGCAGTATTCATGGGTTGTTATTTCAGCTCTGCATTAGTGCAGTGAACAAACTGGGATGCCATATAAAAGCTAGGCGGAGGCATTTGTAGGGTGAATTGCTGTAAAACCTGGTCTGAATGTTTGTTATGGTTAATTTTTTCCTCTTCAAATGTATTAAAATGCTTTATATAAAAGAACCAAGAGGTCAGTTGCCAAAACAAACAAGTTTTGCTTTTAGAAACTTTACGCTTCCCCCTTCTGGTCTATGAAAATAATGGTAAAAGTAGAACCAGTTTTACAAGGTCCCAGTAAAAACAGAGTGACATGCAACACGTAATAAAATTCTAATATTGCAATGGTTTTGCCTTGAAATGAAGAATCAGACAAAAACGATTAATGTACTTATAAAAATCTTACTTGAGTTTAAAATATACTTGAGAATTTACAACCGAATATGTAAACAGTTGGAACGTTTTACATTCAAAAAGCTAAAAGTTAGTTTTATTTTTTCAATGTTTAAACTTGGAGAGTAGTGAGGTTGATCCATGGTGTTAGCGGGATAAGGTATGAGGAAAGACTAAAATAAGCTAGGGATCTTCAGCCTTGAAGCGGTATCTTCGTGGATATCTCCTTTTAGAGGCATTCAAGATGTATTACTGGCAAAGAGAGTCAACCCAGAACAATATTTTAGGTTCACCGTGGCAGCCTTGGCACCCTTGAATAGCTTCAGTTTATAAAATTGCCATAATATGGTTAAAGGATATCCTCAATATCATTCTTGGATCTTTTGCAAGATCAACCGGTTATATAATATGCACATGAGCAATTATCAATTATAACACCACACCATCGGAACAAAACCAGTATAAAACAAATATGCCAGGAATTGATTTAAAAGCTGCAAGGTAATCTGATTCTGATCAGCACTGTAATGAGTGATTGAGCTTTGCTCTTGTAGATTAGGATACCATTATCTTAACTATTCAGTTAGATTACAGTCCTACAAATACTTTACGGTATGCACATATAATACATTCTCCACCTCTCACACCCACATAATACATTCTAACACATGGCTAGCCCTAGAACTTGTGAACTTCATAACATGTGTTGAATGAGAAGTTGTTAAAGTTAGTGCCCAGTATGTATTAAGACATTCATGTCCTGCTACCAAATATCAAAAGGTTTGGCTAGGTCGAACTGCATGAATGTATTTGGTCCAAAGTATTCTGATAATCCTAATCTCATGGATTTCCAGCAATATTCTTCTGATTAACAAATAGCCTAATGTTAACAGTAACAATCTAATTTAATAAAAATATTTTAATAACAAATCTCACCTACTGTATAGCTACATTTTTAGAATGTCTGAAACTCTTCTTACTTCAGTGATTCTCTGTGACATTTCTCAATTTATAGTCTATTCGGGTTTTAATATCCCAAGCTTAGTATCATGTAACCATTATTTCTTGAATGTTCTTATGGTTTTCAACCTCCGTGGTATCTACACTAAAGGCCTGGGACATTTCATTCAGGATTTTCAATAAAATATCCCAAAGAAATACCTTAGATATTTGGTATTACTCATTAATTGCCCCAGTGTATGATTACAATAGTAAGAATGGAACTGGACCATTTACACGTTGTCCTCAAATAACTTCCAGCAGTATACCACAATATACTCCTTGCAATTCATATACAATACAAACCTGTGAGGTGTAATGGTCACTGTATCCATGATGACTTGTGACAATCTGTGTAAATATGCCTAGTGCAATAATTATTCCAGGTGAACTGATGAAATAAGCAGAAGCCATGACAAATAAAAGGAGGATAATCACACAATTTGGAGAGAGACTGAATGGTGACAATTAAATAGATTCTAGTTTTGTCCATTTTTTGCTGACCGAGGAGAGCTGACAGGAGAGTTAAGAGATTCTTTTTAAAAATAAAGTCGCTTGCCTCCTATCCTGCCAAGCTTTTAAGAAACTAAATTGAAGATAGGTTTAATACACAAGGCAATAAATTGGATTGACACGGCAGTAAATAACAGAGTATTCCCCTCATGTAAATCGTATTTGCATCACAATTGAGCAAATGGCATGAAACTGAAACTTATTCTAACTGTTAATATAAAACAATCTGAATGCTGATGAACAACAATAGAAATTTCAAGTTTTCACAAACAAATGTAAAATTGTTTATCAAAACATCTCCTTACAGAAATGGTTATTTTTGAATCAAACGTGCACCATGATTTAATAATCTTTACATTTAATATATTGCTTCCAATGTCAAAAGATCTTAAAATGCCTTGTAGTTAATTGCTGTCAATTGTCGTGACTCTATATGTGTAGGCAAATGTGGCAGCCAACTTGTACAGGAACATCTCACGTGCAGCCATGAAGTGAATGATCAATGTATTTGGAATTGTTGGCTAAGGAAATACCACCTGTCTCTTTTAGCCCAGTGCCACAGCACCTTTAATGTCTATTTAAAACTCAATTTAACATCCCAATCCAAAGCACGGTGCCCACAACAACACTCCAGCATTACTCATAAGTATCAGCCTAGACTGTGAGCTCAAAGTCCCAATGTGGAGCTTAAACCCACAATTTTATTGGCTGCATTTGCCTTATGAAGCATCTTAAAATTTCTGTTGATTTCGAAGAAAGTCATCAACAACAACTTGTTTCCATATAGCACCCTTCACGCCGGGCGGTTAACAATGGTGGAGCCTTAGGCCGAGCCGGGGGGGGTGGGAAGGTGACCGTAGGTGCGGTCGAAGTGGAGGCTGAATCCAGTAGAGCGGAGGGAGTGGATACTGCTGTGGTGAGAGAGGAGGTTAGAGAGATAGGGGGTGCCAAGGAATGGAGGGATTTAAAAACTAGAGTGAGGATCTTGACGTTGATCCGCTCTGTGACAGGGAGCCAGTGGAGTTTGGCAGGGAAAATGTATAATATGAAACAGAAAAGCATCCCGGACGACATAAGTTGGTAGTTTGAGTACAAAGCTGTGAACGTGGCATTATTCTATTCTATTAGTTAAGGTACAGAATTTTTTTCCAAATGAAATTAAACTTTACATTATAGATCAGTATTTTCACACAATTATTTTAATTTAAACTATTATTGTCATGTTTGTGAACTGTGGTCTACATAGACACATGACTAGGGTCAAATTTACAGTAAATTTAATAGGATTCCTTAATAAGGAACCTGAGTCACACAAATTTGGATTATTTCCAATAACCAGAAGTATTTCACGCCACTCCACAGCTCCCCAACACAATCCACAGAGCAGTGTTCCCGTGGCTCAATGGGAATTGTAATGTGATTCCTTATTGAGGAATACTGTGGAATAAATTAGACCCTAGCATATGATGGGAAGCAAATTATTAAAATTGAAATCAACTTGTGCTTTGTCAGCCTTATTCATACAGGAAAGTGCCTTCATTCATTCTTCATTGATTCACTCTTTGTAATATGCAACTGAACTCTGTTTCTGTGGACTTCATTTTCACATCCAGCCACAAAATCCAGCAGTTTTATTTCAATGACTAATGCTGCATGAACATTTGACAGCTGGCCTATCAATCCATTCCAGGAGAAGAACCTCACATCTAAAAGGTATATAGAAATCGTAAAGAGATCATAAAATGTACTCCCTATAAAAAAGTCGGATAATATCAATGTTGATCTGGAGTCAATAATAACGCAGCAGTGTCATATTAACATGCGCATGCACAACAACAAAAACCATAACACTGGGAACTCCACTGGAATAGAATTGAATGTTTTAGGTAAGTCTGAAAAACGAAGATCAATCCAGTAAAGTACAGATACAACATGCAACTTGACTTCAACACCCGATTAGTTTCTGTAATGTGTAGGATTTCATTTCGCAACCTTCTATCAAGGCATCTTGAAACCTTTCCTGGGATTTCGCCCAAGTCATCACGTCAGCCTTTGCCTTTATCCCCTTTCTGACAGAAAACCAAGCGGCTTAGGATAGAGCTGAACTCTTCATTTTTTTCCTGAAACAAAACCCTGTGGCTTCACTTTTGTTTGCTCTCTGCTGAGTGTGTTTTGTTTTCTTATTTTTGGGGGGAAAAAAAGAAGCAGGTACATTTTACCAGATTATCTCGAAAAGTGGTTTTGCAAGCCATGCAAATAAATAAAAGCATCTTTTTTTTTCCAGCATAAACGAGGAAGGTCAGAACGTTGCAAGAAACATTATAAAAAAGTTCCTCTGACTGCGTTCTGCAACACGACGTGTAGAAATTCAATGTGGATTGACAAGTGTTTGCACACATGTAATCTAATTATCTCAGTCGGTTATTGATGTAACCGAAAACATTTGACCAAATAGACGTGTATTTCAGCCGCTCTAATATAATCGCTCTTTATTTTGAAAGTCACCAATCAGACAGACAGCACAGAGCACAGCATTCCTGTAGCCTTTGGTTTGGGCTCGGATTTCAAAGCAACAGCTACTGTGGATGAATTCGAGAGAAAGGTTGTGCTCCCACCATTACTATTCCTGCCCTCTCTCTATACTCCATTCAGGCAACATAAAAGCATTACATAGCTAACTACTTTTGTCCAACCTATAGGAAAATTAGTTTATCTTTCAGATCAAAGAAAATTAGGCAGACCATGGCTGATTAGAATGCAACAGTAAAATTACCCCACTTTCTATTCCACCCCTTTTCTGAAAGAAATGAGTCTAGTGTCAGATATGTAGGTATTTCCCACGACCAGGCTGGACTCTGCTTCCAACAGACACAGTAACCAGGACAATGGTTCTTATACAGTGACCAAAGTTCCTTAGTTCAGCCATTGTGCAGTGAGAAATGCTAACTTTGCTAACATTTGATGAGATATCAAGATTTACATTTTTTTCTCCAATTGCATTTTTTTTCACATGTTTTAGCTGACTAAAGTTAAATGACTTCTTTATTCCAACGAGAGAGACAGGCAGACAGATATAAAATGCACACACACATAGAAACAGAGAGAGAAAGAAAACCAGAGAAACAGAGAGAAAAGAGTCACACACACACACACACACACACAGAAACACAGAGAGAAAGAAAACAGAGAAAGAGAGAAACAGAAAAAAAACAGAAAAAGAGAGAGACGACACACACACACACAAAAACATGGAAACATGGAAAGAAGGGGATATTTCAAACAAATTTTATTATTTAAATGTTTGAATCGAATGTTATTCTCAACCGAACTCTAAAAAGCAAACTTTGAAGCACAATTTGAAACGTTTTACATCCCTTAAGCCTTAATAATGGTCAAATAGTCAATCACCATATATTAAGCAGCTCTACACCCTATACATCTAGCCTGGCAATATTGTTGGAAACTTAAATTAATAAAATCATGCTATGGTGAATTACTTGGGAAAAAACAAAATCAGTTACAAATACAACATGCAGCATTTGCATTTTTACAACAGTTTTAAAACGCTCTCACACATACATAAACACTGTTGCTGTTTTTATTTATATTTAATTACTATGATTTAACTGTAAATCTCATATTTAGCTCTATTTAACTAGCAGATTGCAGCTGCCCATTTGAAAGTTTAATGGTTGCCTTCTTTCACTTCAGTTGGCACAATACAAAACATCTATTGAATTTTCCTTTAACACCATTGCCAATACCCAGCCGACTTTTTAGCAAACCAGTCAAGCGGAATAACAATGCAGCTGAACATTGCATGGCATAGTCATAGGGTCTCTCTTTCAAACCAAAGCTGTTAATTGGGAACCAGAGAATGCGACTCTGCCAGATTTCTCTTTGACCAATTACACTTTGGCAATTGCACTTTCAGTCGAAAAATAAATCCGAATAAACAGACAGGATTGTCATTTGCCACACCAGTATTTAAGGTACAATCCTTTGTGCATGTATAGTTTTCCTCGGATCAGCAGTTGGCTGGTAGTTTTGTCAAACAGGAAATCATACAGATAATTCAGTATAGCAGTTCTCTTGCAGTGATTTTTTTTTGAGTTTCACGAGTTTGCACAATCTATGAAATAAAACTTTGGAATCAAGAGGGATCTACTTGATCTTTTTTCAACAATTTAATTATTATATTAATTGCTACGGTCGTCTTGCAGCTGAAGTAATGCTTCTCAAAATGTGAAGCTGTCCCTTACATGACTGGGATTAAATAAGAATTTAATGTCAACTTTTCATTTTTCTTAACATCCTTCCCAATCTCACAAATCGTAATTGTACGAAACTGTCCCATTTTCAAAAGCAACAGCATGAAGTCATTACCTTTAAACCCCTCAGTCAAACTTAAAAGCACAGAATAAAGTCATGAAGTTAGTGCCGCTGGGAATTAGTCAAGCTTGCTAGCTTTCCCAGCAAGAGGTTGTGCTGGTGTATGTACTAACCTTGCCAATATCCATTAATCCCACTAAAGAAAGTCAGAAAGCTCTAATTGTTGATTCAATGTTAATGAATTGAATACACATCCAAGACTACCAGCAGAGGCTATTAAGCTGTAAAACAAATACAGTCAGGTGAACTACACATCACTGCGTCTCTGTAATGCCCAATAAAATTCATGAATGCACAAGTAATGTGCCCAGTGAAATCCGATGCCCCAAATCTGACACAGGGAGTAAGATTTTACCTCGATTCCTTCAGTTTTTACTTTGTGCTCCCCTTCTCCTCTCCCCCAAATGAATCTATTCACTTGGAGGCTGTTTGAATAAGATCAGCCCTCTTAACCCTGTCACGTTTGAAGCAACATGTACGATTGATGACATGAATATCTTTTATTTCCACAATTAAATAGTTCTCCTGTGTATTTCCCAAGATTGCGTTGCAGAATAAAAGAACACCTTTTAAAGGAGTTGAAAATTACATTGCTTAAATAACAGAGGCAAAAAGTAAACAACTTTAGAACAGAGGTTAGTGCCACAAGATGTTTATGGGAATGTGGTAAACGGAGTTAGATTTAAATCATACATTGAAGTTTGTGCAAATTATAGGTTTGAATGGAAAAAGCAGAAAAAGAAGGTACAGTTGCATCTCATTTGAAAACAAAGAATGCTACTTAGACTTGGAGTGGGAATCATGATCTGGAACATTTTTAGTTATATCCAATCTCAAACACTTTCACGGTTACCAGCCATATTTCAACATTTTTATTCCTAGCTTCCATTTAGGTGTTGGCAGCAGTACAAAAATACGTTAGTGTTGTGATATCGCACCAAAACAATACAATTGATGGAAAATGTGGGAACTGGCCACCTACCAAAAGGTCTGAATCTGCCAGAATCTGAAACAGCCTATCCCCAATCACATCATCAGTATTCTTACTTGAAAGTAAAAAACCGACCACACGAATGAAACAACAATTTGTACCTTTACATCGGGAAAATGTCTCAAACATTTGTGTGTGGGTCCCAGACACACCTTTCTTCTCTCTAGTTTGCCTGTTTTGTTGCAATTCCCCCTCTTTGTTTTGCATCATTAACACCTCTTTAACCCATCATCCCCTGTCCTCTACCCCCATTTTCTCCTTTGTCTTCCTTGTCCTGCCTTCCCCCTCCTTGTTAGTCCTCAAAAGCCTCTCCCTCCCAAATGCCCCAGTTCTGACGAAGGGTCATCGACCAGAAACGTTGACTCACTTTCCTTTCTCCATAGATGCTGCCTGACCTGCGGAGCAGTTCTCAGAGACTTATGTTTTTGTTTCAAATGTCTCAACAGTGCCTTACTAAGTGGCATCCTGAGCTGAAGGCTGAATGCAGAGTTAAAGGGATAGGTAGGTTTTTAGCTAGGTTTTGAAAGCAGAAAGGAAGAGGCTAGACAGAGGGAATTAAGAAGAACAATCCAGAGGGCAAGAACAAAGTGGCTGAATATTGTAAAGGAATGGTGGAGTTTAGTGAGTAGCTGGAATAGTAGGGTTGGGTGCAGCAAAGCAAAGAGTAATTTTAAGGTAAGAACAACATGAGTGTTAAGACTGATCAGTTATGATATAGGGAGCCAGTGGAGCAAGGCGAGGATGGGGGAGATGGCCTTGTGGAGCCTAGGGTAGGAGAGGATATGACTTACAGAGTTGTGGAGGGTAGAGTTGAGAAGGCCGGTGAACAGGATGTTGGAAAAGTTGAGTTTGGAGATAACAAAGGTGTGGATCGACAACAAGAACTTGCATTTATATAGTGCCCTTCATGCCAGACAGCGTCTCAGAAAGGAAAGGACACTGCATTATAACCGGGGTTGATTTAGTGAGTAGCTTAGGCCAACAGATCTCAAAGTGGGGACCCGTAAGATCATTTTGAGGCTCCGCACATCTTATGCTTTAGACCAGCCCTTAATTATCCAACCCACTTCAATTCACAATGAATACTCGATGTGTTTTTGTTGAAATGTAAATGATGTACGTACAGCACTGGTAATGCGGTAAATCCTCTTAGGACAACAAAGAAAATCATATCCTTGAGGCCTCAAGAAATGAAAATCTTTGGCAAGCATTGCAGAGATTAAAGGTTTTAAAATGTTCTGATTTACAGTGATGGATTATTTAAGGTGCCTTAAGGAGCTTAACTGAAGTAGTATTCTTTTTATATCAATCAGGGCTCTGCTATCTAGTGACCCCTGTTGGAATGTTTGTGTGTGCGCACTTTAGGTTGAGAAGCGAATAGGGTTGGACAATTTTATCAATGTTACTACACTTCCACCTTTAAGGGTTTCTCTTTCCACTGGTGTGAATTTAATTTTGCTAAATAATTGACCCATTCAGACAATGCACCATTTAACGCAACAGTGAACATGGCAAATCACAACTAATTTCCAGCCATTATGGTGAAACAGCCCTGGTCAAAGTCACCAATGACATTCTGAACATCTGTGATTAGGGCTCCCTCTGCCTTCTTGTCCTCCTCGACCTCTCTGTGGCCTTCGACACTGTCGACCACTCCATCCTCATACACCGCCTCTCCGCTTTACTCAATCTTCACGGACCTGCCCTTGCCTGGTTCGATTCCTATCTCTCCCACCGTCTCCACTTTGTTGCTTCTAACGGTTTCTCCTCCAGCCCCTGACTGTCACATCTGGCGTCCCCCAGGGCTTTGTCCTTGGCCCTCTCCTCTTTAATATCTACATGCTCCCCCTTGGTAACATCATCCGCAGACATGGGGTCAACTTCCACGTGTATGCGGATGACACCCAACTCTATCTTTCCACCTGCACCCTCAACTCCAGACCACTGCTGTCCTAACAGACTGCCTGTCGGACACCAAGTCCTGGATGAGGGCAAATTTCCGACAGTTGAATGTGAACAAGACTGAGGCCCTCCTGATTGGCTCGCACCAGCGCCTCAGCACCTCAGTCTCTGGCAGCATCAATCTCCATGGTTGCACACTACACTCATAAGCCAGTCAGGAACCTAGGTGTCTTGTTCAACCCTCAACTGTCTTTTCTGCCCCACATTCAAGCCATGATCCACTCTGCCTTCCCTCACCTCCGTAATATTGCCCGATCCGCCACAACCTCACCCCTCAGGCCGCTGAAACTCTTGTTCATGCCTTCATCGCCTCCAGGCTCGACTATACAAATGTCCTGCTTGTTGGCCTTCCAAATTCCTCCCTCCACAGGCTGCAGATAATCCAGAACTTTGTAGCCCGTGTCCTCTCCCTCACTGAACTCCATTACCCCATCTCCCCCACTCGCCTGACTCCATTGGCTTTCCCTAACCTTCAGAGGATCCAGTTCAAGATCCTGGTCCTCACCTACAAAGCCCTCCATGGCCTCGCCCCACCCTACCTCTGCGACCTCCTAACCCCCTACCAACCCACCCATTCCCTCCACTCAGCCAGCTCCAGCCTGCTCCACGTCCCCTGACCCACCTGCCCCACCATTGGCGGGAGAGCCTTCAGCCACTCTGCCCCCAACCTCTGGAATTCTATCCCCCAATCATTCCGCCTCACCCCCTCCTTAGCCTCCTTCAAGTCCCGCCTCAAGACCCTTCTCTTCGACCATGCCATTGGCCAGTCCCCATCCCCTCCCTTCCCCCCCACCCCCGACCCCAGCTCGGGTATGAAATGCTGTACTCTGTCCAACGCCTTGGGACATCCTCCCGACATGAAAGGTGCTATACAAATGTAATCTTGTTGTTGAAAGAACTAGCTGCTGAGTCTGGGAAACATTCCCATGGATTTTTCAATGTCAGCTCAACGACTTTGTCTCACTAGGGCCAAAATAGTTCTGAGCTCCAAGGCGCGTTCTTTAAAACAAAATAGTCATGCAGCCCAACAAAATTCGCTTAAATACAAGCAAAATTTCCACAGTCAAAAGAACAATATAAATATACTAGCTGGAATGTAGATTGACACACACACGTAGACAGACATTTCATCTTTATCAATACTCAGTTGGGAGGACTCCTGTGGGATGGTGTCTCGGAGCGCTTAAACAGTGGCAGAGCTTGATGCGGAGCTAGGGACAGAGCGATGGTGACCATAGGCAATACAAAGAGGAAGGTCTTCGGGCATGATCTGTAGATGGGCAAGGGGAAGGAATTGTTACAGTGGAGGAGCTGGTACGAGCACACCACTTACAATGGGCCTTTTGTGCTGTAAACATTCCAGGATTTTATGCTTGAAAATATTGAAGGTATATTAATGTTTCTAATGATAATTTTAGCTTCCAGATTTATTGAGTTATCTTTGTCACAGTATCAGGGAAATGCTTGTAGTGTAGAATTTATGTAGCTGTAAACGGTACAATAACATTTAGTGGCATTTGACCTGAAGAATAAAAAGCACCAGGTAATGAGTTGTAGTAATAACAATAATGTGTTTTAGATTACTGAGCAATATATTAGAATTTAATGGTGGATGACAGTTTTGTGGACATCTTTGAAATAAGATTTAAAAACCCTAGAGTCAGATGTCATGTCTTGATTGTCATATTATTCCATCAATCTCAAAGATAGTGAAAAATATACAATCCAACTAGGTTTTATTTTTAACGCATGTGGCAAGTTTGCATAGAGATACTTATTCATCTAAAAATAGTTAAGGCACAGAAAGAAAAGACATGATTTCAGCATTCTCAAGATAAGCCTGTTAAAGCCAGGCTAGCTTAATTTCCCCATTAATTTCATTTCAAGCGAACATAGGAAAACAGATTTAGGAGTAGGCCATTTAGACTATTGAGCTTGTTCCACCAATTTATTAAATCTTGACAAATCTTTTCACAACAACTTGCATTTATATAGCACCCTTCATGCAGAATAGTATCTCAGAGTGCTTAATAGTAATGGAGCATTTGTTTTAATTCCAAAGCCCCACCTTATCACTATATTCCTTAATACTACTACTGTGAACCAAAAATCTGTATCTCTTTTTCAAACATCCTTATCAATTCAGCCTCTAAGGTTTTCTGGGCTGAGCATTACACATCTTCACAATCCTCTGCATGAATAAATACTTCCTGACCTCAGTTCTAAACTATCTGGATTCTGATTTTAATGCTATGTCCCCTTATGATGCAACTAAATCCACTGGTTAAACAAATGGATAGACTATTGTTCTCTTCATATATATGCTTGCATTAGTTTGCTAACATGGATCTAAAACAGCTAGAAATGGTATTGTACTCTCAAGCACTCTGAATATTGTTCAGTGAAATTAAATATTTAAGCAGAAAATTGTCTGCATTATCTTTGATACCACTAAACTTTTGGAAATACAGTATAAACAAGTCCAGTTTGTACCTGAAGGGCATACATTCCAATTTGCATTGTGTAGCATTACAAATATTTTACCAGTATGTTTCACATAACCAGGAAGTCAATTTGCCAAGCCAAGCAGTTGTAAAATAAATTGAATTTCTCTAGAATTATCATCAGTTTGCTACAGATTCAATTCCACAAAATACACTTGATGAAATATCAAATATCACTTTATACAATCATGAAATTGAAACAAAGGAATCCTGTTCATCTGTTTGAATTAAAAGTCCAACAAATGCACCAACTGGAATTCTGGGTGAAACAGTAAGCCTAGTTACAGCAGCATAGGTGAAATTCAGTATAAAACAGCTATTTTTAGCTATTTTATTTTTATCATTCTTCTGCACAGAATCATTGCAATCAGTGCTGCACCTAACACTGGAATACTCTTCAAAGTTATACTGCATTTGGGAGTGGTTTTACACAACTATCAAAAGGTTTACAACAATGCAGATATCAACCTGAAGCTATGAGATATTTCGAACATAGTAAAATCAGAATGCGTTGGCTGCAATTTAACTGCAGAGCAGCATCTAAATGTTCCTATAACACATGCAGAACTGAAGCATTTTATCACCTGAAACAGAACCTCACCCTCCCCATTCCTAGGATTGTTGGGTTTTGAAAAATAAAATACTGTACACATTGGTCTTCTCACGTATTATGTGAGCAGATACCATTGATGTATTTTGTGCCAGGAACTGGCCTGTATCATAAAGTAGGCATGAGATTTAATCTGGCTTGTGGACAAAGGGGTTTTGAATTTATGTTAAGATTGAGTAAATTGCACTGATATTGCCAGTGGGTTTTCATTATAGAAAAGAATGTTTATTTTATAGGAATTGAATGATAATAATCGTTGCATTTGATATATTGCCTTATCATGTTTAACAAACACTCCGGGATGCTATCCTGTGTGAAGGGGACTATATTGTTGTTGACTATAGACAAGTTGTTGTCTTCAAAATGTCTCTAAGCACTTCACAGAATGTAAAAAAACAAGAAAACAAATCTAACTACCTAAAACATTGGTTACATTTGATTTCTTGTAGAATAAACTTGACATCCATAAACAGACGCTGGAAATCTGAAACAAAAACTGAAGTCGCTGGGAACACTCAGCAGGTCAGGCAGCATCTATGGAGAAAGGAAAGTGACTCGATGTTTTGGGTCCATGACCTTTCATCAGAACAGAACAGGGTTCTGACATCTACAAATAGAGTCAATAAAAGTCCTCCAACAAATATTGACACTCATTGGGATCAGGAACGATTAATATGAGGGATAATTAAGCCAAGTTTTCCCACTCTTGGACACCATTCAAAGACCTTGCTGGAAAGTGTTTGCATGGATAATGATTGAAGACATGTTATTGATGGCAAGTATGGATTCAGTTTCAAAATGTGTTGTTGAACTTTTATTGACTGTATATTTATAGAAACTTTGTTGACCAAACCCAGTCCCATGTAAGAGTCAGCACCTTCATGATAGAAAACAAAATAATTGTCAATAACAGGAATACTTTTTGTCCACATTATGTTTCTGTTCAGATGTAGTTATCTTAGTTAGCAGTTGCCATAGTTGGGTGACAAGCGTTTCAGGTTATCACAAATGTGTTATTTTGCCACCTCTTTATGTGGGATCTGGTCACATTTTTGCACAATATTGTCAACGCCATGGTAAATGGGTCTGTGTGACAAGGATAGTGATGCCCACACTTAAGGATATCTCACCTTGCTTCTCTCTTTTCACTGCTGCTTCTATGGTATGAATGGGGCATAGTCCTTTAACATCTGCACATGGTGCACTGAATGGTAAATGGGCTGCAATTTACCAAAGTCAAATTACTTCCCTGAAACAGCTGGGAATTTGCAGTATCTGGAATGGTGGTGGAAGGTCGAATGCTATTTAAGAATAAGCACAAGTCTGATTCATCTAAACTTTTGAGTGGTTTAGCAAAACAAAATCAATTTTATGGTTGGTATAAAACAATAACATCAAGCCCCCTCCCCGCTAAAAATTAAGATTGGAGAAACTGCAAAAAAGCAGTGAAAAAAATCAACGTGGGAATATTAATTTGTACATATTTGTTTAGATTTAATTCAGTGGATTGGTAATGGTAGGCCTGCTAAAGCCAGCTCTTCTGCCTCCACATGCTAGCGGCATGTTGATCCTGGTTTCCGACTGAAGCCACATTGAAAGGATGTGTGTGTACAAGGCTGTGGAGAATGCTTCTGCTGTCTCACAGCAGGTTAAAAGTTGGGAAGGATAATCTCACCAGGCTTCCAGGGCAGTCTGTTCAATGTGACCCACACCTTCCCTGCTGGAACCAGACTGCCTTCATCACTCCGATTGTCCCCAATGTTTCAAATAACCAACCATAATGTCATCGTCCTGAACTTGCAATCTCTTATTGTTTGATCCAAGTAGAGAGCCTTATGTTTTCTCTGTCAGCCTGTCCGTCAAACAGACGCGCCAGAGAATGCCCAACATAATTCACCATATGAATTGAATTATATTCCAAGGACACTTTTTTTTCTTCTTCTTTCTTTCTCCTGTGGGAATTCCTGACGGTTTTGGTCATTTGAATTTGAAGAAAGATGAAAGCAAAACGTTGAAGCCATCAGACTTCAAATACAGTATTGAGCAACAGAATTCAAGCCAAGGCTTTAGCATGATGGTGGTTAATCAGCAGTGTTAATTCATCCATCGATCGTTCTGTCTCAAGAAACAAAAACCCCTTTGGCATTTTGTAACAAACCGATAGCGTTTTAAAAGACTGTAGAGGGACTTAAATCTGCTTTGCCTTGATTTGTTATGGTTGGAACAGAAGTTATTCTTCTGAGCGTGTACCTATCCTCGCGAAGCTATTTGATTTAAAACAAAGCACAACTTGATCCATTTTACTGTAGAAACGTGTGGTTTGAAGCCTATAAATTGGTCCAGTGTAAGAAATCCGAGATGATGTAAAGCGCTACGTGAGTTCCACGGATAACAATACACTGTTTGATTCGGAATGAACTTCAAAGCACCGCAGTACTTTAGACGAACTGTCTGATATCGGGGGGGGGAAAAAAATACATTGTATTTCATTCTCAATTGAAGTCAGCCAGGCGTCCATCAATAAAACTCCGAAATGGAAAGAACAGTTTTGCTTAATTAATTTCTCCCCCATCAAACTCCTGCCTTGCCCCACTGACAAGGAGAATATTGCCTCCCAGATTCCTGCAGTTGTACCATTTGGCAGAGAGAGAGAGAGAGAGGGGACAGCGACATTCATGTTGGTAATGTTAATCTTGTGGTACAGAATATTGTAAAAAAAAACGGTGGCTTTTTGTCTCTTGTCAGTGGCACTCCCCTATCCATTTATAAATAACTTCATCCCGGACACTGTATTTATTACAAGTATCCCTGGACTTTTATTCGGTTCACTGGGATGGTGCAAGTGATTATAAGATGCAAACATCACTGCTGATGCCTCCATCCTCTTAACCTCCCTTGTACTGGACACTGCCAGTGGTCTCCATGGTCTCTCCCCCCCCCACCCCAACCACACAAAATAAAACACAGGCAACAAAGTTTACTGGAATGACAAATAAATATAACATTAAGTCATCCGAATTCACCCCCAAAAAGATGCACTGCTTCACCCCAGCCCGCAACAAACACTCGTGAGATGTATGCAGTTTTCTGTTCTTCAGCTAAAATCCCTCCCCAAGTCTTTTTTTTTAATGAAGTGTGACTGCCTTTGGTTTGATTTAGTAATCAAAGGAGTTTTTTTTTCTGTATTTCAGGCAGGTTCGCCCATGAGCAGTGATGTAGGTTTCTATTGGGAGTCCTGGTGCTACATTCTAAGAGAGCCGTTTGAATTTCTCCATTGAGGTGTAAAAGATGATTATTTGGAGCCGCTGTTTGCTCGGGTGATCTCTTTCTCAGTGTGTCTCAGTGAAAGTGATATGTAAAGATCTGGGGCAACCCAACCGTCTGTCCCCATCAGTGCAACTCTGCGCACTCACCGGTGCTCCTTCCCGATCGCTGTTGCGTTCAGGTTATTTTTGAAAAGGGAGATTTGTGGGAACTTTATCTGGAAATCTGTACACTGCGTTTAAAAAAGAGGGATTTATTTCGCGTGCCAAGACCTCGACGAAAAGGATGCAGTGGGGAAAAAAAACGTGCACCGCGCACCATCCTTCACTGTAGAAAGTGTTTTATGAATAGGTTTTACATTGCCTTTAAATTACGTTGGGTTTAAAGAGAAAATGAAGTCGTATTTCGCATGTCACACAAACACACACACACACACACACAACCGATCTCGATAACATCAGATGATACCAGTGTTATATATATCTATATATATATATTTCAAACATATTTATTAAAATCTACAAAACTATTTTTACACGGGTTACCTATTGTACATTAGCCACCGACACCACAATCTTCAGATTGTCTCTCAATCCCTCACTTGGAAAGACATCAAAACGTTTAATTTTTTTTCAGGGTCTTTCCACGTTAAAGCTGAGGGATGCTGATCCCGCTTAACAACTGCTCGGGTTCACCCCTCGGGCTACAGAGGTCCACAGTCGTTTTTTTCCCACTGTTTGGCGAGAAAAACACGAAACTGACCTCTCCCGAGTGAGTACTTGTGAAATCTGACAAATGAAACAATCTGCGAGTCCTGTAAATTCTCCCCATTTACTGACATATTTCACGTCGTGTCTCTCAGACAAGTTACACCAGTGTATTTTTGCTCACTGCTGCTTCAATGTAAGTGTGTTTTTTTTAAAAAAAAACAAGGTAACTATTTCAAGGTGATTTTTGAGACAGTGGGCAGAGTGTTCGTGTCTGTTACCTCTCCTCTAACTGTAACGTAGCGGTCAAGAAGTGCTTGAATACAGATTCATCCTTCCCATACTCTGTGAGGGGTTTTAATGTGACAGCACAAACATCTCTAAACGCTGGGGTTGTTTTATAATATAAATACACCACCATACAGCTTACATCTTGTATCTGTTTCGTGTAAATGCATCTTTCTCACAGCATTTCAGGTTGTGGCTTTAATAAGCTGTGTGTGTGTGTGTGTGTGTGTGTGTAAAGAAAAAAACCCCACAAAGAATTGGAACAAAAGCTCGAAAGACATAAATGGACCTTTTTCTATGCAAAGGGCCAGTTCCAGCGATTTAAAATTGCCATCAAACTCTCGGATTACAGGCACAGCGAGTCTTACAGGAGCAAAGGCAGGAGCCGGACCCACCATCATCACCACATCACGTTCAGCACTTGGCTTGTGAGGATTGTGCACATTACGGTCTGTGCTGCGAGTGTCTCGTCGCAGTTGCAGTGAGTCCTGTACCTCTTTGCCACCACACAAGACTCACCCACCACAACCTTCCCGTAATGGTACATGGGGTTGTTTCTCGCGAATATATATATGTACAATATATATATACACACGTGCATCATTCCGCCATAAGGATTACAAAGGCACCACATCAAAGTGCTGCCCCCTGAACCCGTGCCACGGGATTTGTTTACAGGTGTAATTATGCTTCAGAAAACTCGCCCCGACTGTCGTGGTTTAGCTCAGAAAGTCACACACGAGGGGCACAGACAGACACAAGGAGAGGGAGGGAGAGAGAGAGAGAGGGGGATGGGGCTGGGGGGGGGGGGGGTGTAGGGGGAGAGAGAGAGAAAATACTCCGACCTTTGATATAAAGCTCTTTAACAGCGCTTTTAAAGCTGACGATCTAAAAGATTTCCAGGAACCATTCGCACCGTGTTACAGGATCATAAATATCCCCAACTACACGATCGGTAATTCCAGCCCCGCTTTCTTTCTTTATATATATATATATATACATATCAAACAAAATCGTTCGGCGCAGCGTTACTGTGTGATCCGCAGCACTGTCTCCCTGTGCTCCATTCATCACGAAACGTTGCCAAAACACACATTGCTCTCGACCCCACCGGCTGCCCCCCCCCCCACCCCAGCACCCACCCACACCCCACCCACCCACCCACACCCCCACTCACCCACCCACACCCACATCCCCACCCACACCCACCCACACATCCCCACCCCCACCCACCCATACCTACCCACCCACACCCCACCCACACACCCACCCACACATCCCCACCCACACCCCCACCCACACACCCACCCACACCCCCACCCACCACCCCCACCCACACCCCCACCCCACCCACACATCCCCACCCACACCCCCACCCACGCACCCCCCCACCCACCCACCCCCCACCCCCACCCACCCACACCCACCCACACATCCCCACCCACCCACACCCCCACCCACCCACAACCCCCGGGGGGGGGGGGGGGGGGGTGGTGGGGTGACTTACAGGTATGAAGTGAAGAGGCTGACGTTGTCCGGGATGGCTGTGAGCCCCAGATCGGAGCAATCCACCCGCAGCAGCACGCCGTCCTCTTCGCACCGGCAGGGCGCCGGGCACCCTCCTTGCCTGGGCTGAGCGGCATCAGCCGACACCTGGCAGCGGTGGAGGGATGGGGACAGGGAGAGCCCGAGCAGCAGCAGCAGCAGCAGCAGCAGTGGCGGCAGCAGCAACAGCCTCATGTCTGGGTGCAATCGGAACAGGCGAACTGGTGACTGACACTTTTCTGATCGGTGTTCTCCCGGGTGCCAGAAGCCCACATGCCTCTCTGCCAACGGCGGCTCGCACTCCCGATCCGCAACCACTGCCTCCTCTTTTAAATAGCCCTTCCCACCCCCAACCCCCCCCCACTCCCACCCCACCCCACTCCCACCCCTTCCCATCCTTCGCAAGCGCAGCCCCGATCGCCTTTTGGCGTCTCCGCAAGTGCGCGCACACACACACACGCACACACATACACTCACTCTCACTCTCCACTCCACCCCCCACCGCCCCCTCCACCCCACCCCCGGCTAAGGGAGGCGCGTTACACACATGCACTGGACACCAGGGTCAGCCGACTCACTGACTCAAGGGCATAGAGAAGCCATGGCAGCACATCGCTGACTGCTACTACCCCTCCTCAAACCACCCCCACCCCACACCCCCCGCCCCCCCCAACACACACACACACACACAAATAACACATACTCCAAACGCAACCCGATTTCCGAAGCAGATTACAAAGGGGGCAAAGAGCCACCACCCCCCCCCCGCCACCAACCCCCCCACCCATCACCCAACCCCCCCCCCCCCAATCAAATGCACCCCCCACCCTCCCCCTTCTTCCACTCACCCAACGCACTGAAAACCTCAATCAGCGTCAGCTCTCTTTAAAATATGCAGTTGCACCCGGCATTTAACCCTTCAAAGGCATGCCAGACCTCGAGAACGCCCTCAAGGTGACAATTCCCGAAATAGATGCAGATTTTTACTACACCTGGTAACACCCAGACCCCCCCACCCCCCAACACCACCCAAACAAAAAACATATGAAACGCGACAGGGACCCAAACATTACAGACTTCACAAGCGCATCGCGCAACCAAACGGATAACGACAGTCTGTAAAATGCACCCAACGCCCTCCTCCCCAACATTCAAACCAAAGCACCCAACAAAATACATGAAAGTTTATTCAACTACACCCCCTGTATCCCCCTCCCCACCACCACCACCACCACCACCAACACACAATCTCTTTGCTTATATAATAGTCAGAAAAGTTTGAAAAACGATAACACAGCATTGGATTCGAGTTAATACCTTCGTGATGTGCAGCTGATTTTGAAATGTTGTTTTATTTTCAATAACCCGCCTGCCATTGCTGTGCTATTAAAATAAATGTACATGTTGGTCAACGAAAGGAAGGCACACAGTTAGAAATCCCACCTGCGTCTTCGTGTAATCTGTTAACGTAGCAATTCAGAGAATATGTCTTAGTTATTTTAAATTCATCGTTTTAATAAAACGAGGTCTCAAAAGAACTTAAAAGAAAACGGGGTCAACATTCAGAACTGTATTTGACAAATTCTGGATGCTCTGATGTGCTACTTTTAACAGAGTCAGTCAGGACTCGTGTGGAATTTTACCCCTCAATAGTGTGTGGGGAAACGATTCAGAACAGCACAAAAACAGAGGTGATGAAAGGTGGCAACGCATATTCCCACATGCAATTTGAGCCCGTTTTCTTTTAAGTTCTTTTGAAACCTCGTTTTATTAAAACAATGAATTTAATAATTAACCCATATTCTCTGAATTTTACCGATTTTCATAGATTTTGAAATTCAGATACTGCATTTTGGTTCCACTAACCTTTCCTAACACTGCAGTGGAAATAACGAGATGTACATATATATATATAACTCATATATTGTTTTTTTTTACAGTTCAAACTAATTGAAAGCTTTTTATGATTCATGTCTTTGGGAGAAATGGGTTGAATTTATCAGGGCTCTGTTCCATTTTGGAATAAATATATTCCAACCACTTAAGAATCTAGACTGGCACTCCAACATTGTGGTTAGGGGAGTACTGCATTGGCAGAGAATTCTCTCAGTACCTTGACCAGCAATCCCCAGATAAAATTGGTCAAAATTGGTTATTTATTTTATAGCTGTCCATGGGAAATTGCTGTGCCAAATTGACTGCCATGTTAGCCTAAAAAACACGATCTCTACACTTTGCTGTAAATCCTTGATATTTTCTGAAGATGTGATGAGGCATGATATGCAAGGTAAGGATTACTATCATGAAGTATAATATCACTATATTAACTAACAATTAGTGGGGTAACTTTATTACAAAGATTGGCTTCATTAAGTGCAATCTGAGCTCAAATCCAGAGAATGAACTAAACACTAAACTGTGAACTTGATTACTAATGCTTTCTGCCTCACAATGAGAGCAATGATAAATAGAGAAGATGTATTAGTCACGAAGTAGGGAATTACAAGACCACACCTGTAGCTGGTTATTGTCAGAAGTGTACACATTGGAAAATAGCTATAGAAGACATGGGCTCTAAGACAGAATATATTTTGGAGATATGAATGATATGAATTGCCGGGGGCAACTGCCAACATACAGAGGGTCTTAGATTTTGTTTTAACTCCGAGACATGGAGAGAATAAGGAATCGAATTGGTGGAGTGACAGGGAAAGCATAAGATTGGGAGAGGCATCTGTCAGAGACATGTGGAGTCCTGTAGCTCAGTGGTTAGAGCACTCGCCTTGCAAGCGATACACCTGGGTTCAATTCCTGGCAGGGCGAAACCTTGGGCAAGTTTCCTTACTCCACACAGAGCCTAATAATAATCCCTCCAAAACAAAAACAATAATAAATTGGTCATTTTCAATCCACGACTGTTTGTGGGACACTGCTGTGCGCAATTGGCTGCCACGTTTCACCCACAAATATACGATCAATTCACTTTACAGTCTATTCTGTGAAGCGCTTTAAGACATCGAGAAGATGTGAAAAGCGCTATATCAAATGCAAGGATTATTATTATGAGATTAGGCCTAATGGGGAATTGGAGACATGGATGATAGAAATTGTTCCATCACTTCCGATGATTTTCATAATTGCGAAGAACCTTCCAGCAACACTTTATAATAGTCCTTGGGTTTGATATCGTGATTTATCTCATTGAAACATGTAAGAGTTTTGCGTGTAAAGTGCAATGACTGTACTTATAATAAAAATAATAATAATAGGCAAACACTGCAAGCCAATTTGCACACAACACAGTCTTCCAAACAGCCAGGGGTGAACAACAAAATTACAACAATTTAACTGGAGGATTGATGGCCAGGATGCAGGGAAACTCCCTTCTCTTTTCAAATAGTGTTTTTTTAAGAAAACATCCACCTGAAGATGTTACCTTGTTTAAACATCTCATCCAAAGGACAGCAACTCTGATAAAGCAACCTCCAACATTCCACTGAAGTATATAACTTGAAATAATCCCTCCAAAAAACAAAACAGTAATAAATTGGTCATTTTCAATCCACGACTGTTTGTGGGACACTGCTGTGCGCAATTGGCTGCCGCGTTTCACCCACAAATATACAGTCAATTCACTTTACAACACATTCTGTGAAGCGCTTTGAGCCGTCGAGAAGACATGAAAAGCGTGATATCAAATGCGAGGATTATTATTATTATTATTATCATTACAATCCACAAACCTCTGACTCAGAAAGGAGAGTGCTAACAACCAAGCCAGGCTCCCATCTTTAGGAATTATTTATTTCTGAACACAAAGGAATTTATTCTCCAGAAAGCTTTGAAAGTTCCACATATGTATGCCATCTACACATGGAAATTTCCTCGTGGAAAGGAGGGAGGGAGGGAGGGAGGGAGGCGAGCAGCTTATGTTCCAGAGAGTGCAGGTTGATGAAAGTCAAGACTTGGGGACATCAGAGCGCCCCGTTACAGTAATGCCAGAGTTGAACCAACTTAAAACAGAAAGCTTGCCATTGAGAGACAGTTGCCATTGCCTGGCAAACTTCCCACTGCCTGTCCAGCTCGGACCAGTCTACTAACCGTTAGGGCTTTGGTTTGCAGGGTTGATAGGATTTTTGTTCTAACAGATTTTTTTTTAAAAATGGGTTAACATCAGTTCCTCTGTTGCCTCCACAGTGATAATCTGCTGCACAGCCATGTTAACTGATGCAAAACCTCCAAATGCATAACAAGTCCTGTTTCACGATGTTGTTATTCTGCGTGTACGAATGACTTCATAACGTTTATGACCGAATGTATGTGTGTGTGTGTGTGTAATAAATATGGTACCCAGATTTAAATGTCTTTCCGCACCCAAAGATCAAGCCACTAAAGAGATGGCCCATGAATCCACTTCACAGGTCCTCGCTTTGCAAATCGATATTTGTAACTGATGTTACACGTTGCTCAAGATAACCTTTTCACACGTGTACAATATCAGAGGCATTCCATTCTTAACGCTGTAGGACACGCACCTCGTTATGGTTAGCGATTGCTGAAAACAGTAAATCAAAGTATTAGCGGGTTTTAATGTTTTATCCCGAAAATAAGGTGGCACATCCATCTCCAGCGCACGGTCTGGTCTGCCCGTCCCCACTCCTTAACCGGGTCAAAATCTGGACATTGCTAACAATAAAAATAGGATGGTCGAACCTTTCTTTCCCTTTCCCGACCGTTTCAAACCTTAATGCACACGTTTAAGGCGACAGATCTCGGAAATACAAGCACCGACTACGGGCAAACGAACGTCATTTGTTTTTTCCCACCTCAAAGCTCAGGAATGTGGTAATAAGCAGTCTGTTTTGGTGTTAGGCGGACGCTCTCTGCATTTGCTGAGCTCAGCTCTGCACTTTCACAGTCTATAAAGGTACAAAGCCAGAAAGAAAGGCTGTTTTTTTTTCTTTCACCCGATGGTTAGTGTCCTTTGCTTTCATCGATTTCGTTCCCTAATTACAAGGCTGCCGGAGAAAGATTTCACACCTGTTGCAACCTTTCCCGACGTTAGTCATTATTTTCTTGGCGTTTCAAAAGGTGTAATTTGTGGTTGGTCACCGGAGCTGACACACTGTGATTTGAGGCATGAGAGCCTGTCAGTTCAGGAAGTGGGCAGAGTGCGAATAGGTGGGAGCTACAGCTCATCCTCATTTGAAACTCCACAGGAATGCATTACTTCAACCTGGAGAATGCCCACTTTGGGATGGTGTTGGGCAGATTGTTGAGGCAGAGTGCGGCTCAGTTGAGGCTTTCACCTTCAGCTTGTGAAAGAACCCCATCTCCCTCCCATACAGTCCCTCCTCTCTGGGGAGACCTATTCAACTTACCCTCGGAAATTAAACGTTGCTTAAAATATCTTTACTTGAGAACTGGAAACAAGGTGCCCCTTTAATGAATGTGTAACTATGACTTCAGACAACAATATTTGGGGAAAAGGAATAGATTTTGAAATGAACATTTATGAAATATATGTATATATGTGTGTGTGTATTTTTAAAACTTCACCTCAAATGTATGCCATATGTGGCATGGACAGGGTTTGTGAATAGGATCTTGAAGTCACTAATCTCGCCGACTAAAATGTATCCTGACCAAGTGAAACCTTTCACAAACCTGCCCTTCCAACACTTTTGGGGGCCAGAACCGTGTTAATGTGCAGCTGTCAGACAAGAGAGAGAAGCGCTCTACACACACACACACCACACACACACCACACCGCACACTCCACTTACACCACTCCAGGTGCATCACTTACTGCCCCACCATCCCCCCAAATGAATACCCTTTGGGAAACAACTAAGGGGGAAAAAACATATGTCAAGCAACAAACGCTATCTTTAGTGGGCAATAAAAGAAAAGCACTTTCACGAAGGGCGTCTCTCTCTCTCTGACTTGCCACAGTTTGGACTTCACTTTGCTCGTTCTCGGTTCTTTCGCTGAATATCCCTCTCTCGACACGAACCAGACAATGTTGGAATTTTGAAGCCTTTTGGAGACTGAACAACAGGCTGTGGTTTCTCTATTTACGACATTGTACAAAGGAAGTGCAATTGCGCAAAGATCTGAGCATAGCCAGAAACACGCCTTGGTTCAATCGCAGTCACTGAATTATCTCTTCAGTGGCTTTCATACCGAAACCCAACAGATCCCAACAGATCGTTACAGTAGAGGCTGCAGCCTCCCTTTAATCGGAATTCTTACAAACACCGGGAATTTTGTACAATAGACAATTATTTCAAAATAATTTCCGTCCCTGTTTTGCTGCTGAAGTGTGCAATGTCTGTCCTATACGATTTACTTGATTGTTATTATATTTGAGTCATCTCCTTACTTGCATTGAGTATACTCAGCTACGTGGAGATCAACACGGGCTAATTTAGTTTTCGATAGGGAATGACAAATTGATAATGACAACCTTATACCAAAAGCCGAAACTCACCAGAGAACCTAAGAAAACATCAATGCTTTGTAAACCCTTCTCCTCTGCTTAGCAAATGTGAGTCAAAATGTGACTCAGAAATAATAATAGTTCCACTGCTCGCATCCAGAGCAGAAAACATGCAAGTGCTTCAGTCAGATTTCTTGCGTTTAAATTCTGCAGATTACTAACTCTTCACGTGTTACTTCTGGCTGTGAAAGCGCTTCCCAGCCAAAGTTATCACCTCGGACTCAATCCCTTGTGCACAATAGATCGAAGTCAGAGTTAATCATCACTCTCTGGACCACAGTTTGGGGACCATGGACCAGGTACGCCTTCACTAGTACCATTGCACTCAGCCACAACCGGAGTGAAATAGCTATCCTTTTATTACCAGCTGCATCCTATCACATCACCCAAGGCATAAATAAAAGTAAATAGTAAATGGCACGAAATATAAATAAAGATAATCCTTGCAAGTGATATAGTGCCTTATCATGCCAGTGATAACGCTTCACAGAATATACTGTAAAGTGAATTGACTGCATATTTTGTGGGCAAAATGTGGCAGTAGAAATATAAATCTTCCAGTAAGGCGGTTAAAATATGGGCATTATTTACTAAACTGATTCCTTGTTTGAAACAATCAATATTTGCTCCTTTAACAACCTTGGTAGAGAGGGCTCCTTTTGTTCCATTTGTGGCATTAATGACAAGGTTGCACCACCTTCACCTTCCTTTTTTATGTTTCTCTGAGGACACTGTCAATTTAATGCCGATTAGTATTGAGTATTGAACTGTACACTCATAGTCAATATTGAACTGTGGTCTAAAATCATTTTACTTAGAGCTTTTCAAACCTGATAAAACAGGGAGAGAGACTTTCATCCAGTCAGTCTGGGCTGGAATCAGATCCAGATCTCAAGATGAAAAGGACAATGTGATGATTTACTGTACCAATGTTCCCTTGGATCAGTTTACTTTCAATGCATGAAAAACCTAGGAAACAAATATTTTCACAACTCAAGCATGGAAAAAACATTGATACACTGGAAGAGGCAGTCAGTGAGAAAGATATTTCACATAGATGTAATGGAGTTAAAGTGCAACCAGGAGATTTTGGCCATATAGCTCTCAAAGCATCTGTCTGCAGTTCAGAAAGACACGAAAGAAGCATTGAACCAAAATTGAAGCAGTTGGCTGTGTGCAATGCCAATCTTAGCGAAAGAGTTGGACCACCAACAGCATTGGATATAGAAGAGCTAAACACTTGGAAACATAACATACCATAGATGGCAAAGGAATCTTTGGGCTGTTGTTCATCTGTATTACAGTAAAAATCAAATGATCAGCGAATGAGGTGACAATAATAATAATAATAATAATAATAATCCTTGCATTTGATATAGTGCTTTTCACGTCTTCTTGACGTCTCAAAGTGCTTATAAATTAAATTGCTACAGAAATATCAATAAGTGAACAAATTCTGGTACCACAAAGCAATTGTATTCAACCAACCATTAGGTGGCAAGATTGCTGAGTTTGCAATCAGTTTCAATCCTTAATCCTGTGGCTTGATATATTTCACATTACCTGTTTTCAATCATTGGCAAACACTTGCAAGATACGGGGATGGGAGATCTGTGCCCAGAGTGATAAAAAGTTCTGTCAGATTTCACAAGTTGTATGTAACTTTGTTCGGACTGGTTTGAGCAAGATTTCAGTCTTGGGATGATTCCAACTACATTGATAATGCAATACACCTCATAGGAGAGATCTGTAAAAGTTTATTATTTTAAAACAAAATCAAGATCCTTCCTGCAATTGGTAAATTATTGGGATGGTGCCTTGACCAATGTGGAGAAACAATGATATCTGTATGTTTAACCAATGGCACAATAACTAACACTCATTATTCGCCAGTCTATTCTGCACAGATTATCATCCTGAGTTGTAAAATAATTTGAATCAGGAGATTTCCTTCCATGGTCAGCTAGGATCAAAAAATGTTTCGTGAAAAAATCTTGTTGATGCAGCATTGGCACAGGCTTCAGGTGGCCCAAATTATCCAGGAGCAGTCAACAGATACTACCTGATTACAATATACCAAAGACCTTGACTAAAATGCTTACAAATTTGATGGTGAATTTGAATCAGTCGAACTTTCATTACAAAGGTCGCAGAACAAGGCTCTCCAAAGATGAAGCTGCTGTCAGAGTTCTGCTCGGAATCCTTGAAAGCAATTGGATGAAGCCATTCAAGCGATGGCAGACAAGACTTAACTTGTTTCTCAACTGATAAAGTTGCACCATCCTACAGATGTAGCTGCAGATCTTATGGATTCACGTAATGGTGTAGAGAAGACATTCAGGGAGAAGCAACTTGAAAAAAACCTCCACCTCAAAACATTCAATGAAAGCTGAGAATCTTTAATATCCTCACCAAGAATCCAGCAATTCGACTTTGACTTCCAGAGAAGACAGCAAAGAGGTAATTTTAAGGCAGATTGGAATTTCTGAACAGACAATTATTATAGGCCAAAACAAAGCTAATTACTGAGAAATGTACTGGTAAATGCACTGGGTACTGTAAAATTGGTTTAGATGCATCTCTGAAGAAAAGGGCAGATATCTCTAGTCCATTGTATGCAATAATAATAATAATCCTTGCATTTGATATAGCGCCTTATCACATCTTGGAGACGTCTCAAAGCGCCTCACAAAACATACTGTAAAGTAAATTGACTGCATATTGTGTGGGCAAAATGCATCAGCCAATTGTGCACAGCAGTGTCCCACAAACAGTCGTGGATTGAGTTACCAATTTTTTTTTGAAAGACTTATTACCCCCGGAAAAGCGATCCACTAAACAACTAACAACTGGGTTCCTACTCATTACTAGGTAAACGGAGGGGTATGGCATAAGGAAACTTGCCCAACGTTTCACCCTGCCGAGAATTGAACCAGGTCTCTCGCTTGTGAGCTGAGTACTCTAACCACTGAGCTACGGGACTCCACTGGTTAGCATACAGCGATTGCCTCTGCTGGACATGACAAACCTACTATTTTGAACCTCATAGGAGAGATTTGAATAAAGAGGACCTTCATTTAATTTGATCTCATCCTTCCAGAATATCTTTCCTACATTTTTCCCATTATGCCCTCAAGCCATTTCTTAAATGTTTTTGACAAGACATGGGTGCAGTTTTACTTCCTCAAGTGTATGAGTTGCTCCTAGTCATACTGCCTGATGTACAGCTCCAAAGCTGGTCCTGATCATATTGAAGCGTTCTGATACTGGTCTTTCTGTGTCATAAAGGATAACATTGATTCCAATCGCTCTCTCTTGTGCCTCATGCCTATACTAGTATGAGCAAATTCTGTAACAGACTGGAACCTATATACAATGTCTTGTCTACAGTTGATCACAACTAATGTAGAGAAATAACCTACGATGGAGAAAGGCTCTCAAATTGATGAAAGAGATCAGAGATCACTAGAGTGTGCTCAAGTTCCATGGACATGTTGTGTGAGGAGTGGGGTGAGAAGACACACAATCTGTTTTCTTATTGAATACTTATCTGCTTTTGGTTACAATTTAGAAGAAATACAAGAAACAATAACAAAATAGTTTAAGAGGCATATTAGAGGCACAGTGACACCCAGCAGGACACAAGCATATTTGAGTTAGGAATTTGCTTGTAATCTCAGAAGTGGCCCTAGATTTAATAAGTATTAACTTTAATTAGACAGGAATTAACTTAAGTACTTATTAAACTTAGGACCACTTCAGGGCAAACACTACTGTCAATCTTGTTCAACAGGGGCTTCAGACCCAAACACAACTGGATTCCTATGCAGTACTTGGACACTAACAATGTTTGCTTGTGAACTTAGGTATGTGAGCGGCTAAGTGAATGGACCTGGTGGAGAAAAATACATGCCACTCAATCGAATAGAAGGCGTCATATATACTTCTTGCTTTGTTCAAATATTTTTCTTTCAACTTTCCTCCTTTTCATTCTATTCCATGTTGTGTTTTACTGGCTTACAAAACAGGGTGCGGTTGTCAGGAAAGTGAATTGTGTTCCTGTGTTTTGTTATTCATTTGCAGGATCCTTTTGATTACTGATTAAAAAGCTGTAAAACATGCATCAAAAATATACACTGTCTGTTTATTGGCATTTAGCACAAAGCAAGTACTGTCCTCCAAGTTTCCATTTCCTGGGAGAGACAACATTTTTTGTTTGTTGGGAATAACTTTATTAAGGCTTAATTCTTTCAAAGGAAGAGTCACATCAAATGTACACAACACACTGAATATACATGGCTTAAAATATCATGGCTGGAGTATTTATAGAGAATTAAAATAACAGATATTAAAAATTAAAAGTACAAGCAGTATGTAAGAATATGAAGACACAAAATAATAATCTAATAATTCTTGAATTTGATATTACGCCTTTCATGTCTTGAGAATGTCTCAAAGCGCTTCACAGAATTTACCGTAATATGCTGTGACTGTGTATTTTGTAGGTGAACCCCTAATAATATTGGAACAACACAATCTTTTTCAAAGTAGCATTAGCGAAGTCCTGTACCATTTGATTATTAATTAAAATTACTCAGATTTTATAGCTGTGCAAGTTTTTCTTAACTTCTTTTCATAGATATAGTAGTCACAATGGTAACATCATCAGTTTTAAAGTTTTGCCCCTTTTCCAAAAATTCAAACAAAATGAGGAGGGGGATTACACAATAAAATAAAGAATCCCTTAGGGACCAAACACATTGTATCTTTTGAATAGCACACTGCATTTATCTCGATAAAATATATAGTGGATGCAATTCATCAAAGCAACCACAGTGCTTGATCTGACTGCTGGATCAGTCCTGCCACCTACTGGGGACGAGACAAATTACCCAGAAACTGAGGTGACTCATTCAAGTTAAAGATAGCATTAATGGCTTTATCTTCGAATAGTTAAATCTGCCTCCGCAGAGACTTTCCCCTAGTGGATTTATTTTGTGAGAATGTATTCCACGACAGGTCTGTTCTCTCGTTAGATCTCCGCGGTATTGGTTTGGTGTCTCTTTAGTGTGAAAGAACTTGCAATTTTCTAGCATTTCATGACGTCAAAACGTGTCATTTGCTTCCCAAGTAATTACGATCAAGTATAGATACTGTTAATGTACGCAAGTGTTGTAGCCATTTGCATCATTGGGAATCCTAAAATAGTCATGATGCTAATTACGACAACAACAACAACTTGCACTTATATAGCACCCTCCACGCAAGGTAGCTTCTCAGAGTAATTACCAATTAGTCTGGGAGCTTGTTGGTCAAGAACTCCCTTCTTTTCAAATGGTGTCATGATATCTTTAAAGTACATCTGAAATGGACCTCAGTTGGATCCTCAGTTTAACATCTCACCAAAAGGACAGCATCTCTGGCAATGCACCCTCAGCCAGTCCTGCACTGGAGTATGAACCTAGACCATGAGCTGAAGTGCTGACATGGCACTTGAACATACAACCTTCTGGCACTGAAAGAAAAGAGCTATTAACCAAGACAATCTGACTTGCAATAGAAATTCCTTACCATTCTCCCATGGATTTATTATAGAATGTATGTCTACCAATTGGGATTAGTTAGGGTTAAAGATAGGATTTTGAAGGGAGGTTATTTCATGGATGGGACAGAGTTAATTTCTCAAGGAAAAATCTCCACTGGAATAGAACCAGCAGGCAGGCAGGCAGATCTGTTATGGAACCGATTTGTTTTGTGGCACTAGTTTTAGGATTTTAGGATTTAGGTTAGTCACCGTGTCCTTTATCCAGATTGACCCTTTACACTTGTACCTCTGACATCATGCGCCACACTATTATTTGAGTTATCAGTGAATTGTATTTTGATTTGATCAGTATTTTTCTTGGTACTTTTTCCCAGGTGAATATCTTGAAAAATGTATCAACCTGCCTGCATTCAATAAAAATCTCAGACACTTTAAAATGTCTCTCCTGACTCTTTGCGTACTTGAAGTAAATCTTAGTGTTACTGTTGTGTGTACTTAAAGGCTCCATTTACTCAAATATATCAATCACCTTCAGAAGCAAGTAATAGGGAAAAGCCCAAAGTATAGATGAACACACCTGGGGTTCCACAATGGTTCCTCACTTCATGGCCTTACTTTTACAGATGCCAAAAACTGTTTCTGATCACAACAGAAGCAATTTATATCTGCTCTCACTGTCTGTTCTCATGCATGCAATTTCCAGCAGGGGTCACTCGATAGTTTTTTTGAAGTGGAAAACATGTTTAACTGAACTATGGAAGTATCACATCCAAGTCCTGTATCCTGTGTGCACATGACGTCCATATATGTGCAGCATTTGGAGTGGGGGGGAAGGGGAGGGTGGAAATCATCAAGTGATAACCATGTCTAATTCTTTTCTCTGCTCTGTGTGAGTATATGTGTGTGTGTATGTGTGTGTGTGGAGCAGGGAGGGGGTGGCGGTGGAAAGAGCACTAAGACAAATGGTAGCGTCGTTAGTGCATCTATGGCTGTAATAATATAATTCAGCATACGCTAGGGATTTGAGACCTTTCCAGCCTGCATAGTCAGTTTATCAGCTCCATCTGGATATTATCTAAGCTTGAAAGTGACATTAAACTCCAATCTTTTCCTATATCCTCCAGCAATACAAAACAAGTGAATTATTCCATTTGTTGCAGCAACTGTCCAATTCAGTCCAGGTTAGACATTTGCTGCATCCTTCTTATTTTCCACAAATAGTGTCTTTATCCAGTAACCATCAATGCGTGAACTTTCAGCTATCCTGACTCCGCGTGAAAGGATCTAATATAAATGTAAGTTGTTATTGTTTATAATAATAATCCTTGTATTTGATTATTGGATTGATTGTTAGTGTATTGATTATTTTCTTGCAGATAAACTTGCCAGCCAATTTGTGCTCAGCATTATATAATAATATAATAATAATGGTTGCATTTGGTATACCGCCTTATAACGTCTTCGAGAATCTCAAAGCGCTTCACAGAATATACTGTAAAGTGAATTGACTGCATAGGCCAAAACGGGGCAACCAATTGCGCACAGCAGTGACCTAGAAACAGTCATGGATTGATGTGAACAATTTATTATTTTTGTTTGGTTGAAGGAATTATTACAACAACAAACAACAAAATTACATTTGTAGCGCGCCTTTCACGTCGGGAAGACGTCCCAAGGCGCTACCCCCAGAAAGGGGATCGGCCAATCGACTAAGAACTAGGTTCCTACTTACTAATAGATAAACAATCAATTGCATTTATATGGTTTGGGTTAACTGAAGTAACGTAGGTCAAGAAACCTTGATGAAAAGCAATAAATTGTCCTTTAACTGATTAAAATTGCAAACTCTGCTGACTTTGCAGAAAATTGAGTGTATGAAAGAGGAACTAAAGGTGAGTGAACAATGGGGAAGAAAATGAAGGAATATAAATGGGAGAAAAGTCTTTTGAATTCCACATAAAGAACCACTGGTATCAGTTACAGACATTAATGAATTTCCTGGAGTGGATATAATCACTTTCAATATATAATTCCTCATTAATCCTGTCTGTGGCAAATCACATTGCTCCCAGTCAAACAAATACAATTATACCTTTGTACATTTGGCTAATAATTGGGAAAGCTGTTTGTTTACCGGATAGTTTTTATAAAATAAAATTCTTATGATATTTCCTTGTCTGAGTGAAATCTAATAATCTAATGCTGGAGCTCCCTCCCAGAGACAGTATGTTCCGGAGGGACTTGGTAATAAAATATTGTCTAAAGGCATATGAAGGCGCTATTGTAATGCAATAACAACAACAAATTACGTTTGTATAGTGCCTTTCATGTCAGGAAGATGTTCCAAGGAGCTGGACAGTCAGAGATCCACACCCGAACTGGTGGTTGGGATCAGGAGGGGTCGAGGGCGAGGAGCGTAGGTGGTAGGAGGGTGATTTATATTTATAAGTACTTATAAATCACAATTTATATCATTTGACGCAACTTATATCTGATTAAATCTGACACAATTTATATCATTGAATTGCGGACTTAAACAAACAAGCAGCTTGTCAAGCTCTTTTCCAAAGTCAGTATCCTGCAGTGCCTTCTTTAATCTGCTTTTTGCTTGTTAAAGCCAAATTANTTTTTTAACCCTGTTTTTTTCAGGGAATGTCAGATGGTGTGCGCCATTAAATGAAGTTTCTTTATTGTTCCAGATCGTAACATTTTAAATCAGTCAAGTAAAATTGTTTGCATTGCCATAGATCCTGCTTGTTGGGTAGTTTTGCAGCCAATTAAAACCAAAAGATGTTGCTGGGGATAAGGGGCTCTGGAGGTAGGAGCAGGATGAGGGTAAAGCACTGTGTGCAATATGGAGTGGGGCAGTAACATGAAATCAGTGCAAGTGAACCATTCTACATGCATGATATTCATCATCGCATTTTAAGCTTGTAACCAAATAGGAAGACATAAAAGTTTATAAACACTTTCATGACCAAGTGATAAGTTTGTAAACAAAGGTGGGGTTTGCAACCAGCGTACTTTATTGCACTCTCTTGATGTGTTTAAAATTATGAAAGGGATTGATAAGGTGAACATAAATCCTCTTGTTTCCTCTTTTGTTGGTGAGATCACAACAATGGAGCATCTTTTCCACTGACAGATGAAAAGGAGAGTTTGGGAGCCTGGTGAGAGAATGTGGAACTACTTACTGGGAAAAGCCATGCTTGAAGCAAAGGATGATGTTCCAGGAAACTACATAGGAGAGGAGAGAATATAGTGAGTGTGGAGAGAGAGAGAGAGAGAGAGAAGGGGGAGTGTAAGGAATGGGTAGAGGTTCTGGTGGAATACAGTCACTAACATAAACCAACTGGAGGGAATGGCCCCTGTTATCAGTGCTGTGAGCAGAAACCCTGTCGTGATGCTTCTGTTGAGGCGTGTCCTGGTTGGAAAGATTTCACCCTGACCATCCTTTGCAGATGCAGCACTTGGCCAAACAGACCAGGAGAGGCAGACAGACAGACAGACTCTGGGCGGTGGCTGAGTGGGTCCCAGTGCAACTCCTAACACTCGGTCTCTGACCACTCTCCCCTTTCACACCAGAGCAGGTGAGCACATTTGAAATAATTCTAATAATAGTAATAATAATAACAATGCGAACCGATTAAATTACTGGGTGAGGAATGCACGTCTTAAATGTAACTAAGTGGGTGGGAGAGAGGGAGCACTTACAGTGGGAGGGGAACAGCGAACAAAGGCTGGAAGGACAGAGACGTGTGTTGTTGCAGGTGGTGGGGAGGGGAGTGGGTGGGGAGTGGGTGGGGAGGGGAGAGGGGGCTCTGACTCACTCACTCACTCACTGACTCTCAGGTGAACCCTTCATTAACGCCCACATTTTGCTTCCTGAAAAAAACACATTCACAACCCGGATCCGGTGAGAGGAAGAACATCACAGAGTTTTATTTGAGTTGTGTGTATTTGAGCTTCTTGAGGGCGATCAACAAAGACAGACCAGAACCCCCCACCAACAACACCAACAACAACACCACCACCCACACCACCAACAACACCACCACCCACACCAGGACGATGGCTGGGGTCAACACATGCATCAAATATTCCATGTTTCTCTTCAACTTGGTATTTTGGGTAAGTTTCCTTTTGGAAGTAACTCTCTACATTTTTTTTTCTCTCCCAACTTGCACAGCCGAAGGGTATTTTTTTGTTGTTGTTTTGCTTTCAGTATATATATATATATATATATATGTATATATTTTTTGGTTTTTGCTTTTTTTCAGTCCGGGCTAATTTTTTTTTCTTTTCTTTTCCCAAGTTAAGATTTAATCGTATTTTTTTTAGAACAAAAACACTGGGTCGGGAAGCGAATCGACACCATGGCAGTGATTTAAATGTTTTTTTTAACAAGAAAGTGGCTCTACTGTAGCCCATCTGTTTCGAAACCAGTTCACTTTAGAGCCAATAACCAATAAAATAATAAATTAATAAAATAATAAATAAATAAACAATCAACAATAAAATAAAACAACCCAGATCCGGCGCGAGGAAGAACATCAAAAGTTTTATTTTAGTTGTGTGTATTTGCGCTTCTTGAGGGCGATCAACAAAGACAGACCCCCCGCACCACCACCAACACCACCAACCACACCCACCAACCATACCAGGACGATGGCTAAATAAATAAATAAAAATAAGGCGATCGACCCTTCGCCTGTCACCTCTTCCAAATAGCTCTGAACAGATAACCTCCCACATTGAGTCTTAAAACGTGGCTACATGTCTCTCGAACTTCATTCTTCCCCTTCAATTTTACTTTTTTTTTGGTTTATGTTCTCTGCTCTTTCCTGTTGTGTTTTTTGTTTAAAAAAAGAAGGAAAGTTCTCAACCTGATCCTCATTTGAACAGGACAATTTATTTCTTTACAATGAGCCCAAATTCAAGCTCGAGATTCTGACCAGAGATATGGATGCAGTTGTCTAGTTCAGTTCAAAGGTTCAAGTCATCATAGTCAACTATTGCTTGGGGGGTTGGGGGGGTGATTGCAAAGTATCATGTGTTGCTTTTGATAGAGGTTGATAAATGCTCTTTTGCTGGGGAATGTTTCTTTCTGTGTACAATTTAGACATCACAACTTCCTATTTCATCCCCTGTGAAGCAGTGAAATCTGAACTGTTCACCATCCCCTTTTATTTCTCTTAATGAACACGCCACGATTCCCGTCCTCCCCTTCTCAAAACTCGGGTGACTCAATTCAGATATCCGATTAGTTTCCCTCAGCAATATGTCCTATCTGAAAATATCTTTAAGAGGTCATACACACAATTATCTGCTGATGCATGTTCTTCCACATTTATTTTGTTTTTTTTATTGTTTCTGAAAATGTATCACAATATTTGAGTTTGATATTTGAGAATTAAAAGATACAGTGAGTTGTTTTGATTGTGTAGCTAAATCTGCCATTTGCAAAGCACTTTAACTGATGTTGAGCCTTTGTTTTCTTTCAGTTGTGTGGTTCTGTGATACTTGGAGTTTCAATATGGCTTCGTGTTAGTGATACTATGCCAGAGGTAACCATGGTTTTACAATGTCTTAGAGCAAAAAAAAACATACTGTATTTTCTTTCAATTAATGCTGTCCTGCACAACAACCTCCCCCCACAATGACATGTGGAGTCCTGTAGCTCAGTGGTTAGAGCACTCGCTTTGCAAGCAAGAGACCTGAGTTCAATTCCCGGCAGGGCGAAACCTTGGGCAATTTGTTTCATGGTTGTTTTTTGGGACTTTGTTGTGTGCAAATTGGCTGCTGTGTTCACCCACAAAATGCATAGGCACTTCAATTTACTGTATATTATGATTAGTTATTATTATAATCCTTGAAGTGCTTGTGAAAAATACTGTATCAAAAGTAAGGATTTTTAAAATTAAATTGGAATTTTCTAATCATACGTTTTGATTTTTTTCCGGTTGCCCCCTGCCTCTATAAGCCATTAGAATTGTACTGTGTTAATTGTATATTTGCAGTGATCCCCTTTTAACTAGATTCTTCATAATCATAGTAAAATGGGCTATATCAAATGCAAGGATTATTATCATTAATATTGTACAAATTCATAAGTGTTTGATGTTTATGAGCCATAATAAAGTCATAATAAAGTCCATCCTTGGACTTTAACATATTGCGAAATTTGCAAAATATCATAAACTTTGAGAAACATTCGTGGTTTGTATCTTTATCCCAGCGAGAACCTGCAATCTTGATACCTAAACCACATGTTGTTTTGATCAGTTACAGTAAATATCACAAGAGAAGTTCAGATGAAGTAAGTGCTTTGGCCTGTTATCAGGATGGTCCAACTGGTGGCTCACGTCCGCACTCCTCACAACAACCCCCCCCGCCCCCCCACCAGCCCACTTTAATTTCATCTGGGCCACCCGCGCACTCTATAACCAGTAAATGTTATGCTTATGCAGCCTGTGGACGTTTCTCAAATAGGCACCTGGCCCTCAGCAGCCAAGAGGTTGGACCACCCTGGCCTGTTGGATCTCATCCTTCCAGAATATACACCCTCCCATCACAGTGCTATGTTTTTTTTAAAAAAATGGGTTCAACATTCTGACCTCATCCACTCTTCCTAATAATTTGTTCCAGTCATTAATTACTCTCTGGGTAACGAAATAGTTCCTGATCTCTGTCCTGAAATTACCTTTTGCAACCTTTAAGTGTGACCTCGGTTCCCTAATAATGAATGATGCTGAGTTACATTTTTCTTTTCAAGAACTCCCAAAATGATACTCTCGTGAAGGGCGCTATATAAATGGAACTTGTAGTTGTTGTTCTTATTTGGCTGAGAATATGTTTTTCAAATAAAAGTAAATTTTTTAACATTAAAAGTACATTCAATTATTTTTTTTTAAAATATGATTTTTAGCTTTTTTAAATTGCATTCTTTATTGTTTCAATTTCATTACTTGTCCTTCTCATTGCAGAACTCCAGCTTGGATCTGCCAAGTCTTTATCCTGCTGTTAATCTTATGATTGGTATTGGGGCCATCATTATGGTGCTTGGGTTCTTAGGTTGTTGCGGAGCGATTAAAGAAAGCAAATGCATGTTGCTCCTGGTATGTATTTATTCACAAAGCTTTCCTGTCTTTGATCTTTACTTGATAAGAATTTTGGTTTCCATTGTTGATGGAGGGTAACTACATTTTTGGTTAGGTTATAATCTTCATAACTTTTTTTAAAAAAGCAAATCTTCCTTCAATGGCTTAGTGAATCAAGGTAAGTTTTACAAAGCGAGCTTGATAAGGTATGAATATGGGCTGATGAACAGCAAATGGAAATCAATACAGATAAAATGCAAGGTACTGAACATAGAAAGTAAAATTATTAGTAAAAATAGGGAATACTGCATAGATGGTCTAGAACTTGTCAAGGGAAAGTTGAAAAACCACAGAGGTGTGAATAGACTCATTAATCGCTCTCAAAATAGCATCAGGCAGCAGTAAATGAAACAAACAGGACGCTGGGCTATATTGCGAAATGGGTTGGATTCAGATCTCCAGAAGTCATGTTCAAGTTGTATGTGTTCTGATCAGACCACACCTAGAGTGCAACATACAGTTCTTGTTATTGTGGTTTAATGTCTGGTTGTTCTACACTGGGCACTAAAGGCAGCACAGAGAAGAGCAACAAGGGTCATCCCCAAGGCTGAAGGAATGAACTATGAGCAACAACTAGATAAACTAGGGTTCTTCAGTCTAGAAAGAAGCCATCCCAGAGGGGAGCTTATAAAGGTATATAAGACTTTAAATGGAATTGAGAAAATAAACGTTGAATACTTTCAGATCTGCCAGGGAAGCTGAACAAGAGGGCCTAGAATTATGATAGTGGGGACAGTTTCAGGTCACAACTCTACTCGCAGGGTAATTCCTGACTGGTGCAAGTTACCAAGAAAAGGGTTTGAGATCAGGATGCAGCACTAATTAGCTTGAAACCATGTTGGGAGGACTGTAGGGAGTATATTCTGGAAGGATGAGATCAAATGAGCTGAAGGACCTTCTTCACCTGAACTTTCCTGTTTAAGTCCTATGCTGAGTTATCTCACTGCAGGTAGGACATAGGAATTAGGAGCAGGAGTTGGCCATTCGGCCCCTCGAGCCTGCCCCGCCATTCAGTAAGGTCATGGCTGATCTTCTAACCTAACTCCATCTGCCTGCCTTATCCCCATATCCCTTAATTCTGCTATCCCTTAGGAATCTATCAAACTCAGTGTTGAATATGTTTAAGGATGGCAGTAAGGGCGGACACTACAATTGGATTCTGCATACCTGAATTAGTGAGGGTAAATTAGGTTGGTATCGAGTTCTCCCCATCGGTAGGTGCGTCTGTGTGGATGTCACATGAGGATAGGATCAGGTTCTGTATGGAGCAAAGGAAAACTCGGAGTCCAAGAATAGCATCAGTATGGAGGCTAGTTCAGAGCAGAGTGTAGAAGCAGTCACCGATTTCGCCTTTGGAATGGTTAATATTGCAGGAAGATCTTGAGGGAAGTTATTATCTTACTGGTTTGGGATCCAACCTGATTCATAATGAATCTGCGATGGCCAGTTTCACAATCCTTTACGTAATTAATCATTCACCTCCTGTCTGTTTGTGGGATATTGTGGAGACCTGGAGCTTAGTCGCCTCTCAAGCAAGAGACCTTGGTTCAATTCCCAGCAGGGCAAAATGTTTCCTTGCTCCACACGCCTCTGTTTATGTAGCAATAAGTAGGAACCCGGTTATTAGTCAATTGGCAGATCACTTTTCTGCGAGTAATAATTCCTTCAAAAAAATAATAATAATAAATTGGTCACTTCAATCCACGACTGTTTCTGGGACACTGCTGTGTGCAATTGGGTGCCCACAAAATATACAGTCAATTCACTTTACAATATATTCTGTAAACCGCTTTGAGACTCTCAAAGATGTGATAAGATGTGATATCCGCTT
This sequence comes from Callorhinchus milii, assembly GCF_018977255.1. Classification (NCBI taxonomy): domain Eukaryota; kingdom Metazoa; phylum Chordata; class Chondrichthyes; order Chimaeriformes; family Callorhinchidae; genus Callorhinchus; species Callorhinchus milii. Next base: position 36,684,349 of record NW_024704746.1, on the reverse strand, counting down.
TTTGGAGTCTTGTAGCTCAGTGGTTAGAGAGACCTGGGTTTGATTCCCGGCAGGGCGAAACCTTGGGCAAGCTTATCTGCAAGAAAATAATCAATACACTTAATAGTAATTACTTTAAAGACCTTTGGTGTTTGACATTATAGGCACAAAATCAAATGCAAGGATTATTATAAGAACAACACAAGATTACATTTGTATAGCACCTTTCACATCGGGAGGACGTCCCAAGGCACTGGACAGAGTACAGCATTTCAGACCCGGGCTAGGGTTGGCAGGGGGAAGGGAGGGGAAGGAGGTTGGCCGATGACATGGTCGAAGAGGAGGGTTTTGAATCAGGACTCGAAAAGAAGAACATTTAGTTAGGGCAAAACAATATCATTTAGAATGGATAAAACGGAACCTTCAAGTCCAAAATTCAAGAATTGGAGCTAAGATCATATCCTGGATTAAAGTGATTTTTGTGCTGTATTTATTCTGGATGTGTATAGCCTGTGTTTAGTCCAAATTCTGATTTATTGGAATTCTCGTTTATTTCCAATGTAATGGCCAAATAACTGGGAAGAGAATTGAACTTTCAGAGAAATGTGTCACCTGCATTTGATAAAATAAATGAATAATTCACTCTCAAAGCTTTACCCTCATGGGCTAAGAGAATAGGAAAGAATTGAAGATAGATCCAAATAAATGAGAGTGCGGGTGCATGAAGCTTGCAAAAAACTAATGAACATTTCTGTAATGGATGAATGTCAGAGTTGTTATTACCATGTTTTCTTGGAATATAATTTCACACTAGTTAGATATTTTATTTATCTGCCAAGTGTATTTATAAAATACAAAACCTTATTAATGGAATGTTCTTCTTTCAGTTTTTTATTGGCCTGTTTCTTATTCTGGCACTTCAAATAACTGCTGGCGTTTTAGGTGCAGTTTATAAATCAGAGGTAATGTTTTTCATAATATTTCTCATTTTGCTTTTTTAAAAAAAATGAACTTAAATGTATTCCAATTAAGATTATACTTCCAGATTGTTTTTAAAGGTGAACCAGATGCTCTTTTTTTCCCCCCAGACTGAATCAAAGTTAAATGATAGTCTTCATGCTTTAGTGCCATTAAATACACAATCAGAAGAGATTAAAACTGAGATAGAGTTGATGCAGGAGAAGGTAAGTCGACACTAATTTTGGATGACAATTTTGTACGATGCCCATCATGAAAGAAAATAAGCACTTGTAGTCAGGTTACTTCCTTAGTTAGCACTAGTGTTATTCATGTTATTCACTATTCATGTTAACTATGATTTTGGTATTAAGAAGCATCTCCATTGGTACGATTATATGTTACAGAATCTATAAATTTTTAGACATTTGTGTATCTAAGTCAAATATAAATTGAGTAACAACATTTCTTCAAGGTTTTTAGCATTGACTGCACTTGTCAAATCTAACATCCATCAAAAAAATTCCATCCAAGGTAGAAATTGAAGAAAGAGAAAAATAGCAGAGAAGGGGAAACAAACAGAAATGCAATGTTTCTTATTTTGGGTACCAGAGTCAGTATTGAGAACTCCAGGGTTGGGTGTATAACATGGGTTAGATACATAGTAAAGCTTCCTACAATCTGCCCAACATTGAGTTTGACAACCCTCCCTCCCCCTCCACCCATCTCAGAAGTGCACCACAGGGATTGCAACATTTGTGTAAAAAAAAGCATAAGCTAGAAAAATGCACAAGAAATCTGGTGAGCAAACAAGCATTGCCCTTCAAAACTAATCATTCCAGGTAATTGGTTCATCCCTTCATAATGACGTACATGGATGTAGGATTTGTATTCCTTTAAATTAAACGTACTTTAAAAAATGTATTTGTATGTTGTATAAAAAGAACAGAACTGTTATCCTGGTATGACTGTGGGGGAGCGGAGATGGTAGGATGGACATTCTGGAAGGATGGGCAGAAGGGGCTTCCTAATCAAAACCATTCTTGTAATCTTGCGATGTGATTCCCAACTAGATGCAGCTCACTCATCTCATTTGTTTACATATGCTATTAAACTGGGGCTTGTATGTCTGCTTGTGTAGTGGTGAAAGAAAATATTCTTCATCTTTAGGATTATTTTGCTCCTCATACACTAAGACCTTTTACATTAATACACTTTTATGTTTTCCTTTGTTTTGCATTTAAGTTTAAATGCTGTGGTCTGCTCAATGGCTACAAAGACTGGGGAAGTAAACTTGTTCCAGAATCCTGCAAATGTGATATTCAATCATCGTCGGAATGCATAAAAACACCTGATGGTTCATACTGGAGCAAGGTACCTCAACTGCTGTTAACTTACAAAAATAAACCATGATTAGGTTTTGATATCAAACGGAAATGATTAGGAGTACTTTTTTTAAATTGCCGATTGTTTGAAACTTTAGGTTTATTCAGTCATTTATAGCTTTTCTATCGATGTGCCATCACTGCACCTTAAAGTAAATCCTGTGAAGCACTTTGAGACATTTTGATGATGTGCTGAAGCACTACGTGAAGTGCAAGGATTATTATAATTTTAAATAACTCTGATTATGGGTGAAATTGCATTGATTTCTGCTTATGTTGGCAATCCCATTGGAGATTGAGCAAAACCATAACATTTTAAATGAGGTCAATGTTTTTCAATTATTAAAGTAACTATGTTCACAAGATTTTGAATTCACTCAGGGTGAATTTCCAAGCTTTGTAAACTGATGTCAATCAGTTATGAATCTATCCTACAATTACATATATGGAGACTCTTTGAATTATTTTTCCCCATATGCCTTAAAATCTTTGCTTGGTAGAGACCCAAAGTTCCATCCAGTCTTTGCCTGTAAGGCTATTTTGTCTTAAAACCTAAGAGGGCGTAGAACTGTCAAAACTTCTTAAATTCAAGCTCAATTTGGAGGCTGATTTTATTAACAGAAAGGTTCCAAAGTAGTCTGAATTTAAGAATTTTCCACAATGTGGCACTATGTTTAAGACTAAAGCTGGGTATCTATTTCTCTTTGGAATGTCTCAATCAACTGTATCTGGTACAGTGTGTTTAATATACTTACAAACACTGGATTTTTTGTTAAATTTCCCAGTCACTATTAGTGCATTATAATTTTATGCTTCCTTAAAAAAAACTCACCTTTGCACTTTCTTACAGTGCATCTATTTCACCTTTGCTTCAAGCCATCATATTTTGTAACAAAGTAGGTTTAAGTATGTCTAAATTCAAATAAGTCTGAAAAAAAATTGACATGAAGGATGAAAGTAAACTTCTGGCCAGATGAACATTTCTATCTATGGTGTATGCTATTTATTCCCTAGATGAATATATTTCTGGATTTTTCTTAGACTGAGTCATTCAAACTTTTAATTTTGGGGGGTTTAATTGCTGTTTCATATATTTCATTTGACTGAAGATTACACCATGACTTGTTAAACTATGGTCTTCTTTGTTGTTTCAAGTACTATTTGGTATTTGACAACTGTTTTCTTTCTCCTTTCAGACATGTTCTGTCAAGATAGCTGAGGTTTTAGAGGCAAACCAAATGATAATTATTGGTGTTGCCTTTGGCCTGTTAGCAGTTGAGGTAAACTATTATTCTGACTTCTTTACAACATCAAGTACTTTGGTTTACGAGAACGTGCACGCATGTGTATGTAATGTACACACAGTGGAAGCTGCTTTGGCCAGACGCTGGGTAAATCAGACAAAACGCCCAGCCCCGATTCATTTGTATTCTTGCCTGTTTTAAATATGCCGGTTATTTGGACAAAATTCTGCTTACTCTGGACAAAACGCGACTACTCACTCGCCACGAGTGGCTCCGGGATGGAAACGAGAGGCGTCAAATTGCGATTGATTGACAGCGCACTCCAGCCATTCACAAGCGACTCTGGGCTGTCAATCAGTGAGGGGATGGTGGGGGGCAGAGGAACAGGGAAGAAACAAGGGAGGGAATGGGAGGAGTCAAATCACATGGATTGACAGCTGGAGCCGCTTGTGAATGAGCGGCGGAGTTGCTCATTCAATCACAAGCAACTTCAGGCTGTCAGTCACCTCGGAGCCGCTGCTGATTGGTCCCTTTCATTGAATGGGAACAGCATTGCGAGGGAGGAGACAGTAAGAGCTTCGGTTAGCCTCAGACCCTCCTTAAGACGGACAAAATTGCCCAATGTATCTGGCTTAAGCAGCTTCCGCTGTGTGTGTATGTGTGTATATATATATATATATATATGTGTATATCCAAAAAATATATTTATATATACATAACATTTCTGCAGTAACACAGTTGTACTGTTTTTTTAACCCCACAGCTTTTTGGACTGATCTTTTCCATGATCCTCTACTGTCAAATCAAGAACAAGTGAGCAGGAAGATTCCCTTGACTCAGTGCCTTGGTTCTTCAGGAGTTCTTCATTTTGTATTTTTTTTAACAAATATTTCTAATCCTTCGACTGCAGTCTGCTTGACTCAGTGCTTTGGTTTTCCAGGAGTTCTTAATTTTGTATTTTTGTTTGAATATTTTTAACCCTTCTGTTGCAGTCTTGACCTCCTGAGTTTTTAAGTAAGATGGCTCATGTTGAATGTGGAGTTTCCATTGTGTAACAATACATAGTTGTGATTATTTGTAGGTAATTCAGGTTATTTTGGAATGCACTATTAAATCAATAGCTGAAACTTGTGTTATTCAGATTTGCTCTACCCCCACGACCATCACCCCCACGGCCCCCCAATTAGACGCTCCGTTCATTCAGTGAACACAGACCTGCTTGATGTCCCCCACACTCCCCATCGATGGGCGAGATATCAGACATTTTGCTCACTCCCCCACCCCGCGCTTTCTAGAATTCCATCCTGGAATCCCTCCAACTCATTCTCTTCCTCCCCATTGTTGAAGACTGCTTCAAGACTTGCTTTGCCAGGCTTTCAGTCATTTACTTCATGGTTGTTTGTGCGATATTGCTCTATCCAAATGGGTTGCCTCAACCACCTACAAATACGTATTCACTACACATCACAGAAACAATTCTGTGGAGCGCTTTGAAATGTTTTTGATGTTGTAGGGCGCTCTATCAAATGGAAAGAATAGTATTATCCTGTGCTAATCTCTAAAAATAGTAGTATGTTTAATAACGCATAGGTGAGGCCTGCTTAACTTGTGCTATCCCATCTAGACTCCCATTTGTTGACAAAATCCCGAGCATTGGCAAATAAATGTGAAGTATGAATTCACCATTATCGTTGGTAATTAGCTAGTAACTGGGTTTATGTGGGGAGGAGTGCAAGAAGAAGGAGGAGTGTGATACATGACCCAAAGTTTAAATAATGCTGTAAAAGTATCCAACAAATTGGATATTATGGCCATGATTAGGGCCAAATTGTATTGGGATTTTGAGCAAATGATCCAGAATGAAGTTATAATGTTTAATCAAAGTGGATATTGCATGATTTTAATCTAGAAATATTCTTGGTGGCTTGAAGATGTAAATACTTGTATATGGGTTCGTAATCACTATGATTAAAAATGAATACTTGTCAATGCTCTCTTTTGTGTGCAAGATGGCCAGTTCTGATTTGGAAACATTACTTCCTTAATTGGCTTGCAGAGAGGTAAGCAACTGCTTCTTAAGCTTAACAACTCCAACTGGTGGAGTCTTCGCTCAATGGCAAGGGATTTGTGTTCAAGCTGCGGATGGTGGCACTACGCAGATGGTGGCAGTGCTTTTATGCATTCATGCTGAGCTGCGTTGCCCACCGACAAGCTTGCAGGGAGTTCCTCAAATCTGCACTTGTTGGATTGCCAATTAACAACTTAGTGACTTTTCTTTTTTTTGGGGGGGAAGGGGTGGGGGTGGTAAGCAAGGTTTCCAAGGTGGCATGTTTAGGGATGGAATGTCACAATCGAGCCCACCATCTGTGGCAGTCTCAGCAGTCCAGTTCCTGAGCCAGCTGGGTCCGCACTACTCCAGAGCACTGCTGATGACAGCCCAGCCAGCCTGGCCCATCAGCAGAACCTGAAGGGGCAGACCAGTCCCTGGGGGCAGGGGCTCTTCTCACTCAGCTCCTGTAAACTCTGCAAAGGCCTACTGGGTTTAGCTGGACAAGCAGTGGGAAAGCTTGCCAGGCAGTGCTCTCAATGGCAAGCTATGCGGATTAGCTGGTTAGCTTCCAGCAGTACCTTAATGCACACTCTGGGGTCCCTAAAACTTGACTTTTGCCAACCTGACCTAATACTTCGCGGAATTAGGGAATCAGGGTTCATCCCTCCAGAGAGAGAATGTGCATTGCATCCTAATAAATATCTCTGGAATTTCCATGTATAGGTGGGATGCATGGAACTCTGGTTTGGATAATCTTAAGCATGGTGAAGCTCTTCCGCATGTGTCAGACAACTGGCTGACCAAAAAAATAGGAATAATCGTTGTGCATCAAATTAATTTAAATAGTAATTTTTTTCAGTTTTATTCAAAATGTTCCTTATGAAGAATGTTGGGTTTAACCTAATTTTGACAGGAGTGGTTTAATTGGTTTAATTCATTATAGACCACCCAAGTAGTGTCTTCTTTGCTCCTTAATAATAATAATAATTTCTTAAAAATGTTAAGAGTTTAACTTAACGTTGCCTTATTGCATTTTCCTCATATTTTGGGGCTGCTTTGCGTGACATCACGAATAGAGTATACATTGGAAGCCTGTGGCTTGTAGTAAACAAAACACCTGCGTCAAATCTAATGCAACTTCCACCCAGTAGTGAGACTCAACATTTACACAGTAGACACCGCTGTTCTCTATCTAGTCTAGTATCTATCCATTAAATAATTTCCCTTGGTATTCTGTGATTATTCATCTGATGCTATACACAGAATTAACAAAACCAGAGATACAATAATCTAATTTCAAACAACTTGGAGAAAAGTCCATAGTGCAGCTAACTTGAGATTTACGTGTCAATTTTTCAACTTTTTATAGCCTCGTAGGATTTTTTTTTAGCACAGTGAAGGCTTTTCAAGCCATCGCCCCTCTCCCTTTACCTTTACCCCATTCCTATTCCTATCTTTTTCTTTTCAAATATGTTTAATTCCTTTTTGAAAGCTATTACAAATTCTCATTGCGTCACCATTTTTTTGGAAGGACACTGCATATCCTAATAATGACCTCAGAATTATATTTATTTAGTGCGTTTCACATCAGAAGGACATTCCAAGGTGCTGGAAGCCCTCTGTGACAGGATGGACATATCCCAGGGCTGAAAGGCAGAGAATGAGGAGTGCCCTTTAAGAAATAGGTTGGTGAGGGCTGACATGGCTACAGGCAGGTGCTTGTAATGATTAATGAAATAACTTGAGTAATAATCTGGGACAGGCACAGGATATTTAAAGAGTGCTTGTGTTTGAGGAAGGCGGAACAGTCAATAACTGATTTTATTGTTTTGAAAAACGGTTGCTAATTTGTTGAACAGACTTCATTCAGATTAAATGACCCTCTTTGGATTCCAAAACCCTAATGTGGGTTTTGACTGTATATTGTGAAGGGCGCTATATAAATGCAAGTTGCAGTTGAATAGAGAATAGCAGAGTCCCCGCTCCTGTAAACAACAGCGTAGTAACATTATTAAAAACATAACTTTCCAAAATAAAAACCTTCAGCCACAATTAAAAAAACCTCCATGATTGGTCATAGGAGCAGGAATGTCACATGTGAAATAGGGAAATGTTATTGTGCATGTGAATCATCATTGCTCTAAAATAAATGAATAAGGAAATAAATTGATCCTGGGATTTGAATCCATATGAGACTGATGTTGACTGGATTCAGCTAGACAGTTTTGACTTTGTGGATCTTATGTGAAATCAGTTTGGACATCAGTCTTACTCTAGATCCTAGTGTACCTTGCATTATTAAAAATACTCTTCTTCCTGCCTCATCAGCTCCCTGTATTTTGTCCTGTCTTCCGGCCTTCTTTGCCTTGAAGTTAAAGAAAACATTGGGAGAAAATATTCTGGGTCCATTTAGGCGTACATGACATTTATCTAAGCTTGGACACAGCAAAACAAACTAATTCAGCAGCAGCCCTCCCATGCAGAGGATTTTGTAAACTGGGCAGTTGAACTGGCCCATCAGTGTGCGCTCCATGCATTGAGCACAGATTATGTGAGTAAAATGTTGTCTCATACTTTGCATTTGATAAAGGCCCTCCACCTCGCGTGCTTTATAATACTAATTGTTGAATTTAGTGTCTGTGTGAATGCGATAATTAATTTGCACACAGGAAACAAACAGCCAAAATGGAGGATTCTTTGCCAGGAATTCCCTGAGAAAATTCCCATTTCCCTATTGCACCTTTAGGAGTTGTGTCACATTGAAAGATTCAGTGCACCTATGAAGAGTGCCCATTAGCTTTGCCAGTGCTGGTCACCAAAGGACAGTCTCACATCACTGCCATTTTGTATCAGTGACTGCATAAATGTAGCCAGTGTAAAATCTGCCTTATATGTACTTTTAAAAAAATTACTGTGTGCTATTGTAAAATACATATTGTAAAGTACATTTGTATTATAAAGTCAACATGAACGAGAGTGAGAAAGTTGATATTTAGTGCAAAAAGGCAGCTGGTATACCAGCTGTGAGGCTGGATTTGGGCCATGTGCACTCTGACGACAACAACAAATTACATTTGTACAGCATCTTTCACATTGGGAGGACATCCCAAGGTGCTGGAGTGTAATGAGCACAGTTGACTGTTGTAATAGGAGGACTTGCAGTGATAAGAAGCAGTTCAGGATTTGACAGGGGACAGGATGTTAAGGATTGAGGCGAAAAAGTTGTTAGGCAGCTCAATGGATGCGTAAAGGTCACTATGAGAAGAGCAGAATTGGAGGAGTTCAGAGGACTCGAGCATTTGAAAAAGAGTGGGAGGGTAGTTTTTCCTCAAGGGTGAAACAATATGGTGGCGAGCTTGGCATCAGGGAGAGGGATATGGTGGGTGAGGAAGATGACAAAATAGGCCAAGATAACCTTGTCAGGGATGGAGATACCGGTTGCAGAGAAGCATTGGGTATAGTGAAAGCTATATAGTTATAACAAACACACCAAAATTGTCCTAATCTTGTGAAGTGAGTGTGGTCGTGAAAGACCTAAGTTAATCTTTGTTTCAGTACAGTACTTGGAAATGGAGCATGAAGAAGGGAGATCTCCTTAACGCTTAACTCCTTAGCGCTTAACAGTGGTGGAGCCTGACTCCAAGCTGGGTGGTATGGGAGGTAGCCGTAAGCATGGTCGAACAGGTAAGTTTTCAGGCGGGACTTGAGAGAGGGGGCGAGGCGGAAGGATTGAGGGAGAGTGTTTCAGAGTTCTGGGGCATAGTGGCTGAAAGCATGACGTCCGATAGTGGGGTGAATGGTCCGAGGGACGAGCAAGAAGCTGATGCCAGTCGAGCGGAGGCACCAGGTGGTGGATTGGGGGTGAGGAGGACGGAGAGGTATGGAGCTGCCAGGGAGTGAATGGATTTGAACGTGAGAGTGAAGATCTTGAAGTCAATCCGTTTGGTGATGGGGAGCCAGTGGAGGCTGGCAAGAACTGGTGAGATGTGGGTACGAAATTCGGTCTGCGTCAGTATGCGGGCGGCAGAGCTTTGAATGGGCTGGATCACATTTGACGTGAGGATCGAGGGAGCTTGAAGGGGGTGCACGGAGAAGGTGATGGACAGTGGAAAACAGAGTCTTTGGATTGTTGTTTGCCTCCAGGATAAAAATGTGTCTTGCTAAGAGAATTCAAAGACTGGTTTAAAAAATGAATAGACATTTGTTATTTTATTTGCAAGTACAAGGCAAGGGTCCTTTTGAACAAGCTATCTAGTTACATTCCGTTCTTTGCCATTATCAAGAATTGTTTGAATGTCATCAAAAGCAATGTTCTTTTTGCTGGCAACAGAATGTTTAATTCTCTGTGAAACAAGCAATGATTGAACTAATGTTGTCAGAGTGTAGGGTACACTGGGTTGTCAAATTGCACGGTCCACTACTGAGAAGTAAACCCATTTTTTTCTGGTGCGTATGATTGATTGTTATATTGCCCACCTATTTTTTCCCTGTAAAGCTACAAAACATTCACTGCTGCTGGGTAACAGCATCACTTATGTGTCAGTGTTACCATGTGAGAAAGAAGGTTGAAAAAACTGCAGCAAGGCAAGAAAATCCTCAGGAAACCTCAATCCTTGTTTGTATGCATTGGATCTACTTATAATTCCTATTTCCATTTGAAGCGGTTATTCTATGATCCAACAGCTTTCAATGTTGGCAAATATTACAAGAGCCAAAATTCTCCTGAATTTAAAAAATATAATATTTTCTTCCTTTTGGACGCACTGAATTCAGGACCATTATCTGTTACTTTACATTTCTCAAAATTAAATTGTTTTTAATCTATTTGATCAGTTGGATTTTATCCTTCCATGTGTTGCTTCATATCATTAGTAGCATTCAAACCTAGATGTTAGCCTAGCTCAGTAGTAGCACTCTTACCTCTGAATCAGAACGTTGTGCATTCAAGTTCGATGTCAGGTCTTTGAATTTATAATCTAGACAATGCCCCAGGGCAGTGTTGGAGATGCCACCCTTCGGGTAAGATGTCACACCAAGGTCCCATCTGGCTGTTTAGGTGAACATTAAAATTACCAAGGCATAATTCAAAAAGAGAGTTTCTCCCAGGATCCAAACTAAAAATTCTCCAGATAAAATAAGTCATTCACTTCACAGATGCTTGTGGGATAATTTTGCTACTATGTACACTTACAAATATGCCACCACAATTCACAGAAACTTCATGGAGTGCTTTGATACATTGTTGAATTAATAAGTGCTATATGAAATGCAATGATTATTATTATTAACAGACATTAAATATATTATTTTATACATTCATATCTTTAATAGTAATTTGGTCACATAATCTACGACTGCTTGTGGGACACTGCTGTGCACAATTAGTTGCCTTCTTTCGCCCAGAAAATGTACAGTCAATTCACTTTACAGTATATTCTATGAAGGGCTTTGAGACCGCTTGAAGATGTGCTGTATCAAATGCAAGGATTATCATTATTATTTATCAGTTTTTAAATAAATATTGGGAACTGCATATGTAATTTTGGTATCCTACTCAATTAAACACAGATCCAATGCAAATTTACTGTACTTTTTGCTTTCTTTCATCCAACCAATTTATCAGCAGCATTAAGCACTGAGATGCCCTTCCGATTTGAAAGGCCTTCCGATTTGAAAGGCACTATGTAAATGGTATTGTGAATAGTATTTATCACCCAACTAACTTAGTTATCCCCATAATGTTGACTTTAATCATGATCAATGCAAGTACCACTGCAAATTAAATAAAAACTTCCATCTACAGCAGTCTATTAATATCTGGTTGTACATCACTGTGGTTATTGATCAATCATAACTTGTAATTCTGTAACTTGATCTGCAAATACAATATTGGCTAGCCAAAACAGACGAAATTTTCTGGAGCATGGATTACGCTATGAGAAGGCTCTTACTTCGTTTGATGGTTACACATTAACCACAATTCTATAAGCCTTTTGTGCTCTCAAGAACCACCAGATCAATATTCTGTCGCTGATGAAAGGAACTACCTTACGTATACTGATACATTTTAGCATTGCAGCTCAAGCGCACAATTTGTATCCATGCTGGCTGTGAATGTCAATAACTATCACTCTCTGTGTCCTCATGAACAAGCACAAAAGTACATTCCTTTAATTTTCTTTCTCCTTGTCAAACAAAATGAATGCTGGTCAGATTGGAGGGAATGTTACTGGAAAAAAGAATGGGTGAAATGAAGCAGATGCTGATGGCAAGTCCATTAACAATTTGTGCCACAAAGTCTCCTAACACCAAACTGATTCCAGAGCATAATGTATGTCAGAATGTGAGTAACTGAACTCTTAACTTCGAGTGCAAACTGTCCTGTGCCTTGGGATGTCCTTCCAACATGAAAAACGCTATATAAATGTCATTTGTTGCTTTGTTGGCAGATTTTGAATCTGATTTCTTCACCAGTAAAAATAGGGCTATATGTTATCAGAAGATTTTTTTTTAGATGAGTAGTGGACCGCTTGGATCTGGATTTGAATCCAACTGGGTTTGAATCTAGCCTGGGATTATGTGTGAGAGTCTCCTCTGTCAATAAAGGTTTCAAGTGAAAGGATTTGGGGATCTTACCCTGTTTCCTAGTAGTGTTGACAATAATCCCCAAATTTATCTACGCTGGGAATCTACATGAAAGAGACCATAAGTATATGTTGTGTGTTCAGTCAGGCCACAAATGGAGTATCTGTAGAGAGATTTCACTGGGTCTAGATTTACTCTATTTATGTAGCATTTTCGAGCAATCAGCAACAACAAAATTACATTTATAGAGGACTCTATAAATGTAATTTTGTTGTTGTTGAATATTTCTTTGTTTCAGATACTTATCTAATCCTTTTCTTAAATGTTAACATGGATTCTGCCTCAACCTCTTTTCTAGCTAGGGCATTCCACATTTCTAGCACTCCTTTGTGTAAAACAAAGTTGTTCTAACCTTTCCCTTTGCTCTTCTGGTAGTTGCTTTGAATTTGTGCCTTCTAGTTACTGACTCACTGACCAGCGAAAATAATTTCTCCCTCTTTACAATATTCCAATGTTGGGAGGACATCCCAAAGCGCTGAACAGTCAGGTGTCGGGGCCTGAGCATGGGGGAAGGGAGGTGCAGGGGTGAGGGAAGGCAGAGAGGTGGGAGGGAGATCAAAGGCACGGTCGAAGAAAAGGGTCTTGAGATCGGCCTTGAAGGAGGCAAGGGAGGAAGCGAGGCGAAGGCACAGTGGGATGGAGTTCCAGAGTGTGGGGGCAGAGAGGCTGAAAACCCAGCCACCGATGGTAGGGCCGGGCGGGAGACATGGAGCAGACCGGAGCCCAATGAACGGAGGGAGCGGGCAGGTTGGTAGGGAGTCAGCAGTCAGACCCACACTATTAAAGGGTGTGGGTCAAAGGTAGGAGAAAGGGATTGAATGAATAGCTCTTTCAGAAAGCCCTCAATCTCCTTCTGTGCTGTAATTTTTTATGGTTCTAAACTAAAAATGGAAATATAACATTCACACTGGTGCTCTTTTTTAATATTTTTAAAAATAGGGTGCTCCTCTGAAGCTGATGTCAAAGCATATTCTGCATCTAACCAATGACCCATATCTGACCTTGGCATGCTTGATGCTGACATGAGATGGCAAAACAGGAAAGAAACTTTGCTTCTCAAAGTAAAAATTCATCACCTTAACAATCACAAACATTTAGCTTCTGCCTTTAAAATATTTGTTTCTTGTGCAAAGGAAATAAGACTCACCAGTTAAAAGTTAACTACTTTAGGTTGTTAAACTGCACTTCCTGCCTATCCTGTAAACTTCTTTTCATAAATCATTAATCCATTCGGGTGAGGAGGATTGCTTCAAAGTCCAATATTTCTATGATGTTTGATGTGAATGTTTAATCTGTTGGCCCAGGTAATACAGTCGTTTTTGCCGAAAACAATCTCCGAGACCTGCTCACCTTTGCTGAATTAATGTTGTGAATGCTGGATCAGATTATCAACTAGAATGTGGAGGGGATTGCTAACGTGATATCATCAGCATAAAATGTATCAAGCTTTTTGCAAAGAAATGTTATGCGAGGAATTTATCTAGGTAACTTGAAGTTAGACTGACTGGAGTTTATTGAAAGCATGAAAGAGAATAACCAACACTATTTGACTCATGACACTCAACTCCTCCCTTCCATTGGGTAATAATGAACGGAAACCCACATAACACTCCCTCCCTGGAGAGTGATCTTTCAGGAGAGATACAGGGTCAACAGAAAGAAAAATGCTCTGGCAAATCATGAGGCAATGGTTACATTTTTTAAAACAACCCTTGTATCTGAAATTGTATAAATAGTTATCCTCTCCTCGCTAGAAATGGCTAGTGTCTCTACTGCGGGCCATTTTCAAGCACTACAGGTGATAATATAGCTCTGAACAAGAGGTGGCACTGTTCCCATTTCTTGATAAGGCCTTTCTGGCAAGATTTTTAAAAAATTCTCCCATCACCGGATCAAGCTGTTTTTTAAGTGGGTCCAGTGTCCTAGGCTCAACTACCCTTCCTAGCAACCTGTTTCTTTACCTTCCAAGTAAAGAAAAATCTTTCTGGTGTCTTCCTGATGTGAAGCCTTTGTATAAACATGACTTGCTATTCCTCATTGCTGTACCGAAGTACTTTGCTGACACCAATGTAACAGCAGCATGAATGTCTCTTGTAGAAGGATCAGACGCCAGTATACTGGGTGACCAAAAGGTGTGATACCATTACAATGTCTAAAAAGTCTTAAAGAAATGATGGTAGTTTGACCACTGCTCAATGATTCCCCTACATCCTATTTCTCAAATTGCCAGAGCTTCACTGTTCGGAAGATAAAATACACAATTTACAATCTGCTGTAACTGACTTGTGAAATGTTTAATGGCAAATAGAAGCTGACCTTACATGACCTTCAGTGGCATTTATAAGGATCATAATGAATCTGGTAGTCACAAAGTCTAACGGAATAACTTAATACCGTAAATCAAAATGTATCATGTGAAGCAAAACTGGCAGTTTGTATGTCATTTGAGTATCTACTGATTAAATACAACATGTTTCTGGTGTACTGGCATCTACCGGCAACCTAATGTCATTCTGCACTTACATTTTGCAACAGGCAATGCTGAATAGAGAAGGCAGGTTAGGTCATTGAAAACTGTCGATATTCAGCATTAAAATAGTCAAAGAATATAAATTATTCATGGAATGACGGGGGATTGTGGCTGGGGGGGATATGTGACCTAAAGCCACTGAGCCATCTCTGTGTGAGTCAACATGCATGTTGACTCACACAGAGATGACTCAGTGGCAATACTATGGCACAGCATCACACAAAGATTCAATCACCACTGCTGAACTTCCAATCTGAGCCACCCAGTGTCTGCAGTCGAACTGAAGCCAGTGTCTAATTCAAGAAGGGGTGGGGCGGGGGATTGGATATGGTTTTTCCACCATATGACTCACTCATACCCTTCATACTCCATTGTTAAACCACAGGTGCAATTTGACTCCAACTCTATTATCATAGGAATGCTGGGCAGATTTACCTCAAATAATCTACCTGTTAGGGATTTGGATTGCTGTTGTATGGAACATCACTCCACCCGCTAATGTTACTTAACACCCAGTTAAACTATCAGTTTAAAAACAGTATTTCATTTAAATATTATTATATTCAACAACAACAAATTACATTTATGCGACACTTTTCACATCAGGAGAAAGTGTGTTATTCAACTGAGAATAGAAGGCGCTGAAATGGAACTCATTCTGTTCTGTACAAAAGAGTATTCATTGATTAGATATTCCCTGAACAAACATCTCCCTTACAATGTTAGAAATGAATCAACTCTTGCCCTTTCTGCAATATTTACAAACATGTGAATTCACTAAGTATGCAAATATTCAATTGTATGAATACACTGAACAGCATTGATTACCTATGGCTGGGGATATTGCTTATGGATAACATAGACTCTTCCTTAACTCAAATATATTATCACCGGCCATACTTAATGAAGCAGAATGATTCAGTTCTGTAAAATGTTTTATTTGTCACCAAGCCATTTCTGAACACGTATTTTTTTCTAATATTCAATATTGACCCCCCCAATTGTATTGTCAGAAAATCAACGAGTTTTGACATGTCATTTTTTGAAAAAACAATAAACACAACACAAAAAAAAGTAGCTAAGTTAAATGCTGCATTGAATGTCCTATCCTGTCTAGAAGTTTAAACCTTTGTACTTGCCATTGAAAGATTAAACCCTGGTAATATGTACTAACTGTATTACTTCCTGGGAAACCAATATTGTTTTCTCGATCTGTAAACCTGTAGCAATTATTTTACAATGTTTAGTCCTTTATTGAGGGAGTATCATGGATCAACACCCCAAATTGCAGTCATTGTGTGTGCCCAATTGGTACCTACGTCCAGAACACAGATCCCGAATAAAATTACTTCCACAAACTCTAAAGTATACATTATGAAATAAAATGGATATATTGGAAACAATTTCAAAGCTGTAATCTCATTTTAGATTTGCATTCTAGTTATAAATATTTTTAGAATTTTTGTTGTGTCTTATAAAGTCATCTGATCCTCTTGTTGAGATTACTGTTTGTAATCTTTCCCAGTCATCTATTATTCTCTCTACACAAAGCTTTGTATGTAGTTCGCATAACATGCATACATTATTACTTTAGAACAATTTGTGTAATGAAAAATATTTTACAACCTCTTCATTTAAGTTAGTAGCAATAACCATTGTATAATGTGCTCACTGTAGAGAATCTATTTGCTACATCATTTATATATGTGCTTAACTTAATAATAAACACTAAATAAATCCCATCAATCTAGAAAGTCAACAGTCTTCAAAACAATGTTCCTAAAAACTGCACAAGACAAATTTATTTCTTATAAATTATGGATTGTTTAGAATGAAACATTATCTTACCATTCCTGTACTGTAATGTATACGTATTCTACTGGCTATTGCTACTTTATGTTTAAGAGTGCAGAAGTGCAAACCTAGTTTGATGTTTATCAATAAGCAACATAGTATGGTCTTGTTATAGTTCTTTTGATAAAATATATAATTTTCCAATGTAACCAAATTGTTTTCCATGTCTTTAAATTTTTTATCATTTGGTTTTACTTCAGTTACTTTGAATTGTTCACATGTGTTAAGATGGGAATCTAGGTGATGTGAGGTGGCCGCTCATTATTGTTATGAGAGAATGCCCCTTCGATTAATTTTTTGTTTGACCTTTCCCACCGTAAAAGCAAGCTAATCATAAATTATACAAGCACAACCATTTAGGTATTGACATTGCTGAGGTGAAATGGAACAAGAAACCTCAATAGCATTGGAATTGGGGAGAGCTGCACAAAATAATTTTGTAACTGTAGTGCATTAGATTTCACATATCCACTGTAAGTTGCTGAGGCAGCAGTGCTAAACTCAAATACTGATTTCATTGTGCAGACTTCAGTGCTTTACTAACAGTTTCATGATATTATTGCTGTCTGCAATGAGGTTATAGTATAGTTAATCAATAATGTGAGTGGAGTATACTGAAATAAATATATATAATAAATATAAACCTGATACATTGGTAATTTTTGTTGACTGCATCACTCAATGTGTACATCATAAATAATAGATGAAGATTTTAAAAAGTTAATATCTGGATTCAACATATCTTACTATAGACCCTGTTCAAAGAGAGTGGGACACAGTCATACATTAATAATACAAAAATGTAGGAATCAATTCAATATTTGTCATTGAGATTCTATCTTGTGAAGCTTTTGGTTCTTCCAATGGCATAATAATTTGAACAAAGGAAAAATACAGGCCTCCTAATTTGAAATGGTTATCCTTATTCCCAAAGGATGTTATCCTCTCCTATTGATTTAAATAAATCATCGCTAAGAAGAGTCAATGGAACAATCCCATTAACTCTTCATATTCCAGAGATTTATGTTTCCTATTTCTTGGTGAATTTAGATCCAAAATACTGGCACAGATTTGCTACTCCATTTGCCTATAAATAACATTCACCATTTATTTTCAAGACGTTTTACAAAAACAAATTCCATTTGTATAGCATCTTTCACATCAGGAGGACGTCTCAAGGCACTGGTTATTTGACACAAAAAGCACAATATAAATGCAACTTATTCATAATAATAATCTGTTCACAATGGGTGAATATCTCGAAATGTCTCATGGGATTCACTATAAAGTCTAATGACTGTATTTTGTAGGTGCACTATTTTAAACTCTTCCAAGCAACTGAAATGAAAAATAGCTACAATTTTCAAGTCCTTCTCTCAAGGCATAATTTGTAGTAATGGGATAACCAATACACTTAAATCCCCCCTCTAGCCAGCCTAATGTAGAGGGGGGGGGGAGACCCGGTCCAGCGAGATGGAATTTCCAGCTAAGTGTAATTACAATGTACAATGCTGGTATCAACATTGTAATTGTTTGAATCCCATGAGCAGAAGATAACAAATCAGCCACCTTCTGCTCAAGGGATTCAAACTGAGTCAAAGTCGATATTGCTGGCTGCTGAAGGCAAACAAGCCAGGTGAGGCAGGGGCGCGCACTAAAAGAGTGGCTGGCAGACGTCTAGAATATATAATAATAATAATCCTTGCATTTGATGTAGCGCTTTTCACATCTTCTCGACATCTCAAAGCGCTGCACAGAATATGCTGTAAAGTGAATTGACCCTATATTTGTGAGCGAAATGCAGCAGCCAATTGCGCACAGCAGTGTCCCACAAACAGTCGTGGATTGAAAATGACCAATTTATTATTGTTTTTGTTTTGGAGGGATTATTATTAGGCGTGTGGAGTAAGGAAACTTGCCCAAGGTTTTGCCCTGCCTGGAATTGAACCCAGGTGTCTCGCTTGCAAGGTGAGTGCTCTAACCACTGAGCTATAGGACTGAACTACAATCTACACTCGCACAGGCCCACAGAAATTTAAAAAGCATTTTCTTTGGTCTTGGACCCTGTCCAGTTAGGTCCAAATTCTGAATACCCAGAATCCGATAATCTGGGGCAGGTGAGTTATTGTATTACCACTTCTACATCTAATATTACTACTACAGAAACTCATTGATTCAAACAATAGTCTCTCCCAAACATTATCTTCACTGTATTGGGGTACAATACACCACAGGATGATTTTTGGGGGGTCAGCCAGGTGCCTGCCACATACGGAAACCCATCACCATGCTTAAGAGTATCCAAACCAAACTGAGAGTTCCATGCATCCCACTTATACATGGAAATTCTCAAGATATTTATTGGAATGCACATTCTCTCCCTGGAGGGACCCATCCTACTGCCTAATTCTGGAGAGCATGAGGCAGTAGATCCCAATATTGATATTAGACATAATCGCATGTGGTACTTTTCATCCCACAGTTTTGCTAATCAAAGTATTGTTTTAAAAAAAAGATGTAACAATTGACATTAACTTCAGAAAAAAGCTGAGCGTTCGCGATCGATTTCTTTCATCTCCTTGACCTCCCCCTTCCCCCCACCCCCACCTTCCCCCCACACACACACACAAAAAAAATCTATGTTTTAAAAAACAATAAAGTTGAGTCACAGGGAGAGAGAGATCTTTAGTGAATGGAGTCTGAGTTTATGAAACTGACTTAACACCTTGTCATAAAATAGAATCCTGCAACTTCAGAGGTTTGTGCAAGAGACCCATAGAAGAATATTATTTTTGTGTGTGCAAATGTCTATTACCCTTATTCGTAGATTGTTTGTGTGTGCGACAGAAATTATGAGCATCCGAGTGGGGGGGGGGGGGGAGTGGGAGGAAATGTGTTTTCCAGTAACTGGGAGGTGGGTACAACTGGAAACATCTCCCAGACACGTACAACCTGATGTGATTCGCCAGATCTGATCGTGCTCCCTTCCAGTCCAGTCCCCCCCCCCCACACACACACACACTAATCTGATATTGTTTTTCCACCCCACAGCTGAAGTCGCAGACCTGCTGGAAGACCAGACAGCCTCACCATCATAAATGATGCATTAGCCAGCCCTGTCTCTGCTTGTCTGGAAGTGTAGGGGGTGTAAGGGGGGGGGGGGGGAGGAGGGAGCCAAGCATCAGAGCCACCATGATATTACAGGGAATGATATAGTCGGCGGCTGTCCAGTGAAACCTCCCTCTCGGACCTGCTTTCAACGCAAATCCTGGGGATTTCTCTGTGGATCTGGATGCTGAATGGTGAAAGCTCGGACTCACGATGCAGGGCAGACCGTGTATCCTCTTGTGGTGCGCTTTGCTCCGGCTCCAGACTGCAGGTGAGTCCCATTGCAGCTGATGGCAAGTGTTGGCCTTTTGCGTCTTTGCATCTGGTGTCTGGACCCTGCACTGATCCAGCCCCGCATTTCACACACATGTTTTTTTTTTTATTTGCTGCAACGCGTCTCACCACCGACAACATAATCATTGTCTGTCATTCAGGACAGACAGACAGACAAGACAGAGAGAGAGAGAGAGAGAGAGAGGATATGCGGGAGAAATGCAACCAGTAACATCAATGGGGGCTAATGGTGCGCTCGAAGGGAACCTCCATCTAAATGTCTTTACAGCAAAAGTGGAAATACATGTATTTTCTAGTCGAGGCTTCTGGCTGGTGTGTATAAATCAGCCCGCAGTTGGTGAAACCCCCTTTTGCTGTGGTCATTCTGCTGCTAACAAATTTACAAATGAGCCCAAACCGACTTCTTTCTCCAATGGCTGATCTGCGGGTCCACCAGTCAATCCCATCAGCCATGTCACTGGAGGGTGAACGGCTCTGTTTCAGCACCTCGGACAGCACCGCCACTCCACAGCACAGCACAGCACAGCCCGGAGAGCTCCACTGGTTTATAGCAAAGGGCACATCGGTGGGGTGGGGTGGGGTGGGCGAGGAAGGGTTTGAACCCACTCCAGTATTTAGTTCTGAGTGACCCAGTTCCACCAACGCTGCATTTTACTTGGGACTATTTCAGAAACACGCGAGTAAAATTAGCTGTGATTTTCTTAACCCATTGCTTGTGTCAATCAGCGCAAGGAATGGGTTAAGAAACTACTGGAAGCATTACCACAGACATTTTAATAATAATAATAATAATCCTTGCATTTGATATAGCGCTTTTCACGTCTTCTAGACGTCCCAAAGCGCTTCACAGACTATACTGTAAAGTGAATTGACTGTATATTTGTGGGCGAACGCAGCAGCCAATTGCGCGCAGCAGTGTCCCACAAACAGTCATGGATTGAAAATGACCAATTTATTATTATTTTGTTTTTTGGAGGGATTATTATTAGGCGTGT
Source organism: Callorhinchus milii (assembly GCF_018977255.1). Classification (NCBI taxonomy): domain Eukaryota; kingdom Metazoa; phylum Chordata; class Chondrichthyes; order Chimaeriformes; family Callorhinchidae; genus Callorhinchus; species Callorhinchus milii. The sequence continues at coordinate 36,663,308 of NW_024704746.1, read as the reverse complement.
GGAGTAAAGAAGAAGAAGCGTAGAAGAAGACCAATTTGGCTCATCTCGTCTGTGCCACCCTTTCCAGCTTTCCAAAAGCGCCCTTTTTGTTAATCCCACTTCCACCCTCCCCAAAATGTATGGTTTTGCCCCTCAGGTGTTTCTCCAGTTCCCCTTGGAATTATTTTACATGGACCCTACATCTAGTATTGCTTAATAAGATCTCGGAAACCCAAGTAGAGATGTTTAATTCAAAATTTAAAAAATGCAGGCTGCCCAATACCTCAAAAACTCTAAAGAATAATAATAATCATTGCATTTGGTGTAGCACCTTTCACATCAGGAGGACATCCCAAAGTGCTTCATAGGATATGTTGTAAATTGGGATAGGTGATAATAATAATCCTTGCATTTTGATATAGCGCTTTTCACGTCGGGAGGACGTCCCAAAGTGATGCATACTTACTGGAAACGATTTCATAAAATTGATTCGCCATTGAAGAATACCTGAGCAATTGTGAATTAATGATTGAGTAGGCTATAAAGCTCTTCTAAAATTCAATAATTTAGTTATTGCACATTTCCCAATGAGTAATTGCTTCATTCCACTTATGCACAATGAAAAATATATAATTCAAATTACGGTTCTTGTCTAGCTGCAACAACAATTATTGTAAAGAATGGAATGTACTTTAATACTCTTCAGCAGGTCATGTGAGCTGCCTCTCATAATTCTTTCAAAATTGCTAAGTAGCTATCCTGAAAATGCAACACAGAGATTTCAACTCAAAATAGCTGAAGAGCTGAAGGAGTGAGTCAGAGCTAGGATGATATTTTAGTTTGTGGCTTTATTGTAGACATTCATCCACAGAATACATTTATAAAAAAAAGAATCACCCAATTTGTTTGCAATCCAATGGGTGTTGAAATACGACATTCAGCCCATGGCTATCAGTTTGCTGATTTTGGTGGAGCAGCAGTAATTGATCACCCAGCCATTATTTAGCAAAGCCAAGTCATGAAAGCAACGTAAAAAATGATCCTTACTGAAGACCTCTGCATAATAAATTTATTACAGTATATATATTATTATATATTCTTGTTTAGTCTATTTTTCCCCCAAAAATAATTAGGGACAAGTATCCAATACGAGACACAGCTTTATCCTAGGGAATATCTTTAACTATGGAAAATCTTGGAGCCATTGTATTTATTGCTTAGTTCTGAAGTTGTTCATTATGAACAGTGTACCCTTTTACTGCAAAGGTTGGAGTGAAGGATCTGATTGATGAGCTGATGCTGTTTAAGATTGGTAATTTAAACTATCAATCTTCACTTCCCAGCATTGCCTATTTGAAAGCTTTTAGATTTCGGGAGACCAGAGCGAGGCCATTAACTGGGATAGACATTGAACTAGATAGAAGCTTGGTTTCAGAGATTGTATTTAATTTATTCAGGATCAGTTCTTTGATATTTTGTTAAGCTCCAGGGATAAAAGTATTGTAGTTTTGGTTGAAACCCAACCTGGTCTTTTGCTCCAGTTTGCTCATCTTAAAATGCACATGTATTTATGCAAAACATTTAGAGTTATTTGTTTTATCTGCTGTAAATGATGAACATGCAATGCAGTACACTTTATTTAAAGTTTATATTTCTGCATTGAACCTTATTTGAGTTTAAAATATCTATTTCTGATTTGTTCATTTTCTGTACACAAGTGAGTTATAATATCAACTTATTCACAATTTGTTTTAGTGCTCAATTCACACTTTAGTTTATTTCATGCAGGACTATATAGGCAAAGAACAATCAAATTGCTGTGAATGGATCTATAATCACACTATAGACACATGTGCATTATAGCAAGATTAGAAAATCATTTGCAAATCCTTGTGTAGACTGACATTTGAGCTGTTTAAGCATTTTGATTAGTATTTAGAATTCCAGATGTTGGTATTGTAAGCAGAGATCTGAAATTCATAATTAAGATAATAAATACACAGTCACTATACATTACAATAAATCCTGTCGAGTGCTGTGAGATGTTTTGTCATTGTGAAAATTACTCACTGTCCAACTCCACTTGCTTGGCATCCAATCCCACCTTTGTACAGTGCTCCAAGATATTATCTTACATGAGGGTGCTATATAAATGCAAGTTGTATATCACATGCAAGAATTATTATTATAATAGATATATTATATACTATAATAAATATATTATACTAGAATAGAGCAGGGAGGCACTATGTGTTCCCCTAAAATTTGTAGGACTTGTGAGGAATCATCTTTCTGCTTCTTGGAATCAAGCATTTGGAATAATTTGTCTTCTGAATTAGAATTTATAATTTGTTTTTGCAGGGTATCAAAACCTCATTGCACAAATATTCAAAATAATTCAGCTTTGTCAATTCAAGATGGTTTCTCAATCCTGTGGTGTGGTGTAAGAAATGTGGGGCTACAGATTGTGTCAGCCATTAAAGAGAGGCATGCAATCAGTCTGAAAATCTGCAAAGGCCTGATGGATTGTTGCTTACAGATTATTTGAGCTGGAAGTATTTCTGGAGATACCGTGCTGCTAAAGTACATATTGCGCAATCACGAATTGTTGTCCGAGCAGTAATAGGTTCAAACATATAATCCTCCCAAATCTGATCTTTCAACTGATTTCTATGCAATCTTACAAAGAAGTAAGATAAATCATACTTAATTTGTTGCCATGGTAACCGTTGCTCAGCATTGGGTCAATAATTGAACAATGTCGCCCAGTCATCTTCAGGTCTCTTTCATTGCTCAAGGGTTCACTTGCATTTTTTTTTATATATCCAATTTGCACATTATTTTAAAAAGGTTGAAAAATCTGTCCTCAGAATTTACTCCAGTAACATGAGTGAAATGAACGTAAATATATTGTATACTCTTGTAACGGTAAGATAAGGTATAAGCACAAAATAAACCAAACATAGTAATAAAAAAGACACAAATGCAATGCCTGGTGCAAAGAAATGTTTGAATAAGAAAATAGTGAGTATTGTCATTGGATACTGGAGAGAGTCAGGAAATTCAGAGGATGTGGTAGCTGGAAATCCAGAATTCTTAAAACCCCTGATACCTGATCATTAAATTCGACTCTGCAATTTCAGTAGTCCGTTGAAATCTTTTAAGATCGTATAAAGTACTGATGTGAATTTGCTCAGTTCTCGGCTGGATTCCTGGAGAACTGACTGATGTCTCTTTGGTAAGATGTCAAGAAAAGTCAGAGCTAAAACTGAGAGTTCCAGACCAATGAACCCTGACATTATACCAGAGCAACAAAATTAGTATTTTCTTTGCATTGTTAATCACATTATAGTGGACATGCACAGTCTCCTACTATCTTGAATGGGGAATGATGAAATGAAAGCACTCAGCCCTTCCATCCACTTTGAACATTATTTTTAAATATCAGATTTGATTTTAAGAGCGGATTGTTAAACCTTCCTACTGCAAATTGGCTGCCACGTCAGCTTACTAAATACCAAATTCTGTGAAGCACTTTAAGACATCCTCTTGATGTGTGCTATATGAAATGTAAGGATTATCGTTATTATGGGGATATGGATCTTAAAATAACATTGTGTGACACTGCTCTGCACATTAAACACTAGCTTTAAGTATATCTCACTGATTTGTGCATTGCTTGCAAAGAAAAATAAGCAGATACATTCTGACTTTATTTTCACCAATATGCTACTTCTCTCTGTTGGTGAAAGACTCCATTTTGAGCCAGATATGTATAAATATCAGATATGTATACACTGCTGTGCGCAGTTGGCTGCAGCGTTTTTCTCACAAAATATACAATCAATTCACTTCCAGTATATTCTGTGAAGCACTTTGAGAAGTCTCGAAGATGTGATAAGGCGCTATATCAAATGCAAGGTTATTATTATTATTCGGTAAATATTAATTTTTGAACATAGAAACCTATTGGAATAATTATTTATTGGTATTTTGATGCAGTTATTGAGAACATATTTGTATATTCTATTCCTTGAATACACCAAGAATGGATTTCAATGTGTGCCCCTAGCAATGTTTGCAAAAGTTGAAGGCAATGTGTCACATGGAGCAATCTTCTTTGCCTACAAAATTCAGTTATTGCACTTTACAGTGGATCCTGTGAAGATCTTTGAGATATCCTTCTGACATGAAAGGCATTATATCAGATGCAAGGATTATTATTATAATATTTTAGTTTAGTAAAGTTATTGTCACCATTAAGGATAGGCTTAGAGTTATCCTTAATGTTAAGAAGAAACATTCCAATAAATAATTAAATGCCTTGTCATAAATTAGCAGAAAACGTAAAGTGTCTTTTTGAAACTTATTTCATTTCAGGGTGTTTGTCAGGAAATCATGATCACTTCAAGACCAGAAGTCCGAGGAGGTTAGTTGATGATGGAAAGCCGGTGAATATCTACCACCATGTACAGACCATTGACAAAAGCATGGAGCTGAGGGACGTGGAGATGCACAGAAGCAGAATCAGCATGGAGCAATCTAGACAGAATCTAGACAGAAATACAGACAGAACCAAACGCCATCCTGCTATGATCATCAAATCCAGTTTTCCTCTGATATCAAGCGAACAACCTATTAATTTTGTGGCTAACAGCAACCACCATCTGGAAATTGAAAATCTCCCTGTTCCTGAAGGCAAATTAATATTAGTGGTAAGTATTTTCTTTCTTAAAATAGTTACTTTTATTTGACAGATGTTTGGTAAACAAGGCTCAGTTGGTTGAACATTAAGTTAAATTGATTATTGATGGGTGCAAAAAAGTAGAAAAGTAATAATGTATTTATACTATTTTTGATTTCAGCAGTAAATGTGTCAGCGCTGGTGCAGTGGTAACATTCTCGCCTCTGACTGAGTCAGAGTTGTGGGTTCAAATCCCACTTTGGGATTTGGAATCACATTGTCTAAGCTGACACTCCAATGCAGTACTGGGGGTGCATTGCATTGTTGGAGGTGCCATCCTTCGGATGAGACATTAAACTGAGGCTACACCTGACTGCCTGTTCATGGTGGACGATAAATATCCCATGGCACTTTTCAAAAAGAGAAAGGAGTTTCTCCCGGAGTCCTGGCCAACAAATCTCCCAAATAAAATTGTTTACTCAATCCGTGGCTGTTTGTGGGACACTGCTGTGTTTCCCCAAAAAAGATGTCTCAATGATATGATAAGGCGCTGCATCAACTGCAAGGATTATTATTCTTATTACAGTAAAATGGAGTAGGAGTGACTACCTTATGCATCTTACTCCAAAAACAACAACAAATGACATTTGTACCCATCACATAATGCAAAGTCTTCATTCAGAGCTCCATACATGGTCTAAGATGTGTATGTACACAGTTCTGAGGTGTTAGTTTTTGAACCTGGTTTGATTTTCTCCTCTTATGTTTATATGGCAGTTGGTGTGAATCAAACTGCTCCTTAAATTACCTGCTATCTCAGTGCTGAGAGCAAAGAAATGTATCAAGATCCAATTAGTATGCTCTTATTAATAAGCCTATGTTCAGCACATAACTAACCTTTTGCATTACTGATACTGTAATGGTAATGATTGATCCTCATCATGTTGTAATTGGCACCCATTTTATTCAACGGTCTCTTATTCTGTTTTTTACTCCACCCCTGTTTCAGGACCCCACTTTTTTAAATGAGGATGAAAATAATGTATTCTTTCTAATGCTTTCAAGCTCATGTTGTTCAGAGTTCTGATTCATCATCCAGTTAACCTCATGTTCCACAAGGCAGGTATGATTAATTAATCAATCAAATATGAATAATTGGAAGAAGATTAATAATAAGTAGAAAAATATTATCTACTTTATGGACAAAGGAGCTCACAGAAATCTCTTCAATAGTTGTGTGAGCATAAATGGTTCTGAAAAACTAAACAACTACAATGGATGAAAAAATCTACCAAGGGAGAAAAGTATTCTGTATAAAATTAAAATGGACAATTTACATTCATCAGTAATTATAGTTTCTGAGAGCTCCCTTTAGGAGCCAGATATTTATCTGTTAAGAAAGGCACAGCAGGGAAAATCATAGGAGAGTGTACAGACAAATTGCTTATTCAGTGAATGATTTACAATTCAAAATATGGTTTAAAAGTTGTTGAATTTTTTTAAATTCTAGTACCTGATCTATCACATTCACTTAAAGTCTTATTTAGGCAATTCAATCAATTTAAAATAAAAGACAGATTTTGCTGCCAAATACATTGTTTAAGTTGTTCGTGCCTCCAAGGATCAAAATATAAAATCAATTCACTTTACAGTATATTCTATGAAGCGCTTTGAGATGTCTCGAAGACGTGATAAGGTGCTATATCAAATGCAAGGATTATTATTATTTATGAAATGTCGAGGAATCTCACTTTGTTTTATCTTTACATATACAGTAAACTCCTGATAACTTGTCACCCCAAAGGAAAAGCTTTCAGTGACGAGTTATCTGGAATGGCGAGTTAGGCATATGTATAAATTTATAAATAAATACGGCCGGGATATTGGCAATATGATAACTTAAATCACGATGACAAGTTAAGCCAGGGTCGAGTTATCAAGAGTTTACTGTATTCAGTTTCTGATGTTGACCATTTCCTCTGTTTTGTTACAAGGAGTGGTGTCAAGGTAATGTTCAGAGACTTAATAATAATAATAATCCTTGCATTTGATATAGCACTTTTCACATCTTCTCGACGTCTCGAAGCGCTTCACAGAACAGACTGTAAAGTGTAGTGACTGTATATTTGTGGCAAAATGCGGTAGTCAATTGCGCACAGCAGCGTCCCCACAAAGAGTCGTGGATTGAAGTGACCAATTTATTATTGTTTTTTTCTTGAGGGATTATTATCAGGTAATTTATTACGTTTATTTTATTAAATTTATTAAACTTAACAATTTATTCAAGCATCAACGTATGTAGTAAAAGTATCAGCGGCCGTTTGAATCCACTTATAGTTATAAAACTTGAGAATGCCTGATCATGAGTGACGTCCTATCTCGTTACAAACGCCACACTGAGATCCTAATGTAAGTGTACACTGCAGTGCAGCACTGCGGGAACACAGCACTATTGGAGGTGTGTACTTCACACAAGATGTTAAACAAGTTCCTGTTTTGTTGCTCGGGTGGGTGTAAAAGATCCCATGGCCCTATGTCAAACAGCTGGGAGCTCTCTTAAAATCCTGGCCAATAATCCTCCCTCAACCACCTCCTGCAACAGATTAATTGTTAATTTATTCCATTGCTATTTGTGGGATGTTGCCGGGAGAGATTAACTGCCACAATATCTACTTAACATTCCCTAACCTTCATTGTGCAAAGCACTTTGAGATGTTTTGAGGTAACAAGACATCTTGTCAACTTGCAACTATTGTGTCTAAGATTATGTAAATTATCATTGGAAAATCTGAATAAAATGTTCATCTTAAATGTCAGTACTCTGGGTTTGTCTTGGGAGTGGTGCAATATTATTTAATTGGCAGAATCCTTTCTATTTGGTGCTGGGAATCAGAAATGGTGCTTTTCTCCAGAAGTCTCCTTCAATAGAATTCAGATGATCCAGGCAGGTGAAGTGTTTCTTTATTGTACTTTAATTGATACTTTTTTGCATGAAATTTCTTTACAAGTATTATGTTTCATATAAAAAGTAGCCATCTTCCGACACGTTGATAAGACAGGCATTCAGTACTTAAGTAATAATCTTGAACAGTTGCAAAATGGATTGAAATACTTGCAGGATAATTGCACCGAAGAATGCTACCCATTGTCTTTTTGAACCATTCACACACAAATTTCATTCTTTGTTGTTTTAGAGTATTTGTTTGGAAAGTTATATCATCTGATTTTTAAAGTATACACTACCGACAAAAGTGCCCTTATCAAATGACACTGTACCTGTAGTGAAATATGTTTAATTGTTTTAAACAGAAAAGAAAAATATTCCATGTATGAAAATGTCACTCTTCCTTTGATTTAACTGTACCCAGACCTGACACATTCAGACACAAAGGCTCTATAGAACATCCAGACATAAGGAAATCTGTAAGGCTACTAAACAGTGCTTTACCAAAACCATTGAGGTAATTGAGACTCTTGACAAGCAGTTCTGTGCAGTTGAAGAAAGACTTGCTTCAAGAAGATCTTGTTCTTATCAGGAACTCAGTCCCGTTGAAGGGAGTGGGTGAAATTCCATATGGGGCCCCAAAATGCTACAGTTGAATTTGGAGAAAGAGTTGGTTGGGATGCTAAAAGACACTAAAATTTTCACATTCCAGTTATCCAGTATCAGCCTTTGTCATGGTCAACACAGTAGGCTGTGGAGCAAATCTCCCTCTACTAAGCCATGCTTATAAATTAGGGCTGGCTTCTCTGATGGTTCATTTGTTAAAGCCACTGCCTCATACGAGCTACCGGATACAGAAGGTCTTTGCTTTCCAATCTGTGCTGATCTCGGTTAATGTGGGTGTCAGGTGGTGGAATTGGCCTCAGCACTTCTCGATTAGTAACAGGAAATATCAGACAAAATTCCTGCTCCTGGTCATTGTCAAGTGACTGCTGCTGGAAAATGCACTCGTGTGAATCTGTTCTGAGAAGACAGAACAGGGCTGTGATACTTTCCATGGTTGAATAGCCTGCCCGACAAGATTAGCTTCACTGACAAGATTTACATGTTTAAAAAAAAACCTACTTGGGTGAGTCAGCCTCTTCAGAAAAAGGAGAGAACAAAATTGCAATTGAGCTTCCTTTTTAAATGTCTACATTGTGATACACAACTTTGTGTAGTATAAAGGGTTATTCTAATAGAACTGAAGAACGTTTTTCCCTTTTACTAACATACTTTTACCACTGAGGTGGATTGCATTGTGTCTTTCTTACATTTTTACTGCAAGGTCAGACCTCTCTGACAGTTCGCAATTGAACTAATGCTTTTCTGGAATCGCTCCAAGACATAAGTAGAAAGTTGAGTGTCTTGGGTTGTGTGTATATATAATTGTTCCTGGATTTCTAAAAGAGCCTGGGTTAGCGTCTTCATTGTGTGAAGGGTAATGGGGGAACTACTCTAACCTGGCAAATTGCTTGTGGTCATTATCATTTTGTCATTCATGACCTTGAGCTGCTCTTAAATGCAGTTAATCTCTTAACAAAGTAACTAAATTTTATCGGTCGATTTTTTGAAAAGGATTATTGATTGCAGCAAACAATTCATAACGCTGCTCAAATTTGAGCAGCTGCATTTTTTTGTGGTTTTAATCTTTGGACTGAAAGTGAATACTAGTCCTATTCTTTGACTCAACCCCAAACTGGTCTACATTTCTGGGAAGTTTAGTGTTTACGCCACTAATAATGGAACAAATTGTAAAATGTTGGAAAAGGGAATAATATGCAAAATGTGATAATCACCCTGCTGCATTTCCCCCGCCTCCAGATTTTCCCCCGCCCCTTAGATTTTGAGACAACCTTTGCTTCGTTGTTTTTTCTCTCGAATTATTGCTGCTTACCATTGTTTAAATACCAATCATGCAAAATATTCTGCTCGGATAGATTTAGAGTAATTAATGTTTCTTGAAGAGATTAAGAATTTTTTTTGCCTTTCTTGTTCGGCTGCAGAGATGCTAATGTGCTAATATAGATATTAACATCAAAGGAAGAAAGTAAATGTAACATGCCCCAAAAGACAAGGATGGGATACAATGCAATTCACATTTATAAAGTGCCTTTCATGTTGGGAGGATGTCTCAAAGCTCTTCTAGAATAATGCCGTGTAGTTATTCACCCAAACTGTGAGTGTCCAATTTCATGGGGAGAGGACAACAGCAACAACTTTTTTGGTACTCTTCACATGAGGTAGTGTCTTGGGTACTTAAAGAGGAGGTGACACAGTTAGAAGAGATGATTTTTTTCAGGTGGGAGGGGGCATCAAAGCGAGAGTCAATCCTCAATGCTCATTCAGAGATTTCATAGTAGCTGGAGAGTGGTTCTGGGAATGAAACGCAACATTGGTTGGGTGTTGTACAATTTGTTTGATCAGGTGTATGTCACAACACATGTGGAAACATTTGTCTTCAAATCCCTCCACTCCTCTGCACCCTCCTACCTCTTTGACCTCTCTCCTCAAAACAGTGTCCATTACCTTCGTTCCTCCGGGTCTGGCTTCTTCCTTGTCCCCCGAGTCCTCCACTCCACCCTTGGCGGCCGTGCCTTCAGCCACTATGCCCCGAGGCTCTGGAACTTCCTTCCCTTCCTCACTCCCTTCACCTCGTTTCCTATTTTCAGGTCTCTGCTGAAGACCTTTCTTTTGATCTTTTGACGCATTTGGTCACCTTCCTCCCCCTACCCCTGGCTCGGCCCCGGGATCCGTTTCTGTGAAGTGCTCTGAGACGCCGTCCGGCACGGAGGGCGCTATATAAATCCAAGTTGTTGTTGTTGAAACCCATCACCAGGCTTAAGGGTATCCAAATTAGACTGGGACTTCCACATAAATATGCCACCTACACATGGAAATCTCCCTTATGATGGAACTCAAAAGAGTTCTTCTGTGGGGAGAAAAGTAACCATTTTCACACTGAATTTATAACCTATTTTAATAGATACAAGTGGTGTCATTCACTAATATGCAAATCATGTTATCTTTAAGAAACTAACAGTATAGACATATATTGTATTATGTTTTTCATGGGATCATCGAAGTTATGATATGCAAGAAATCCATTTGTAGGCAAAATTCATTCACTGCAGTTAATTCTGTGAAGCACTTCGAGACATCCTCCTGTCGTGAAAGGTACTATATCAAAAGCAAGGATTATTTATTTATGATTTATTTGGCCCGGTGACTATGCTGATGCTGCAACCAGCTCATATACTGGAGCTAGAAATTCTAACTCTCAGTCCGATGCTCTCTCCCTGTTATTGTTAGGACGACAATACTTTGAGGTATATTACTTTTGTAATAGTATGTAGATTGCTGCTCGTAACAATTTACCACTTATCAAATAGCCAGTATCCTGACAGTACTTAGCACTTACTTTAAAACACAAGTTCTTTATGGCTGCATTGAGCATCGTTTTGAATCAGATGGAATTAGGCCTGTAAATTCTGTGGTGGTTGATATTGCTTCCTTTCGATGAGTTTATTTTCATGATAGCTTTGAGACTTTCTGAGCTGTTTTCTTGAAGTAAATGAGAATGGGGATTGCATTTATTTCTCTTTATGGCACTAAACATACAACAAACATTTGTGACTGTGTGACTGATTCAAATCAGTGTTTTATCACTGTTCATGCTTCAGTGTTGTTCTGTTTGGTGGCAAAATGTGTTTTTGATTGTCAGTTGTCGAGAGGAATTTATTGTAAAGTGTAGTGGCTGTATTTGTTGACTAAATATGGACTACATAAACTGAATAGATTGAGAGTACCTTGAATAATCAGCAAACAAAACAAGGTCATAGCAATGCATTGTATCTGGTATGTCTTTTATGTTATCCCCTGTATGGAGTCTTACAAACTGTAGACAATGTCTCAGATCATAGTTCACCTATGAATGAACAGTCACCAGACTTCACAGTAAAATCCTGTGAAGATCTTAGAGACAGTTCGAGGACGTAATAAGGTGCTATATCAAATGCAAGGAATACATGCTTGTTTTTTAACAAGCTGTCACGGTACACGCAAAAACATGAAATAGCAGTCTTGCAGCTTCTTGTACATTTTGGTGGCATTGAAAGGGCGTAGGTCTTTCTCCGGCAATGGTTATTTCAGAAATCAATAGGTTTTGGTATTCAATAGGTGATCCCCACGCTCACTCAGGATGTGGATGAGGTGACGGTGTAAATGGTGTTTTCCGCACTCCAGACAGCGGCTCTCCTTCATCTAGTTGCATCGGTAAATGCTGCACAAACGCTTTGTTGCATGTTTGTTGAAGGAGTAGGTTGTGTTGATCTACATCTGGGATTACACCTACCCTACTGCTCAGAACCAAAATTTTACTATCTAGCAAACATCAGTGGTCCTATGCCTGTGGACCACAGGCTGAGTAGGTGTCTAGCGGGATCGTAAAGACAGTCACAAATCCGAAAGTGTGGAGGAGCATATGATTTTTGAGTGCAATTTTGACAGCACTGATCAGTATTATGTGGGATTTTCAGAGCTTGCGTAGGGTGAGGCGCCAAAGCTGCAGGATTCTGAGCTATTCAGTGGATCTGAAATTTCAGCTGTTCATAACCATTCACGATTTTTTATCTGTATATTTTGTTTATATAGCCAAGAAAAGAGTCAGACAATTCAGTGTACCATGCTATAAGGTATTTACATGGTGTGCAATTAATGTAAAGTGAACTACAAATACAGCAGTTGTTTGGAACTGCTACATTTATCCACCAGATGTCCCTCTTTGGTAATGATTAATTATTGTTGCGTATACAACCCTATAAAAACAGAGCCCTCCTTCAGAAAGTGTTTCCCATAATTGAAGTACTGAAGCAGTCATTTCGAACCCTAAAGAACTCAAACTTCATAACATTAATTAATAGCCAACACAACTGAAGAGGCGTTAGAAAACAGCCATCTTTATTGTAGCATCCTTAAAGCCCTCCACAGCCTTGCCCCTTCCTATTTCTGCGACCTGATGCACATAATCTGTCTGCTCTCTCTGCTCAGCAGCTGTGACCTCCTCCACGCCCTCTCCTGGCGCGTCCCACCATCGGTTGGACCTTCAGCCTTTCTAATCCAACCTTATGGAACTCCTTGCCTCCTTCAAGGCGCGTCTTGAAAGCCTCCTCTTCAACCGTGCCTTCGGCCACCCTCTCTGCCCTCCATCCTGCGCGATCCGCTTTATATAGTGAGTGTCTGGTGGATTGTTTTGGCTGATGTTCTTCCTTTTCCTTAAAGCATTCAAAGTTTTTCATATTCACAATATGATACAGACGCAAACCCTAGCAAGATTTGGCAATGTTGGAATGTGCATCCTAAAAATAAAACAAGATTCATTAAAAAAATAATAATGTGGTTACTGAATCCACGACTGTTTGTGGGATACTGTTGTGCGCAATTGGCTTTTGCGATTCGCCCACAAAATATACAGTCACTAGACTACAGTATATTCTGTGAAGCGATTTGAGATGTCTCAATACCGTGATAAGGCCCTATATCAAATGCATTATGATTATTATAGGATTCAACACCTTCAGCTCAAATATAGAGCCAAAAGCATTTTCACAAAGGTCTTGAAGAATGTTTTCTCTAACAAAAACTCATTTATGATAATATAATAAAAGTAATCCTAATATTTGATATAGTGCTTAATCACATCATTGAGACGTCACAAAACACTTCACAGAATATACTATAAAGTGAATTGGCTGTATATTTTGTGGGCGAACAAACTTTGAGCGAACAAATTTAACCTTAGTGCCATTCATCAAAGTGCATAATTAGGATTGCATAATCACTCATGATTACTTTTGTCATACGTTTAAATCCTTTCTAAATGGCAGAGTGTCTTTTTAGATGAATATCAGTTCAGTTTCCCCAGCACATTTATTTTTGGGTTAACTTGTAAAGACCGGTGCTTACTGAGGTATAATTTTTTTTAAATGTCGGTCATTCATCCATGTACCTTGTACAAGATGAAACTTGGAGAAATGGAACAATGAAGATACTTCCCTAAACCCAGTGTAAAACAAGGCATTCACAATTGAAGTTTGGCTGCCAATAGTTTTATTGAAACACACACAACTGAACAAACAAATCTGCAACATTTAAGCTTCTTACTTGGCAGCATTTCGACAAACAAATTGATTTTCCACCTGCTTTACAATGTCATTTTATCCTAAAAACAATGGTCTTTCTGATTCTGATTACAATTCAGGAATGAGCCCACTAGATCTGGCACAGGCGTAGAGGATCTGATATTTGTGGAGTCCTGTGGCTCAGTGGTTAGAGCACTCGCTTTGCAAGTGAGAGACCTGAGTTCATTTCCAGGCAGAGGGCGAAACCTTGGGCAAGTTTCCTTACTCCACACAGAGCCTAATAATAATCCCTCCAAAACTAAAAAAACAAAACAGTAATAAATTGGTCATTTTCAATCCACGACTGTTTGTGGGAGATTGCTGTGCGCAATTGGCTGCCGCGTTTGCCCACAAATATACAGTCAATTCACTTTACAATGTATTCTGTGAAGCGCTTTGGGACGTCCTCCCGACGTGAAAAGCGCTATATCAAATGCAAGGATTATTATTGGAGTCCTGTAGCTCAGTGGTTAGAGCACTCGCTTTGCAAGCGAGAGACCTGAGTTCAATTCCAGGCAGGGCGAAACCTTGGGCAAGTTTCCTTACTCCACACGCCTTATAATAATCCCTCCAAAACAAAAAACAATAATAAATTGGTCATTTTCAATCTACGACTGTTTGTGGGACATTGCTGTGCGCAATTGGCTGCCGCGTTCGCCCACAATTATACAGTCAATTCACTTTACAGTGTGTTCTGTGAAGCGTTTTGGGACGTCCTCCCCACGTGAAAAGCGCTATATCAAATGCAAGGATTATTATTATTATTATTATTGTCTCTGCAAATTCTGCATGTTCACAATATAGAAAATGGGTTTTGATACATGATTTGCGTTAGCTTTATGTATTTCAAGGAGTGAATTAATTGATTTATTTAAGTCTACTAAAAAAAACAAGGTTAATTGTCAAGAGGTTAGCTCATTGTTCAGGCATTTTAAATCATACTCAAAGGAAAATTAGTACTGGGAGGATCATAGAGGCCACAGGACATCCACTTCAATGCAGAAGTAAAGCAGATGCTATCTAGTGACGTCAGCCAATCAGATCCCCACGGAGAGCATCCTTTGCCCATCATTGACATGACTAATTGGTCTAGTTCCAGACCGAGTGGGAGCTGTTTCTTATTTTTAACTCAGTCCCTGATGGTTTTTTTGGGGTTTAACAAACACTGAGGAAGAACTGGGTTAACCCTCAGATTGCAATACATCTGCGGAACTTCCTTTTGAAGAAAAAACTACTGAAGGAAAAAAAACACCTTTTTCCACCGAATTTCTAAAGCTGTCTCTATCAAGTTCAGTTTCCTCTTTTAACCTAAACATTTTTTAACCTTCACAATATTACATTTTCTATAACAGCTAACTCTGTCTAAGGCTTGAATGTGGCTGTTATATCAGGGTTGTTCTTGCACTTTTCCACTTCTGAAAAGAATGCAAGAAAAGCCTTATTGTATTATACTTCACTCAACTCTGCCTCCAAATCCATTCCATTTCGTAAGCTTTGCTTGGTTTTAGTTGATTGATATTGCAATGTTCATTGCTCAATAAATGTTTTCCAATTTGTTCATCCTAAGATTCAGATACATTGCCTACAATCTGGCAGTCTTACTGTAATTTATAATTTATCAGGGTTTGAAGATCTCTCTCATTCTCCGCTTCCTCATACAAAATAAAGCCTTTGAAAAACCAAGCTTGACATCGCTTGTTTGCGACCTTATATTGTTTTTTGTGCTACTCTTTTCAACCTTGGTGATATTCAATGCTTCATCCCCCACTTAGATTTATCATGAAACATTATATACGAGTAAATTAAAATCTTCACAGTAATTAATCATTGAACAGTAGAAATTTGTCTATCAGGAAATTTCTCATTAAAATACTGTAACATTTCATGAGGACTTCCGTGCACATCGCATAATCTTTCCTGCCCTGTTTTTGGAAATGGGTTTCATCTTTTGAAGGATTTATATTTTTCTCTTTGCAAATACAATCTTGCCTGCAATTTAGGTGGAGCTTTTCGTAGCGGATTGCAGAAATTAAATGGAGGCTGAACTGAACCATAACAACTGATAATTTGATAATGAAAGGAAATTGATAGGTTCACATTTCGATCCAACAAAAAAAAAGTCTAGCCTGGCTGAATTTGAAATGGATTAAATGAGACATTCTTAGGCACTCTTCTAATCTGACAAGTAGGGAGTTTGTGTAGTCGAGCCTCGATGTGATAAATGTGTGGATGAGGGTCTGGGGTGAGAGACCGTGGCAGAGCTGGGCAACGTTGCGGAGGTGGGGGTCGCACAGGACGCTGAGGTTCCATATTAGCTCCAGATCCCAAACACCAGCTCACGTGTGGATCTCTGACTATCCAGCACCTTGGAACATCCTCCAGACGTGAAAGGAACTATACAAATGTAAGTTGTTGTTGTAACCCTAAAAGGTGTTGCGTTCTCATTTGCTTCATGTTATGTGCTTGACTTGAGACTGAGATTGTACACTGGCAATGTCTGAGGAGTGAACCTGCATGAGTATTTTTATACAGTGCAATTTTAAAAAAAAGCAGTTAGTGCACAGACAGAGATTAATTATTGTGCGAACGGAGACGACATTTTCCATTGATGTATAAAACACATACCCTTGTTGTAGTGTGTGGGAGGAGAGGGAGAAATTGATTCTCATGTACTCATATGAGTAGTGCTTTCACTGCAATGAGAGTGTCTTTCCATTACATTTGATGGGTGGATGGAATATTAGAAGTTTATCTTTAAGCGATTTTACTCTATCCAGTAAGTGGCTTTCACTAAAACATTATTACAATTACCACAGCTAATGGGAGGTATTATCTGGAGTCCAGGTGTGAATCACCTTCATATATCCAGCTTGGTGTCCACCTTGATTAGTTCGAAAAGTTGTATTCAGCCACTGCTCAAACTCCCTAACTCCAACTGGTAGGACCGTTGATCAATGAGTAGGAAAGTATGTCCGAGATGTGGGCAGGAGGATGATGGCAATGCTCTCACGCATTTCATGTTGAGTTGTGTTGCTCGCTGGGAAGCTCACAGGGAATTCATGGTACCTGTTATCAACCTAATAAGAGCTCAAACCTGCAATTGTTGATGTCAGATGACTTACTAATGACTATCCTCCTTGAGGGAGAAAAATGTGGTTTCCTTGCAGCTGAGTTGCCTCCAAGGGTGCTTTGTGATGGCGTTTCGGTATCGAGTCAACCATCTGTGACAGTCTCAATAAGCCTGTTCTCAATAGCCAATAGTTCCAGAGCCAGGCAGGTCTGTAGTATTTTAGGGCACTGCTGACAGACCAGCGTCCTTGCTTGTCAGCAGGACTTGGAGGGGCAGACAGGTCACTGGAAGCAAAGATTCTTCCCACTCAGATCCTAATGGTAGGATGGTCAAACAGCGAGAAGCTTGCCAGACAGTGTTCTCAATAGTGAACTATGGTGTTTTAATTGATTATATTCCAGCAATACCTCAACTCTGGGGTCCAGCAGACACTGGGATCCACAAGCCTTGGCTCTCAGCAAATTGCACCTAGATAAATAGGATGCATACCTCCAGGGAGAGAGTGTGCATTGCATTCCAGACACACGGTAAATTCCAAATGTAGGTGTCACATATGTGGAACTTTCAGTCTGGTTTGGATAATCTTAAACTAGGTGATGGATTTCCGTTTGTGTCAGATACCAAACAATTATTTAAATTACATCTATATTGTGGTGAAAAATATGGTATGTGAAACAATGCTAATTTTTACATCACATATGGCATCCTCATTGCACTTCTGTAGTGAGGGTCTTTTGTAAGGGTATTTCTGTGTGTCGGGTGTGGCGAGGGCAATATTCTATCCCTTATTGCTTTTAAAAAAAAACTCCTGACAATTAGATCTTGTGCATTTTTTGACCGAATATAATTATCCGTTTCTTCTTCATCAACAAATACAGGAAATAAAGGAATTTGTTTGCTTATTACTTGGATAGCTGATCCCTAGAATCATGCTTCCTGTTCTCTAAACCAAGGGAAGTCCTTATGACATTCCCACCACTTAACAAGTACCATCAGACAGAGTGCATCTGATAATCAGATGTCTTATCGTGACTGGTTACATCCGTCCACCTACAATCACACTTTACCATCAGCCAGATGCCCTGAGCTGTTGTTTACATTGTGTAGATTAAATATTGGGCCATCGTCCTTTTTGCATCGATACGTGTGTAAAGTTCAGCTTATTTGCAGTCTAAATATTTACGTGTTGCGGAAGCATTGCTGTCACTTTTATAATTATTCTTTTGAGGAACACAGCAGAGGAGGATTAGATTTCAGAAGGAAGGTTAAAAAGCCTGTGATGTTTCACTAATAAAATAACAAATTATCCATTAGACCAGTAGAAGGTTAAATATTTGTAAACCGTATGTATGAAGAAAGCAAGAATTACTATTCCACTTGAGTAATTGTGGCTTTTGATGTTTTGGATGCCAATTTTATTTGTGCGCACACAGGTTAGATAGTGTTTTTAATTCAGTTTGTTCATACAAGAGTCTTAATGATAATCAAATCTTTGTTCCCACTTTAATTTGGAGCTGGGATGTGATTAACAACTTGCATTGTGATAAACGCAGAGAGAGATAGCATTCATCTGTGACATAGATTCTGCTGGCATAGATCTTAGGATACCTTATGGAGACACCCGAGGCATACAGCGACAGAAAATGCAACCAAAGAATTCAGGTTGTAGGATTTTGAGAGTTTGGCTTCCAGTTAAATTAACAAAATTTTTTTAATCAAAAATCCCTGCTTCTAAAATCAACCTTGTTTTCCAAAATTATGATTTTTATTTATACCAAAGAGAGGATCACATAGATTGAACTGGTTGTGATTTTTAATTTAAATTTTTTAGCAGATTATGGTGTCATGTGGCCTATGTCCATCACAGAGCTACAGCTCATGATGTAAGTTTCTATGAGATTACTAGCTTTTAATTACTGCCATTAGTCCCTGGGTAAACAAGTATTTCTGGCTAGCAAATCAGAAATTTCTAATGGCATAAAATCATTGGTTATGTCACAGCAAATTACTGACGCATTTTAGAAAAGAAGATATTTAACATTTACAAAGGAACTTTCTAAAGCAATGTCATTTTAAAAAAAAAATTTATCTCAGGAAAAAATAACCGAGAAATCCAAAAGCCCTAAATATACAACTATGTACCTTATTGTTATGTTTGAATAGTATTCTACAGAAGTTCACCCAGTTGCTATTATTGCTGCTAAGATATTAAATGAATGGAAATTAATGCAAGCACATACAAACACAGGTCAGCTGGTTTGTATTTGGAATCATTACCTTGTATAAAAAAGCAATAACCCATATTTTAAGAAACAATATTTGTACACTATCGAAACATTTCTTGTTGGGCAAGTAGAATTATTTTTATAAAAGTGCAAATCAATCCAGAAATTTGAAACGATCCAGTAAGACTTATTTTTTTCAAAATACAGATTTAAATTAGACTTGAAGCATAAATATGTTCTAATTATTCATTTTTTGAATCCTATTATGGTGTGTATATTAAATAACAACGCAGAATTCAAATGTTACAAACAGAATAAGAATGTGTTGTACAAACAACAGATTGGTTATTGCATTAGGTTGTGGGATAAGCTTTAGAACATACTATGTTTCTAATAATAATAATCCTTGCATTTGATACAGCGCCTTATCATATCTTCGAGATGTCTCAAAGCACTTCACAGAATACACTGTAAAGTGAATTGACTATATATTTTGTGGGCGAAACGCAGCAGCCAATTGCACACAGCAGTGGTTAAATGTTTGACAATGTTGTTCAGAAATGATTTAGTTATATTCTATCACGTTTAAATTTAATTCCCCAAAAAGCCTGAAACCAGGGGTTACAGCACATCACCAAATAGGTAGCCCATAAAGACTGGGATAGTCAGTGTCAATGAAAATAAGAACTATCCCTTAGGGTACTGCACAGTGGTAGCTGTTGTGCAATAATGATCACAAAGCAAGTGTATTGTTTGGCCATCTCTCTACAGTCCCTAGTGGATGTGCACTCTTATGAATAAAAGTGCCCAGGTTTTAGCGGTCCTCCCTTTCAAAGTACTAAATTGATTGTGCAGAGAGTGGAAGTGCTGCTTGTCTTAATGGATGCAGTTCGCGTGAGGTTATTATTAAACTATAATAACTTATATCTCAAGGTTGTACATGGATGAGGTTAGGAGTCCAATGTGAAAGTCTCATCGATCTGTCCACAACCTGAACATGAAATGGAACATAATATTGTTGCGCTGACCTGCCCAGCCTGCTTTTATTTAGTCTAGCACAGCAGGGCAGTGTGCATATTAGCCATCTTTGCACCTTATCCAGAGATGAAACTTAATAAGAATTATTCTGAATTTAATTCAATATCTTATTAAACATTACACTGTTTTCAACTGCAAACCACTAGTACCAAAATGTCTGCTTCTTAAAGCCCTTGCACAGCAACACCAACTAACAAAATATTAATATTTTCAATAATGAGATAATTGTGATATTGAAATTTAAGGTGATAAATTAAAGGATAGTCATGTTTTTACTTTCTTATTTATCCATTTAACAATCATCCCTGCGCTGTCTATGCAAGTCTTCCTTTAGCTTATCTTGGACATGTTCATATGTGCTGCCTTTGGCTCAGGACTTTGTTTGCTTTTCAAGTGACTGTGCTTCCCAAAGACAAGGCAATTAAGGCGTGGGAAGATCAGTGCGAATAGGGTGAACCGCCTTCAGTAATATCTGTTGGGTAATTTAGCAAACCCCTACTCACCATTATCGCTTTTAAAGGGGCTTTTACCTCTTGTAACCTCCTCGAGCAGGATTGGTAGATGACTAACACTTAGATTTATCTGCAACTTAACACCAGGCTGAAACAACAGGAGGCTGAGCAGTAATGGAATCCATCAAATGACTGGTGGTCTTAAGTGCTAAGCAATACTTGGACTCTGAGCTTAATCATAGCAGTGTGAGTCAGAGCTGCTGTCAAGCCTAGTTATCGGATTAGGCTTTCTCTGCTCCTGTTTGCAACTGGAGAACATACATTCTTGTATAAGGAAGATCCAGAACTTTCACTATGTTGGTAGATTTCCAAATGGCAAATCTTCATTTTGTTTGGATGCTGCTGCCCTAATAGAACCTTGTAAATTATATATTGGCTCCTAACTGTTCTTTTTTTTCTGTTAATGTAGGCGATAATTAATCAAAAAGATTTCCTAATTGGTAGGGTTTACCAAAAGGATTGTTTGACGTTTCCGTGTGTGTTTTGTGGGCAATATACATTCTGTATATTTTCCAGTGAAAATGTTAATGATGTCGGAAAGTGAATCAAAATGAATACTATCCATAAGGAAATTATAACCTCACACTCACTGGCATCTGAGAACCTGAGATCGAGGGGATGGGTGTAGTACACACAAATAAAATTTACAAGGCTCACAAGCAGGTTTTTCTCCAAAAGGCTTTGTTGCTCGGTACTATTCAGGTGTGAGGATACAGAACAACATCAAAATACCAGGCCTGTCACTCACAGCTCCCAAGGGAGTGTTTAATTTCTTTTGCAATTTCTCCAGCTGTTACTTTTTGAGGTGTTTTAGTCTGAGAAAACATTAGAAGTAAATCACATATTATGTTCGGTTAATATTAAAGAACAAGGAAATTTAAATGTTTTTTTTTGCTCTTTCAATTTTTGAAGCACAAATAGTGGTCGAAGATCTTTGGAAACTCAGTATTTGCACTGAATTAGTGGATGTTACAGGTTCAAAAAATGCCTGGGGAATCTCCCTGGGGGAATATACTCTTAACAGATCAGAGACAAGATAGATCTTTGCAAATAATAAGAGGCAGTCCCTTTGCAGTGCAACAGGGGTAAATGTGGTTATTGGCATATTAGCTGGAGACACGTATACTAGATGACAATGGATTTACAGCAGTTGGAAAATGAGAAGAGGATTGTTCTGAGGAAAGCAGGTCTCCGATCAAATGGTAACGTTGTGAGGAAACATAAGACGGTCTGTCGGGTTGTGCAGGGTATGCTGTACATCTGCGCTCTCTGGCAAATCCTCAAGGTGAGCTGTGAAAGGAGTGCGAATTAAGTCATCGTCTAATGTATTCATTCTGATTCGATTCATCCAAGTCTATTGAAATGTTTGACATTGCATAGTGATGCCATGTGCAGATAAACAAGAGATTAAAGACTGGGGTCTGTTTTGTGGGATTTCAGAATGGTGGTGATCTTGTTAGCACTTTTATTCATTTAATGCTGGATATTTTGTGCATGTATTTATTATGATAGGGATTTATTATGCTAGGGATTTTCTTTTTATAATGCTATCTTAAAATACAAATTTCTGTATTATGTTTAATATTTTGCATGAGAGAATATCATACCATATGACTAGGTTTAATTTTTTTACAGTCTTACACAATGTATTAATGTAAAGGTAATCATTGCATGGTTTAAAAATAGGTCTTGCTATCTCTCAGTGTTAAACAAGGTGGTCGTGATCTATTCTGAGAGTGCTTCTTCTTATGGAGGAGGTAAATAAATAGCGGAGAGTATAATTTGGCTCGTTATTTGGCTAATGAGAAAGGCCTTTAGTATTTCTGAGTTTTACGACATGCCTTTGTGAAATAAAACACAATTTCCACTATCTCAGAGGGAACATTCTATTCAACACGATTTGTTCTAACAGTGGACGTTCCTACGAGTAGCCTTCCCCACATCAGAGCAGGAGAGTTTACCTGGAGAGTTGATATAGTTGTCGATCACTTTTCCATTTCCTATTGCTGTTTCCAGTGGACACTTGTGTTGTAAGATATTGACATGCACAGAGGCAGTTGATCAACGACGCAGAGGTGAAAGGAGAGATTGAGAACGAGCTCTTATTGCGACAACACCAAGGTCGGATATTTGTTTTTTTAATGTTTAATTAAATTACACTAAAGTTTAGTGCCTGCGTGTTTTGTAGGCAAGCATGTGTGTGGGGGAAGATATCATACCTCTTTGCTCCTGTCTCTACTCAACAGGTTATTCTGGACAATATATAATAAATATTCCTTGCATTTGATACAGAGCTTCATCACGTCTTCCAGAAGTCTCAAAACTCTTCACTAGAATATACTGCAAAGTGAATTGACTGAAAAGCCAACAAGATTATGACAGCATCTATCTTGAAAATCTCATGAGAATACACACTTGAAAGGTTTCCATAATTTCCTCGTTGTTTGTGTGAACAGGGAAGTCCTGGTAGTGATTTAAACGGCCCAGTGACATTGTAGACTCCACAGGAAGGATGAGTGTCACTCTAGTTTCAAAATAGAAACCCTGGTGGACCACTGGACCTGGTTTACTTTTATTTCTTAATAGTAACTACTTGTGCAGCAACTGTGGTAAACAAATGCAGAAACCAGTGAGTGCGGAAGAAATCTCTTTCCAAAAAAAAATCTGTGTTTTTTGGAAGAAAATGTTTGCGAGATACAGCTGGTAAACTGGAACATGAATTGACAGAATATATAAATCGAGCATCACTATCAGAATTGGTTATAGATTTTTAAAAATGTCCAACAACTTTCATGTGTACAGTGCCCCGCATGCAGGGTAGCATCTCAAAGTCCTTGACATTGGTGGAGCGCAATGATGAGCTCGGTGAGGGAGGAGGTGGCAGGTGATCATAAGAGGAAGGTCTTCAGAAGAGACCTGAAGGCAGAGAGTGGGGCAACCCTTTTCTTTTGCTGTTTGGTCTCTACGAGGAGATTCTTTGTCCAGCATCAAATAGTCATGCATGTTGTGAGCTTCACCACAGCTAATATCAACACCATTGTTTCCGGTTTCCCCCACTTCTCTATTTCCCCCACCCCCCAATGAAGTGCCCCAGATAAGCACTGACTAAGCTTGACAAAGAGTCAGTCACGTCTGGGATTGACAGGAGGACCATTAAACGGCGATCCAACACACAGTTCTGGGAGATGTCAGGGGCCTGAAATTCCACCTAGTCCTAGCCTGTAATGGCCAGTTTTTGCTTAATAGCCTAACCTCAAAACTTAAGATGGCGCAGATTAATGGAAAAAGTTTAAAATTCAGTCCTAATTTGAATGCCAGTTCTTCTAAAGAACTGCAGACAACAAGTTCCCAAATCAAGATTGAAATTAAGAATATTCCACAATTCTGCTGCTTGTTAAATTTTAAACCAGTTTTACAGGTTAAAGTGAACATTCAGGCCCCTCCTCAAGCTTGTAAATAATTTATCAAGTATTCAAGGAAGGAATGATTCTGCCATTTGTCAATCTACAAGTTGCTAAATTGTGATTATGTGATGAAATACATACTTCATTGGTCAATAATTAGTGATACCTTGTCAGAGCACCATCATATTTAATATTTGATATTTAATGTTTTTTTAAAGCAGATTAACTACTGAAACTGAATCTTGCTTCACGCTGGTATTGTGAGACTTGAGTGTCAGTATTTCATATGATATATGGAGAAACCTACATAGTAAACTGTGATATCACTTTTATTAACTGTTGAGTGATCTAGGACCTTCAAATGATGATCTATTGGCTTTCCCATGATTCAATAAAGTTATTAAAATGAAACATGAAAGTGACTATGGAAAGTCAATGTAATTGGATTCAGGATCAGTATGTGCTAATAAGAATCCTCCATTATCTTTTATGTTCACAGTAATTTGTGATTGAACTGGAGAAAGCACTTTCATTTTGAAAAGCAGTTAGTTTCCTATCCCCTGGCAACATTTCTCCAGTTTAATATGTGCTTGAAATAAAGCCATAATTGGAACGTTTTACAGCTGTTTTGCTTATAGGTGTCAATATCATCCCTGCATTTCCAATCAGTAAAATCATTGTTTTTCAAAAACAAGTTTTCTTCTTTTGTTATTTAAGATTTCACCTAAGGCCTTAATCAAATTCAGAAACTAAACACAGCTTTTAAAGTGGAGTCCTGTAGTTCAGTGGTTAGAGCACTCGCCTTTCAAGCGAGCCACCTGGGTTGAATTCCAGGCAGGGCGAAACCTTGGGCAAGTTTCCTTACTCCACGCGCCTAATAATAATCCCTCCAAAAAACAATAATAAATTGGTCATTTTCAATCCACAACTGTTTGTGGGACACTGCTTTGCGCAATTAGCTGCTGCGTTTCGCCCACAAATATACAGTCAATTCACTTTACAGTATATTCTGTGAAGCACTTTGAGACATCTAGAAGATGTGAAAAGTGCTATATCAAATGCAAGGATTATTATATTATTATTTTAGACCATATGACAGTACAGGCTTGATAAAGTGCCAAATAAAGCTAGCTATATAAGACATAACATGATTACCAAATCTTAGTGGTTTGTGACTAATGTATGTAATATAGATTAAATTAGCTCCAAAATTTCAAACAATTATGCTTATTGTATTTTGCTGGCAATAAGCATTGTAATGATTGTTACAATGCAAGTGTTGATGCGCTTTAATGTAGAAAATTATATTGGTGTTTCGAAAACGAGTTAAATTGGCCAATGGATCACTTTTTCAATGTTACTTGTCTCTTCAGGCTGCAATCCTAATTTACTTTGATTGTCTAAAACATAAGTAATTTATCTTCTAGTTGCTATAACAATATCAACAAATAATACTCCTTCAGGAAATGATCATATTTGTGCTGACTATTAAAAATGGGAATGTTATAATTTAATTGTTCGAAATGAGAAAATCAAAGCCCCCTTCACATATCTGCAGAGTTTACACTAGACAAAAATGCAATTAGTTGTCTAATTGCTCTGAAATATATCCATTGTAAGAACTTGCTAGCATTCAGGGATTAGTTCTGTACTTGTTATGATTCTGCTGCGGTGCAAGGGAAGGATATCCTTGAAGTGTTAAAGTGTTGATGCATTGGACTTGCACTTGATGGCAGATCGGAGGAGAAACATCAATATAATTTTCACATAATTTGGAACAAAACATTGGCAGTACATTTTTAATGATTTATCAATGTAGTTATTTCCTTCCTAGAAATATGGTTCAATTAAATGTGAACTTGGAGATAGCACTAAGGGCTGAAGAAACAAATTGCTGTTAATTAATATAGCAGGCATTGCCACAGTGACAGGAAACATGGTTTATGTTCTAACCTCTGTAGGAAGAGGTTTAAGAAACATCCGCAACAAAAGGTATCCTCGTGCATTTTAATTACAGCCAAACATTTAACCTTTCCATCTGAGAAAAGATATCAGCCTATTCCTGTTTTGTCGTGGTAATCAAGGCTCTTTACAATTTATTGTGTACAATTTACACGCTACTGAAACTCTGGTCCATGCCTTTATCACCTCAAGGCTGGACGATGGGAACTCTCTCCTCGCCGGCCTTCCCGGCACCTCCCTCCACAAGCTGCAGGTCATTCAGAACTCTGCAGCTCGTGTACTGTCCCGCACCAGGCTTCGGGACCACATCACTCCCACCCTCACTCGCCTCCACTGGCTCCCCATCCTCCAGAGGATCGAATTCAAGATCCTCATCCTCACCTACAAGGCCATTCACGGCCTTGCTCCCTCCTACCTCTCCGACCTACTATCCCCCTACCTACCTGCCCGTACCCTCCGTTCCTCTGGCTCCGGTCTGCTCCACATCCCCCGCCCCAACCGCCCTACCATCAGTGGCTGGGCCTTCAGCCTCTCAGCCCCTAGGCTCTGGAACCCCATTCTCCAGTGCCTTCGCCGCCTCCTCCCTTTCCTCCTTCAAGGCCGGTCTCAAGACCTTTCTCTTTGACAGTGCCATTCAGCTCCCCTCTCGACTCTCTACCCCTTCCTCGCTCCCTCCCTTCCCTCCCCCTGACCATTTCCCCCCTGCTCGGGTCCTGACCCAACTGTACAGCACCTTGGGACGTCCTCCCGACATGAAAGGCACTCTATAAATGAAATCTTGTTGTTGTTGTATTCCCTTTTTGTCCACCATAGTAGAGTTCATCCTTTTAATACAGTTACTGGATTGAAGGTCATGCAAAAGGCATCAAAGTCTATCAAATATTTAAAACCTCTGACTTGCTTTGTCTCTTATTTTGTAGCCGCATGTTACTGTAATACGTATTGATTAGAGAGAAGGAAAAAACACATCATGTGGTATCTTCTACATAAGGAAAGTGAGGGTCACATAGACTGCAAATACAGATACTTTTTGACTGGGTAAATTTAACATGCTTTCTTAGCGGTTAAATTGCATAAGAAATTAAAAATCCTTGATTTTTTTTCAAACAAGCAAATTAATCAAGCATTACACATACGAATAATAAATAATAATACCTTAATGTAATGTCATGGTTTGATATTTTTGATAAATGATTAACATTTGTTCAGATGTTCGACATAAAGAAAATGTTATAAACTTTTAGAGATGCAGAACTGCAGGATATTACTTTTTTGGGGTTAGTTGGGTGTTTGACACACGTGGAAACTCATCACCTTGCTTAAGAGTATTCAAACCAAATTGAGAATTCCATGCTTCCCACCTAAATATGGAAATTCCAGAGATATTTGTTGGGATAGAATGTGCACTCCATCCCTGGAGGGACGCATCCTGCTTACAATACAAAATTACATTTGTATAGTGCCTTTCACATCAGGAGGATGTCCCAAGGCGCTGGACAGTCAGGGATTTGATATAACGCCTTATCACGACTTTGAGGAGTTTCCAAGCGCTCCACAGAATATATTATAAATTAAATTGACTGTATATTTTGTGGGCGAAATGCGGCAGCCAATTGCACACAACAGTGACCCATGAACAGTCGTGGATTGAGTGACCACATTATTATTTTTTTGGAGGGATTATTACCCTCGGAAAGTGATCTGCCTACTGACTAACAACTGGATTCCTACTTACTGCTGGAATCAAACCCAGGTCTCTCGCTTGCAAGGCGAGTGTTTTAACCACTGAGCTGCAGAACACCACAATGGGGAAGGGAAGCTGGTGGAGCCAAGCAAGGCTGGTGTGATGGGGTTATAGAGCCTGGTGCAGGAGAAGACATGAGCCGCAGAGTTCTGGAAGATCTGCAGCTCGTGGAGGGAAGAGTTGGGAAGGCCGACAAGTAGGGAGTTGGCGTAGTCGAGCCTAGATGTGATGAATGCGTGGATGAGGGTTTTGGTGGCATGAGGGTTGAGGCAGTGGCAGAGCCGGGCGATGTTGGGGATGGGGGAGGAAGGCAAAGCGGGTCATGGCACAGATGTGGGATAGAAAGGACAGTTGAGTCAAACAAGACTCCAAGGTTCCGGACTTACTTGGTGAGATGGAGTGTGCTTCCCTGGATGGTGATGCTGCCAGCGCCTGAGGTGTGAAGGTGCTGATAGGAGCCGATCATGAGAGCCTGGTTCTTATTGACGTTCAACTGAAGAAAATTAGCTCTCATCCAGGATTTGATGTCTGACAAACTTAATTCTTGATGTTTGACTTCAGTATAACTTTGGTATGTTAGATCCGAATGAGTCACTATCGGCACTTTTAATATGAGACCTTTAAAATGAGGCCATGCACCTTTCTTTGATTTTCTTTATACTGCTTCACTTTTACTGCCACTATTATTTAGCATCTTCAAAGATTCTGATGTACTTCTGTGTGGCAGAATTTTTTTTGCAACATTTATCTTATAACAAGCAACAATAATTGCCGTTACACAGATTTCTCCCACATTTTTGCTGTTCATTTATGGAATACTCCCCCTTCCAAACATCAAAGAATTGTAAACATTTGCAACTTTTATTACCTCATTTAAAATATTTACTGTGTTTTTTTTTCAGACACGTTATTTCAAGTCAATCTTGGCATTTAAAGGCAAGTTGCTGTTTTTGTTTCAGGCAATGCAAATGGATGTAAGAAAAGTGAACATCACGTTACTTCGGATATTCCGTGAAGGAATAGCAGCTGCCTTGGGCCTTTTACCACAGCAAGTACATATTAATCACCTTAATGTAAGTTACCTTGGAGCCTTAATTTGCAGAAACCATTTGCATTAGCCTCTTGCATCAGTTAAAATGATGAAGTGTTTTTGTAAAGGGCTCTAACCCTGCTGTCAATGATGGAACTGTTATCTCTGTGGCACTCTGGACACTGGGAGATGGCATTCAATTTGACTACACGTCATTGGAATACACTCTTCCATTTTAAGTAAAGGAAATTTTAAAGAATGATACTTAATAAGCGTTTCACTCTGACAGCCGTGAGAGTCCAATTACAGTATATCAGAAGGCCAAGTTATATCAAATTCGTCATAGCCACTGCACAGGTAAAGGAATTTTTCCCAAGCAATTTGGGCTTTGCTCCAAATGTGCATAAATGCTTTGCATAACCTTTCTAGGCAGAATTTATAACTTCTAAAACATTTATATTCGTTCATTTAAGTGAGTACTTAAGGTCCTGACAACTTTTTGCCAAGATTGATTACCAAGTTTGGGCCCTATTTTCTTAGTGGCAAAAACGGAGATGGTCCTTGAGCTGGGACAGGAATGATTTGTACAGAATTTATGGTCAAAATATCATTAATCAGAAGAACATTGTGATCCTCTCCTATAGCTAAAGGGGTATTCCTATCCCTGCAGCCCTGCATGTGTGGTGGATTATCATCTTGTGCTTTGTAAACGGCAAGCTGCACTCATACCCCCAGGCTGCATCTGGAGCACCACTCAGTTCCATAGCTCCACTCTTTTCATAGAGAGCAGACAGGAAAGTGCGTAACTCCTCATCTCCCCCCCTCCCCCTTCCCACCCTCAAGCAATGGCACAACTTGAAGATTTTTATAGTGCCATTAATCTTTCTCATCACAGAGAGCCTTAAAAGCATTGAAAAAGCACTCTCTGCCATTGGACAGCCACTAGCAAGAATATTGATGGAGGTCACCAGTGGGTTTAGCATGCTCTGGGTCAAACCATTGTATTGACGTTAGGGGTTGTTGGTGGTGGGGAAAGCAATTGTTCACGCCACAAACTAGTCAATTATAATCTCCTGAAATTCTGAAAAAAATGCTTTAACCATTCACTCAAAGTATGTTAGCAAAGCTTATTTACCTCATTTCAGGAAAAAGTGCAATATGGGGAATGAGAATGAAGCATTAGTCCCATCCAGGGCACGACTGGGAGCAGTTTATGGGACAGAAATCAGTAAGAGTTGGAATATTCAGAACTGTAATGTGGGATAAGCTTTGAAAGAGCAATGCAGGAAAATGCATTGATTAATAAGTTACACAAATGTTGTCCTTATAAAATGCAAGCTTTGTGTTTGAAAAATACACAGGAAAAGAAAAACTGCATTGAGTTTTACGTATCTTCAATGAATGATAAAACTGGCATGTTACACCCGGTTCCATCGGAAGAAGTGATGCAGTCACTCAATGTAAACATCCTGCATCAAAGCCTCTCACAGTTTAGCATAACACAAGTCACACCTGAGGTAAGCTACCAAATATTTTTGAATGAAAATGTCTGAGCTTAAACATAGCATTTTAGGAAACATCTGAACATTCGTAAGAGCTGTCATTTCAAAGCCACTACTGAATCACTAGTACATCTATATTAAGACCTGAGCTGAGCCAATAAAAGGTCTTGAGGAAAATAGTAGCATTTTGAGTTTTTTAGGGGACAAGATAGTGCAAAGCCACCACGAACAAGAACACATGTTTATTCCAGCATTTTAAAAGTGTAACTTGACTGGATGAAACTAAATTGGCCATCAATAACATCTTCATTTCCTTTTCACAGTTTTCATTTACAGCCAGCCCCATTCTTTTGTTGTTAAACGTGAAATGAATAAAAAGCAGCTCGATGCTATGATGGGAGGTCTAGAATGGGTGTTCTGGAAGGATGAGATCAGATGGGTCAAAGGGCCAAATTTATCTGGACTATTCTTGTGATTTTGTGAATAATATAAGATTTTGTGGGAAGTTGTTGTGAATTTTTAGTAAACGGTATTTAATGACGAAGGAATTCTGGTTGGCTGAATTGGCAGATCTCGATTTAGTGTGGTTAGTTGCCCAAGGGTGTTTATGTTTTCACTATAGCTGGATTCCTTTCGGAATGGGAGCGGGCAAACACATTATCAGTGTGACTGTCAGACTTGTTTATTAGAGTAGATGTGACAGTAGTCTGCAGGTATTTACTCTGACACTCTGAGATTCTTGCACCAACTGCAAGAATCTCACTATACACTTGCACTTAATCTCCTGCTCCAAATAAGAATGAAGACCAATTTCAAGTACTGCCTCAGATCTAAAGGTAAATGAATATTAAGACACATCTGCTCTAATCCTTCTGGCACAATGCACAGGTTTGTGATCAAAGCAGTGGTTCAACAACCAAGGTTTCAGTCTTTTTTCATGCTCATCTGTACAAAAAGACAATGGAGAACAATCCTAGTGAAGTTCCCTTACTTTAACCCCACCAGACAGCTGCACAGAGAGAATCAATTGTGATGTTTAAAAGTTGAATTGATAGGAACGTGAACTAGGTGTATTGAGTGATAAAGGGAAAAAGCAGGGAAATGGGATCAAAACATCTAACACAATCTCAGAAACTGGCAAGACAGGCTTAATGGCCTCCTATTACTGTCTTAATCCATTCAAAGATAGATTTGGGGGAAATTGAAAATGTGTGATGGTGATGACATGTGCACTCCTGCGGATATTCACATTTTTCAACATGTATGTAATTCATGATACTCACCATGTAAAGAATACAATTGTTGCAAAAAAATCCAGCTGTTCTTTCTGCTGTCTTTTCGGGCAGGAAAGGAAAGTGTGGGAATCTGCTGACTTCAGCAGCACAGCTAGCACATCTGCTGCCATATATAGTTAGATTAGAGGGCACTGGTTAAGGCCCGCAGTAATACTTAAAGAGATCTAATATATATCAGGAACATAGAAGACGCAAACAGTTTCCATGAGTAAGCCTATGTTCATGACAGAATGTGTTTCTAAATATACTCTTCAATATAGACCAAGAATTGTTTGCTTTGACAACCAAAATCTCTAAAGACATTTGATTATTTCTCAGGCCAAGATGCTGAAGTGTGGCCAGTAAACCAGGAAAGGAGGATGTCTCCTCCCATCGTCTTTTCCTTTTCACACGTCCCGCGTCTCTTGAAGTAGTAAAGCAGTCTTCTGTTTCCTGTCTATTGCAATGTTGCAGAGTTTCCAATTTTTGAGCACACTTAATGGTTGGTTCAAACAGATCGTATTTGTATCCACAATTTGCGCATGAAATTCGAAAGAAACATTGCCCAATGTGCAGAAAGTGATCGGTGATGTCTCCAATGAATAAATATTGTCCTTGAGTCCCAAATGTTTACACTTTTACCTCATTGCAAAGGATCAGTGTGAAAGCTGTGTGAAACAGGGAGAGGTTTTGAGAAGAAAATTAAAGCTGGTAAATGCAAACACTACAAAAAGCATCAAAGTAATTCACTGTGGCAATGATACCCTTTCAGCAATTTATTTTTTGTACGATTTAAAATGATTCTGTAGACTAACATCTGTCCTCTTGCTTTTGTTGGTAGATTATCAAGAGAATTGCACTTCAAAACTGAATTCAGAAAATGTTTTGACAAATACAGTATGTGTTTAGGAACTAAGGTTTTTTGGTTTGATATTCATAACAGTAACAGGTTTGTGTGTACAGATTGATCTGAAATAAACACAGATCTGATGTATAACCACTGGTGTACGCTTATCTCACTAGCAGTGTTGTTTGGTAATGTCAATTTCATTTCTTTCAGAAAAATGTTTTACATGGAGAACATGGGAGGGATGGGTTCTGGAGCAAAGAAGGTTTCTATGCTGTTGTTATATTCCTCACTGTCTTTGTCATTGTCGTTACATGTTTACTGGTAAGATTTTATTATTGTATGCTTCTTTGGAAAATTTAAATGTGATAAGTTATTGTAATTTAAAATAAGGATTTAATCATGCCCAAACTCGTCTTTCTTTAGAATGAAATAAATACTAATTAATTCACTAAACAAAAGTTTCCATCATGCAATTTGATATATGTTTAAATACATGAGCATTTGTCAACGTTCGTAATAAACGTTTGGGTGCAATCTCTGGTTAAGTTTCTGTAAGTTTGCTTTATCTATCATGTATTTGGAGTTCACACCAAATGTTTTAAAATATGTCTATCGTAACTAGTTTAAATAAATATTAACCTGACCCTCATCTGCGGGTCCCTTATTTTGAATACCTGCAAAAGAAAAGGGGAAGAGAGGAACCTGCGGTTAAATGAGAAATGTTTGATGTGTCACTTTAGTTGTGTGGGTTGTGTTTGCATGCTCTGAAGTTCTGAAATTAGCAATGATGTGTGATAAGAGAAGGGCGCAGAGGTCAGAGACTTCTCCTGAGGGAGAGAACATCTGAGATAGAGTCAACCCAGTCTGTTCGCATGGCGCTCCACACAGGCAATGTTACAGGGTTGTCGGTGGAGTAGATTAGCAAACCCATCGTGCCACTTCAACAGAGCAAGGGACCGTTTGATGGAAGGAAATCCAAGAAGAGCTTAATCTCTCTTTTTAGAATGGAGAGGAGCTGTTAGACTGCGTAAAGACTTCACTGTTGTGTTCCAGACCTGCATCACTGACACACCTATGATAGATCAAAATAATTGTATTGTTGTTTGGTCAATTGCATTTCTGTTTGAAATAATATAGAAAATTGGGCTCAGATGAATGTACTGAAGCCAATATTTGGTGTAGATGTCTCAAAAATCCTAACCTACTGAAAATGTAAGGGGAGGTCAGTGCGTTGTGTGGGGTGGTAACTGCACTGCTTTGCTTCTCCATGGCCCTGTTCCGAATCATGCGGAAAACTGAGGGGCTGCATTCGGAGGAATCCAATACTCCCAGCTGGGTGTTACGTATAACGCAGCAGAGAAATGTCAATCACGTGTTAGGACTGATTGAAGATGGATCGGTTTCACTGATTGCGGCATTGCTTCCCACTGGGAAATCCCGGCCACAAATCTCTACACTGATATCATTGCTCCATGGCTGTACAGTGGGATTTCAAAGGATCAGGGTCCACAGCACCGTAAATGCTGCAGACCTTGAACTGATAGGTTGATTGCCCGTGCCCAGTTACCAGTGGAAAGAAAGTATTCTATCCCCTCATTATTACAAGTGTTGTTTTTGTATTTGTCAGTTTCTCTACAGGTTGAAGGAAAAGATTCCATTTCAGTTCAGTCAGGAGAAACAGCAGAATCAGCGGATCGACCTTTCATCTATGCCTGTGCAGCCACCACAGCTGGAGGTTAAAACTGCTCACAGCATGGTTCAACCTGGCCTCAGCACAGTTACAGTCAGTGTGGACTCCCCGAGTCGGCATGTCCCAGACATCAAGCCTTGCACTTCTTCAAGTCCCTCGCCTTTCAAAATGAAGCCAGGTTGTCTCCAAGAAAGGTAACGAGAAATGTTTCAAAATAAGAATTAAAACAAACTCATGGACAGTGCCTTCCATATCAAATGCTGCTTTATAAATAGTACAAACTACCAGCAGTCTGTTACAGTAGTTTGCAAATCAGCTCTTTCACAAGATAAATAATTAGTGTAAACATTTTTAAAAAATTAACATGACAGTTTTCATTTTAATTAGGCACAGTATTAATCCAGGTACTTTAAAGTACTGAATGTGCTAAATCTGAACGGGTGCGTTTGGTGTTTCATCTCAAAAACGTCTAAGTTACTCAGAAAAATAGTGGCAAAATTGTGATATTTCTGTTTACGCGTCAGAGATAATTAAGGAAGAGTGTGGTGTTCGGAACCGCAGTGTGGGAAGGGAAGCCAGAGTGTTGTGTGACAGAACCCGCGAGTTAGATGTTTTAGATTGAGCGGAAATCAGGAAAGAGCTGCTGGATGTAAAAGTGGAGTGCAAATGAGGAGACTCTCCTTTGCAATCATTACCATAGACTGCAAGTGTATCATGTTTTGGGAAAGTAGCAGAGCTGGATTATAGCGACTACTCCATCCCTGGATTCCACCCCCCACTAACCCCCGACTGCCAGCAATTGGTTTCTACCAACTTCCATTGAACTTTTCTAAACAAAACTAACCAGGGAATAGCTTTTATCACCTGATCATTCCACTCCCCAACTAACAGAAACCAAATGTAATTTTGCTACCGTTGCAAAAATGTAACAGAAACTGTAGACAAGTGCTGCACAGGCTGCAGGTTTAAACAGCACCACAAAATTCACCTGAAAAATAGTCTTGACTGCAATATGTTTTTTCAATCACGGATGTTTGTCGAGTTTCGCAATGAAATAAGTGTGATATTTTTGTCACACCCTCAGAAACATTTCCTTTTGAATTCTGCTCGCTCTGTACTGAGTCAGAGCTTTGTTTTTGCCGAAGCTTTGCATGAAAATCGTCTGAGATGGTTTTGACGTCTACTAAAAACCAAGGAGATCATGAACTGTCAGTTTCAAGGACTGTCAGGGAACATAGGCACTTGGCAAATGTGAGTCCACAAACCTTGGATCATAGAGGATGTGTCGGGGGCAGTCACATTGATTAATTCCTTCATAAGATAACAGGCTAAGTATGTGGCCAGAGAGCAATATAGCAGAAGATATAGAGATGGCTGTGGAATGAAATAAAATAACAATAATCTTTCATTTGATACAGTGTCTTAAGTTGGCAGGAAGTCTCAAAGCACTTCATAGGATTTACTGTAAATAATAATCTTCCTTGCATTTTTGGTATAGCAACTTTCATGTCGGGAAGACATCCCAAAGAGCTTCACAGGATTTTACTGTGGATTGACTATTTGTGAGTGAACACGGCAGCTAACTTGTGTATAGCAATGTCCCACAAACAGCCATGAAACTAAAGACAATTTTTATTTTGGGAGATTGTTGCCCGGACACCAGGAGAAACTCCCTTCTCTTTTCAAATAGTGCCGTGGGATATTTAATGTCCACCTGACTGGCAGACAGGACTTCAGTTTAATGTCTGATCTGTAGGACGGTACCTCCAACAATGCAACATACCCCCCCAGCACTGCATTGATTTGTCAGCTATGTGAGTTCAAATCTCAACATGGGGCTTAAAATAATCATGGCATTTGGTATAGTGCCTTATCACATTGTCATGACATGTCATAATTCTTCGCAGGATTTTATGATGAATATATAAGTGCAGTGACTGTGTATTTGTAGGTGAACACAGCAGCCAAATTGTGCCCAGGAATATCTCACAAATATCCATGAAGCAAATAACCATTCTTTTTTTAATCTGGGGGATTGTTGGCCAGGACACAGAAGAAACTCCCTTTTTAAGAGTAGTGTCATGGAATCTTTAAAGTCCATCTGAAAACGCAGACAATGCCTTGGTTTACCATCTCAACTGAATGACGGCACCTGCAACAATCCGGCACTGCATTGGAGTGTCAGCCTGGACTTCTATAGGCGAACAAAGGGCTGGGGCTGGGTTGGGAGCTGGAGCGATTGCTGAGGTTTCAGGAAAAGAAACCATGCAGAGGTGGGGAAAAATATTTTGGAGTTGCCCTGTGGGATGCAGGGAGTATCTGCAGAGATTTCTGCTAGGAATTAAAGTGGGTAAGGCGAGATCGAGGACTAGGCAAGATCTTTGATGGGCTGATGATCGTTTCTGGTTTCATGTTTTCCTTATGTAATGTATTAGGTGTCAGCCAGCTCAGTTGGTAGCATTTTGTTTCTGAGTCAGGAGGCCTTGGGTTCAAGACCCACCTCATATAGTCCAGGCTAACACTCGAATACAGTGTTGGGGTGTGCTACATTGACTTCCTTCAGATGAGACATTAAGTCGAGGTCTTTTATGCCTGTTCAGTTGGACATTAACTCCGATGGCCCTATTAGAAAAGAGAAGGGAGTCTTCCTGGACTCTTGCTGACAACAAATAAAATCCAGTTATTCATTTCATGGCTGTTTGCGAGACGTTTCTGTGTGCAAAAATCGGCTGCTGCATTTGCCTCAAATTGCAGTCCGCATGCTTTGCTATGTATCCTGTGAATATGTCTCTTGATGTAGTGCCTTAGTGAAAGGCACTACATCAAATGAATGTATGCTTTTTTGTATCTCCACAAATGAGATTGACTGAATAATGTCTATGATTGTCCAGTGTATTTTTCCTGCACACAATTCACATTTGTTAGAAATTACTCCCCAGTCTTTTTATCAGGGTTCTTGTTTTTCAGCCTGGTGCAGCCTCCGGTGGGATTTGAACCGTCACCCCTGTGTGCACGCTCTTATTGAAGCTGCTTTCCCAAACCACTCAGTTACCCTGGCAGCTGGGACGCCTCTGCTGTCCCTTGTGCATTGAGCTGAAATATAATTTTCTATTAAGAAAAAAAACATTCATTGAGAGTTAGAGCTTGA
This sequence comes from Callorhinchus milii, assembly GCF_018977255.1. Classification (NCBI taxonomy): domain Eukaryota; kingdom Metazoa; phylum Chordata; class Chondrichthyes; order Chimaeriformes; family Callorhinchidae; genus Callorhinchus; species Callorhinchus milii. The sequence continues at coordinate 36,626,034 of NW_024704746.1, read as the reverse complement.
AGCTCCACGGATTTATTTGCTTTACTTTGGCAGTTTATTGGCATCATATCAAATAGCAATTTCTTGTTGAATCAGAATAATTCAGCATACTGTTCACATGTGTATTTCACTAAGGAAAGTGCCCGTGTCTCCCATTATTTTATAATGTATACATTTTCCCAAGTCCTCTGTATTCCTTTGCATTTCACTCCATGGTGTCTTTTGAGTCCCTTCCCAGTTCCCATTGATAAGGTGAATGTACCTTCCTTCAGCTAGCAATGAGGTGTGCTTACCTGTATACTAAAGAAATATATGGGCTTGTTGGGCAGAATGACTTTTGTTTCTGTGCTGTAGTTTGTGTGATTTCTAAATGATGGCCTTGCTCCAGTGAATAGACCCAGCTGGTGTGATACAAGTTTGCACAATGAGTTATGATCATTAAGGGCTCCTAGATTGTTATATGACCCATTCACATGAATAGTTCATACCACCCATCCCAACGTCCCTACATTTCCCCTCTCCCTATTTGCCTTTCTCTTCATCGTGCTTACCAAACCTCAGAGAATATGCGACAGAGAGAGCGATGTACGGTGAGCAACATGTAACATAGCGAGCAACCTGCGGTACATTGAAAATGTAGTAAAGTGAGCAGGGTGCAGCAGAGCGAGCGATTGAGCAAGAGATATGCAATAAAGTAACAAATAAGTAGTAGAGACTTGTAGTACCAGCCCAGCTTTCCCAGAAACCTCAACACGCTCATCTCCAGATTCCTTGGAATGGGCACATATGCCTCAAAACTCCTTGCCTCAAGCAAAAGATAGCATTTTGTTCTGTGTGCAATCAGTTTCAATACCATTACTATCTCTTGTCAATGTTTGTTTGGAAATTAGAGATCACCATCTAGTGGAGGAAACTGAATGTTAACATTTTCATTTCAGCGCCATCTGAGAATAGTTTGTTTCTGTAAAGTAATGCCTTTTATTTTTATATATATATATTTTTCTGTTTTAGGAAATTTCCCCTGACTTTACTATTGCACAGATCCATAATGGTTAATACAGTCAATGATAATGCAGAAATATTCCAAAGAAATGGTATGTTGTGTGGGTGGGGTTGAAGTTTATGCTTTGACCAGGAATTTTACCAAGTGTAAAATTAGGCAATAGAGAATCTCTGCAAAGTGGTTCAGTGGCAGTGTGATTAATCATCTCGTTCAGAGCTTCAGAACACCAGACAACTCAACAAATGTATACGTTTCACAAAGCGTTTAGTGATTGCAGTTGGAATTTTTTGTGTATTACAAATTACACACTTATTTAAATCCCTGGGTTAATGAGGGAAAGGTCAGCCAGGGGTTTCCACTGTTGGTTAGTATCTCTGTTGTTGGTGTGATGTCTATTGCTGGTGTGCATTTGTGTACGGCAGGTAAGGATCAAGATCAAATGCATGCCACCCGCCACCCACCCCCACAGTCAGGTAACACAGACAATTAGTGCTGATTGCCAAGTTTTACACATAACTAATGTTCACTTGAACGGAAGGTGACTGGCACTCCTGATATCATACCCCAATAGAAGGACAACCATCACTAAAACCAGTTTCAGAGAGAAGTAGTGAGTAAAGGAACAGTTAAAACAAAGGCATATTATCCTGGCATTATTAATATTAGTAGTAGTATGGCCATTAACTACTACTAATATTAATAACCCTTCAATTTGATATCGAATCTGACACATCCAGAGGACATCTCAAAGCCCTTCGCAGGATTTACTGTAAAGTGTAGTGCCTGTGTATTTTTTTTCGGTAAATGCATTTTTTGAATCCTCAATCTTTTCCCCAATTCCCTTGAGACGTTGGTCTCTCTGGATTTTATATTTAGAAGGCTTGTTATAAACAAGTATGTAACCAGTGGTATTCAGCAGAGCAGTGAACAAGAATCCCACTGCTGCTGTGATCCACTATTTTGATTTTTCAACATGATGTACCACATTACATCTCAAGCACCTGTCTCAACAAATACATTCTGTTCTATCATTCTATGTGAAACAATTACAGCAACCTACTCTCCATGAATTTCTGAGCTCTGTGAAGTGTGGGATGTGTCATGTGACAGTTGTGTAGCGTTATTGTAACTCATAATAATAATCCTTGCATTTGATATAGCACCTTATCATTGTCGTCAAGCCATCTCAAGAAGTGAAGTGTAGTAACTGTGTATTTCACAGCCAAATGCAGCTGCCAATTTGCACAGCCAGTCCCACAAACATCAATGAAGTTTCATAGCTGTTTGTGAGACATTGCTCTGTGCAAATTGGCTACCGCCTTCATTTAAATAATACACAGCACTTACACTTTATAGTGAATCCTGTGAAGCACCTTGATACGACTTTCTGATGTGAAAGGGGCTGTGTCAAATGTAAAGATTACTATTATTAACTTGCTCCTTCATCTTAGCCTGTTAGACCAATTTGATTTAAGATTAAGGAAGTATGGAAAGTTCTTACTTTCAGGCTCAATTTGGAAGCTGGTTTCCTGTAGATCTTAAAAGCAACTGACTCCAGAATTAAGAATGGATTTCACAATTCTGCAAGGTCCTAAATTTTAAACCAAAGTGAGTTCATATGATAGGATTAGGTGTAATTTAAGACCTCGTATGATGTTTTAGACCCACAACAATTCTAAAATGAGGTTTTGAAATTGATGGCAGCTTGTGAAGTTTTGGTCTTTTTGTGGGGGAAGGGTTTCAATAAAATTATCTTCTAAAAGTTTACTGTAAGTTTATGTTAGTTTCTGGAACTGCCATTAGCAGACAGGAAATGATGGTGCCAATCAACCGAATTCCCATGGTGACAGGAAGCCCTGGCAGGTCAGATGTGGATTGTGCCTGTCTGTTGTGTTTTCTGCATCACATGCTCTTTCTTCCCTTTTGGCCCAACTTTAAGAGAAACTAATCAACAATTTGCATCTAAGCACTACATTTGAAGGCTGTACAGCATGACAGCTATTTGGTGCAGTTGATAAGACTGTTAAGAAAATCTAGACTTTGAAAATGATTTTGAGACTGATTGCTTTCAATTTGTTTCAAATTGTCTTTAAAGTAAAAGCTTTGTTTTTGTGGTTGGTGATCACACAAAGTTTATTTTACAGACTGTAATATCAGAATGGCCTATTATTTTTTTTAAAAAAAGCACATCTGCCAAGAATTAGGATTCATTTTTTTTTACATATTCCTTTTTGGTTTTAACCTATTTATTTAAATGCAATTAGAATTTACATCTGTATCGAGCCTTTTACAGAAGAACTTGTCAAAGAGCTTCACATAGCTGACTGCTGTGTGTGTGTGTGTGTGTGGGGGGGGGGTTGGCGGCAGGGAGGGGTGGGGAGGAGGGTGGGGTGGAAGGTAATAGTGGCTGTCAAAAATATAGGTCTTGAAGCAGGTTTTGTAGACAGAGAAGCACGGATGAACTAGAGGGACTCCGGGATAGAGTTCCAGAGAGCAGGTCAGACTGGCTGAAAGCGTCCAGTGATGGTGGGTTGGATCGACCGCGGGACATTAAGCATTAAGCTGGTGTTTTCCGAATAGAGGAAGCGGCTGAGGTAATTTTGGTCATTGCATTCACATACAACACAATACAAACGTACATTTATATAGCGCCTTTTATGTTGGAAGGACAACCCAAAATGCTTGATAAAGAGAGAGGAAAGATGGATGAAAGTGCAGTCAAAGAAGTGTGGGCATTTTGGGGGGATGCAGGGGGCAGCTCGGGTCAGAGGCAGAAGCCAAATACGTGAACACTGAGTCAAGGAGTCTTGGATCAGTGGGCATGGTCAGTCCGCTACACAATGAATATTCTGTTGAAGCTGCTACAGTTGAGTATGTTCCTGGACTTAATATTTTAATGTTTTAAAGTGAATTACAGAACAAAACTGCAAATAGCATGTGAGCATAATAGCAATTTCTGCTTCTGCTGAGTGTTTTTTAAAAATATCACTCAAACTGAACAATATCAACCAACGTTTACCAGAAGCATAAATACCCAAAATACATGTGACTCACTTGTGCTTTGTGGAGATAGGTCAAAAGGGAAAAGCTTCGAGTTATTAAAATCAATGAAGAGGCTTATTCCTCTGTACTGTATGACTAAGATGTTCTTTTCTGGTTACTGTGTGACACAAGAACCATACAAGTCAGGAACAGAACACAGCAGTGTAGAGGAGAAAACCATGAAGATTTTTCTCCCCTCTCCCCCCGCCGCTCCCACGCACACACACTGGCTCCTCCCCAACAAGAGACACTTTCTCTCTAGTAACAACTTGAAAAAATTTGGCCCTTTGTTTAAGGTTGAGTGAATCCAGTGGGAGCTTCTGTTTTCTTCACTTGAGGGAGACGGAAAAAAATCTGTGGGAGGTTTTGTATCTCTAATTGAATGAAGTAAGGAAACAGAGGGTCTTTTTACAAAAAGGAACCACAATCCCCATATATGGAATATAAAGCACAAGACATGACCAACTGTGTCAACCTTCACGAGTGAACTTCTGCACTCAGAACCGCTTCAAAGATAATTCCTCCTGTATATGCAATGTTTGTACAGTATGTGATCCACTATGAATGTCAGTATGAGAGACCTGTAATGGTTGTCAATCTTAAAATCGTAGTTTCCCCTGAAAAGTTTTTAAATGGTTGTAAATAGTCTATTAAAATGTCCGTGCTCCCACCATTTTCCTTTGAGGAGGGGCAGGAGTAATGGGATGTGGTGAAGAGATCTTTATCTGCACATCTTAATAGGGAAGACAAAAGGGAAAGTTAATCGAGATTTACAAGTGGCATTAGTTATATAGAGTGTTTAAGAGCACTTTGCTTTTGATGCTGTATTTCTTTGGAGCTTGATGTAAAGCAATCCCAATATGAAAATAAAGGCTACAACAATAACTTCCATTCATATAGTGCCCTTCATACTATATAAAAATTTGGGGATGTCCTCCCGATATGAAAGGAGTTACACAATGTAATATTGCATTCACATGAGGTAGCTCTTCAATGTATCTCAAAACTGTTTCACAAGTTATACTGTAAAGTGATTTGACTGTATTCTTTGCAGGAAATTTATACTAATCTGATACCAGGTGTTTTTTTAATGCTATTAAACAATCAGTTGTCCAAGAGATCTTAATAGATCCTTTATCAGTAGATCTGAGTCTCACTACTGCCTTTATACTGTGGTGGTACGAACCCATGTGCTGACACTATCATCACTTCAAGATAGTTTTAGCAGATGCACGATTCATCTTCAGATCCCACTCCTCTACTAAGATTTATTCTGATCTCATGACGATTCACAGCACAGGAGAAACAGGTATGAAACCTTTTGTAATCACTGAACTACTATAGACTGGAGCTCATTATACTTTGCCGCATTTATGAAAATCATAAACTGATTTTCAGATTAGATTCCTCTATAAATGTTCAACATTTTTAAATGTGCATCTAACTTGAGATCAGTGATTATAACACTTTTTTTGTCCAGGTCAGATCTCTGATAGTGTTATTACAACTTCAGTGAATGAGTTATAGGAATGTGAGATCTTTAAGTGTTGAAATCTGTGGCCCCAGACACTCTTAATTCTGGTTATTACCTTGTAAAATATTAATTTTATCTAAAAGCTGAGAGAAACTTAGGTAAAATGTTAAGCCACGAAGTCAGGTCAATCCAGATCAAGAAAGGGAAATAATAATAATAATAATAACCCTTGCAATTGATATAGCGCCTTATCACATCTTCTAGACGTGTCAAAGCTCTAAACACAATATACTGTAAAGTGAAGTAACTGTATATTTTGTGGGCGAAACGTGGCAGCTAACTGCACATAGCAATGTCCACATTTTTATGGTAAAAAAATAGAATTGGCCCAATTAGTTGTCTTGCAATTACTGCCTTGAAATAATGTTAAAGCCAAAGTCTTGAATGCAATTTCCTCTCGTCTCCTGTCCTCCTCTCAAACCGGTTGTATAGACAGACCTGCATAAGGGATCCACTACAATAACACTTTGACAGTGATAGGTTATTACCTCATTTAAAAGCAAAGCCCTGCCAACATGACTGCCAAGAAAATCTAGATTATGAACTTATCTTATCAGGCCCTTGTTGTAATTTATTGTTAAGGTAGAAATCTGGAGAAGATCTCTGTTAATAATTAGACCAAAGCAATATATTTGATAAAGAGAATAAAATCGAAGCAGTTAAGCTCACCTTATCAGAGAGCAGGAGTGGAATATTTATTTTTCTGTGCAAATTATATTTTTATTTAAACTTGCTGACACCAACAGTAATTTTCTCTTATATAGCGCCTTTTATGTAGAGAGAATATCTCAAAACAGTCAACGAGATAGGTCTTTAGATAGATTTTGAAAGTAGAGCGAGCATGAGGAGAGGCGGTGGGATGTTGGGAGAGAGTGACAGAGGGCAAAGAGCAAAATATCTGAAAGGTCGGCCACAGATGGTGCTTACCTGTAGCACTAAACCAAGCACAATTCAATTGCTATTGTCTCCTTAATGGGAAAATAAATCTTATATATAGTATCACTAGATATAGATCAATATAGAAATTTATATTTAATCTATCAAGATCAAATGACAAGGCTTCTTGTGCTCTCATAAACACATGTCTTGTTACAGTAAAGAAATTCCAAAGGATCATGTATGGACAGTAATAATCCTATGGATTGAATAATTTTCAGCCAAGCATTTTATGCCTATGATTGTATTCTATTGCACAATGGCCTGGGAACAAAATCACCGCTTCTACCCTAAACATTAATAAAACCAAATATGCAGACATTTTTTCCCTCAAAGTTCAGGGAGAAAATTACCCTTGGGTCTCCATTTACTCTATTTATATAGCATTTTTGAGCATCTAGAATTTAGCAATTTTTTAAATACACACTTAAGTTTGAAGCTGTTTTTCTGTAAGTTCTTGACACTGATTTCAACAATTTGTCAAATATTCTGTAAAATTCCCTCCCAAATTCTTAGCAATAAATTTTCTTAGCAACAACAATAGTTTTACATTTGTATAGCACAGTTCTCATCGGGAGGATGTCTCAAAGCGCTTCACAGTGCAGGTGGGGGGAGTAGAGGGAGATGTGGGGGTGAGGTAATGTGATCAAAAATACCATTAGAACATTTGCAGATACTATAAAATTGAGCAATAAAAATTCAACAATGAAATATTTCTGCGAGTATATACCATAATATCTTTCTGTTACACCAGAGAAATTATGCTTAAAGTGAGAATAATGGTAGACTTAAGGTATAAAAGAGATGAAGGTATAATAAAGAGACCAAGCACAGAGAGAAGAGATTCTGCACTAAATGTGTGTCCTTAGTTTGGTTAGTGAGCTAGCTCCTTATGAGCAGAGGAACTAGCAGGTAACTTGGGGTTACAGGTAGCAACAGAGGCAAGTTTCTTACCTGTAGGTCACTTGTGGTCAGTTTAGTGGTTAATAGCCAGATTGCAACAGTCAACAATTCAGGAACTACAAGAGAGCGAGTCTGCCAAATAGGTAACTAAAGGCCAGAGCCAGCAAAGTGCAAGTTTGAATCAAATTTGCAGCTTGTCATAATTCATTCCATGACATTACAAATCATTGAAACATTCACTTCATACAACACTTTGTACTTATTGTTATTATAGTTTGTAGTTGGTTGTAGAATTGCTCACATGAGTATAATTGCAATGGTGATTGCACAAACAATAGCTGCGATGGTCCAAGAGGTCTAATGTGGGGACATACCACCCACCTCACTAATTTTCTCCTCTTTGTTTGGAATTGGTTGATTCCTTTGTCCTTCTACTGCAGCATGGTGACCCAGGTATCAGTTGCCCTCCAGTACCTTGCACAGAGAGTAATCATTATACATAAGCCTTGGTAGTAAGTATTGGCAGGTTATTCAATTGTGAGGATGTGGAGGCGTGACCTATGCTCAGTACTTTTCTGTTGGCATCCAAAACATGCCTTGTAGCAAGGAATTGATGGATGGAGACCTAGAATAGGAATGCTACCTAATTTCCCCTTCCCTGACCCAGGGTATTTGGAGCCAGCTTTACTTCCACCCTGACTGAGACCAGCTAACCCAACAGAAACTTGGGACTGAACCTGGGATTTTCCCGTTCTGTCTGGTTCATCTACTGACTGAAGGAACTCACTGCGCCTTCAAAGGAGCCTGGAGATTTATGTTGAAATCAAGAAACAATGTTTGAGTTTCTTTAACATATTCTACAATATTAGTAACTTTGATGGCTGGTAAATGTCGGTAGCTTGAAAATAGCAGAAAAGGTCACTATTGGGTAGACTGCAGTCTTTAACACCTTACTTTGCGTGCTAAAAACTAATTTTAATGCAAAATGAATCTACAGGGAAAAAAACGGAGGTTGTGTAACCTAATATTTGTGTAAAGTCAGTCCTCTTAGATTTAGTGAACTAATCTTATCACGACCAGAACAGAGGTATATTGGCAGTACATTAGAAAGCATGATTAAAAGGGGAAAGCTGAAATTGCTCTCATGTCAGCTGTTTTCCTTCACAGGATACTGAGTGGTTCCTGTCGCTACCAGATACTGATTGCTAAAACCTTAGTCCAGAATTTCTTGTCAAAATCATTTCCTCAGCCCATTTTGACCTGCTGAGGTTGGAATGGCTTTGTCACATCCAAGGTGGCCTTCATTGTTCAGAGAGCCGGGGTTCAGTAATTCTGATTATAGCAGATATCCGCACTAGATGCTTATGCTGTTGCTTTGCCCAAACCATTAAAAGGACAGCATCCTGAACAAATGCTGGATCAAACTGAATTGGCACATGTAAAACATTCCTGCACTATGACTTATTGTTTCTCTGCAACGTTTGTGTATAATAACATGCAAGCGTAAGGAGGCAAGGGACCAAACATTTCTGTATTGTTTCTGTATGCATATTGTATGAATCTGTTCGCAATATCCGAAAATATATTTATTCTATTTTTATTCATATTTGGGTTTAATCCCAGTGGGTTGCTGTCCGCCATTTACATATTTTAACTAAGATCTGTTTATAATTTGGATCCCAGGTTACAATCCTGCAACAAAAATAATAATTTGCATTTACCTAAGTGCCTTTCATAGAAAAAAACAAATGATGCGAAGCACTTTACAAAATATAATTGGTTAGAAGTTTATCTGCATCAGCAAAATCTAATAAAACAATAAGATGAACAGCCAATTAATTTGAAATTTGGGGGTAATTTTGGATTAGGAGAGTAATATAAATCAGGTTGACTGGGAGAAAGACTCTACATATCTTTGAAAGAGCAATCTGTGTATATCTACTTGAATTACATAGACAGACAAAACCTAGATTTAATACAATCAAAAAATTAGTTTAGAATCTGGAAATAACCATAATAATTCTTGCATTTCATAGTGCCTGATCATGTTGTTGTGGTGGCACAACGTGCTTCACAGGATTTACTGTAAAGTATAGTGACTGTATTTTGTAGGTGAACACCACAGCCAATTTACATACAATTAAATGTCCCAGAAACAGCCATGAAGTGAATGATCANTTTTTTATCTGGGGAACCGGAAGAAACTCCCTTTTCTTTTCAAATAGGATTGTGAGATCTTTAAGTAATAAAGTACCCTCAATGCAGTTTATTATATAATAACATTCATAGATCAGATTTATAAAATCAAAATGTATATATGTGAAAGTACAACTACCAGTGTTTTCCTTGTCTCTGGCACCCTTTGATATCAAACCAATGTGACATCAAGCTTTTCCCTATTTGACACAACGTAGATCTATCTCTAATTTGTATTCCTGCACAGGGATCAAAGCTAACTTGGTGTTTACAAACCGGTTTCCAGTGATCCTAAACATTTCCTACCAAAATCCGACCACAAATTTCCAAACACAATTTGTCATGTTTAAAATTGCAGAATGTTTGCTCTACTAAATAACTGGCCAGTGAAGTCTGATACTGTAATTAGATAGCAGTGCATATAAAGCACCTCTCACACTCAAGAATGGCATCCACCGCCTTGTTGCTTTCGCTGATAGATTTCCATGAAAAACAAAATTGATCTGAGGCCTAAAATTCCATCCAGTCCTAGCCTGCAAGGACCATTTGGTTGTAAAATAAATTCTTCAATTCAGTTTTAATTTCAATGCTGTTTTTCTGCAGTTTTATATTAAAAATCAACTTCTGAATTAAGATGGAAATTGAGAATTTTCCACAATTCTGTCAATCATAAATTTTACAACAGATGGAATTTTGTGGAAATTTTAGGCTGTAACAACTGACTGCTATCAACTAATGAATAAAAAAAATCCCATATTATATCCAAGCTCGTGAATGGTGCATTCACACAGCATGATAAGCACAGAGAAGAGTTTCCTCCTGTCTGCACTTAATATTTTAAACAAAGATTTTCATTTCCTTGAGATGTTCTTGAACCAATCGGCTCGTGTGAAATAAATCTTTGTGTTTCCGCTGAGGTGGTTTTGTAGAATATCGGAGAAACTAATAGCTTCTGACATGGGGGTCCTTCGCATTTAATCTTTCCCGCCTGTTCCTGCTTCCATTCCCTGAGGCCTCAACTGGACTTCCCAGGTTGCCACCACTTCCCTCCTGGAAGCCATTTTATTCTCTGTGACAACTGCCACTATCTGGGGCCACTATTGTTTCCTTTTCAAGCCCACCAGTATCATTCCTGATGAGCAATTTCTACCATCACCTCCTAATATACTTTATAAAAATTACCAGCTGGTCTTTAGGAGATATTAAGCATTTTAAGACCGCTAATGCTTTGAGCAATTGTCATTTTATTTGCATGCCTATCAGATATTCCTTGCCTCTTTCACCCACACAATGGGCAGTTCCATAGCTGCTTCCAGGCCTTTGCCACATAGCTATTAGATGTGCATCAGAGCAGTGCAGGATAAATGTTTGACAACAAATTCAGTCACTACAAGACCAGTTTTATGCATTTTAACAAATGCAAAGATTAGTTTCAATATAGTGCTTAAGATGTCCATAGGTTCACTTTAGAGGTTACAGTTTAACTGAAAAGAAAATACTTGGTTGTTTACACCAAAAACTCAAGTGGTTGCACTTGTAACAGATGTATTTGGGTGAGCTGCACACGGTGGTACAATCTATGTTCAGAAGTTAGCTATGCCATCTGTAGCTCACCTGAGACCTTCTAAGGCTTTTTAGCCCCATAATACATTACAAACCTCACTGTTGAATAGACGATATTTTAGCATAAATGCAATGTACAATTGCAGGAAAGTCAAGCACACCTCATTTGTTCCATTACGTCTGATAAGTACATTGCAATCCTAACGGGCTCGAAGACATTCCTTCGCCTGAGACCTATAAGGGAATGACATTTTTGTTATTGCTCTGGCAGGCGTTTGCTCTTAGAGCTGAAAGAAAACCCCTCATCCAGAACCATAGCCAACCCTGATCCTCCAGCTAATTAATGTCTTCCTTCCACCTGCTCACTTGGCATTTCATTGAGCTCAGCCGATTAGGCTGGAATGGCAGAGAAACGGTATTCAGAGAGTAGGGACTTAATGCACAAAAAGGAAACAACACCCTCATCTGAATTTGAAAGGTTAAAGTGCAATGAATCTCTGAGGATAGAAGCTTAGTTTAGTCAAACCCCAACCCATAAAGTTAACTGAAGGCCGAAGATCAGCGCTCTGGGCGTTCCGTGTTTGGAGAACGCTGAACAAACATTAGAGTGAGTATTTAAAGAAATTATTGTGCTTCAGTAAACAGCTGGAAGCCATCATCTGATAAGCCACCTTTTGCAAACCAATGAGCAATGGCATAATTTTAGTAAAATATGAATACTATACAACGATCTGCCTAGTAATTTATGGCCTGAACTAATCAGGTGGTCCAGTGTGGTAGGCAGGTGGAGCTTCCTTTTAGAGACTTCTAAAACAAATATTCCATCAATCATTTTTAACGCCAGTCCTGCTTACACTAACTGTGTAGATCTAAAATTCAGTCACTATGTCACAAATTTACAACTTCATCTGATTTTCCATAAACCACCCACATGAAGCTTTGGAAACACCGGTGATACTGAAGCCAGCTACTGACTTTCCTTCTTGCCCATGTGATCTGCTGAGCCTGATCCTCTCCAGCACCACTATTTACCTGGAGAAAACAAAATGTCGGCAGTAATCTCTAAACGTTTATGTCTCCCTCCTTTTCCTGTTCAAGATTCAAAGTCTGGCAATAGTCTGGAGAGCAAAACGCCATCTGCAAAGCAGGGCTTTCCTGGTGATATTATTCTTAAAAAAGCACATTTGCTATTGAATTTTATAACTCATTTCAGTCGAGGACCAAATATGCTTGTGAACTCTCTCCCCAAATCTAGTGACTCACTTCTTCTTTCCTCTGTTTCAAATCCTGTTTGAAGACTAACCTATTTGACTGCACTTTCAGCCACCCTCCTTCCCTCTCCCCCCGCCCTCCCAATTCCTGCATTTCCCTGCCAACTTTGGGCTCCCACTCAGTATTTGTAAAGCACTTTGAGATGTTCTCCCAATGTGAAAGGTGTTAAATAAGTGTTGTTGCTTAATGTGCATGTATTGACCAGGTAGTTTTAGATATTCAACAGAAGTGTGTGTGGAGCTTCCCAATTCAGTATTCTGCTCATTCTTATTTATTTTAGACCATGATTTAAAGCTAGTTCTTTGCAACATGTGAGATGTTCAGTGCCCAAGGATAGGATGTCCATTAGTACTCACAAGTCTTATTCATCTTTAAAACTCTGTAAGGTAGAAGCATCTGAGGGTGACTCTTCTCTTGTGTACCTCTTAATGGCTGCTCCCAATAAACAACTCATGGGCTAATCATGTTTGGATAAATAAAGGTGGCTTACCACCAGGATTTGATTCAGAGACTTTGTAGAAATAGTATTCTTCTGCTCAAAAGACAAAATATTGCAGATGCTGAAAATCTGAAATAAAAACAGAGGTCTATGGAGCATCTATGCAGAGAGTCAATGTTTCAGGTGAATGCTTTGGTCAGATGCTGTCTGACCTTCTGCTTCTACTGAATATAGCAACATAGGAAAATAGGAACAGGAGTAGGCCATTCAGCTTGTTCTAGCCTGTTCCGCCATTATATAAGATCTGGCTGACCTGTAAGTCAACTCCTATGGGGAACGCTGCTTGTGGAGACATTCAACAACAACAACAAGATTACATTTGTATAGCGCCTTTCACGTCGGGAGGACGTCCCAAAGCACTGGACAGAGTACAGCATTTCAAACCCGAGGTGGGGTCAGAGGGGGAGAAGGGAGGGGTGACCGATGGCATGGTCGAAGAGGAGGGTTTTGAGGCGGGACTTAAAGGAGGTTAAGGAAGGGGTGAGGCAGAGTAATTGGGGGATGGAATTCTAGAGGTTGGAGGCAGAGTGGCTGAAGGCTCTCCCGCCAATGGTGGGGCGGGTGGGTCGGGGGAACGTGAAGCAGGCCAGAGCCAGCTGAGCGGAGGGAGTGGGGGGGTTGGTAGGGGGTTAGGAGGTCACAGAAGTAGGGTGGGGCGAGGCCATGGAGGGTTTTATAGGTGAGGACCAGAATCTTGAACTGGATCCTCTGAAGGATAGGGAGCCAATGGAGTTGGGCGAGAGTGGGGGAGATGGGGTCACGGAGTTTGGTGTGGGAGAGGACACAAGCTGCAGAGTTCTGGATTACCTGCAGCCTGTGGAGAGAAGAGTTGGGAAGGCCGACAAGCAGGGTGTTTTCATAGTTGAGCCTGGAGGTGATGAAGGCATGAACAAGAATTTCAGCGGCCTGAGGGCTGAGGAAATGGTGGAGTCAGGTGATGTTACAGAGGAGAAACCTGGAAAACAGATTTGATTTCCTTTCAAATTCTCTTTTCTTGATGTACAGGAGGGGCTCGAATGTGTCTCTTACACTGGACATGAATACCTTGGGAAGCGTTGAAACATTCAGTATTGCTCCTACACCGCGGGAGAGAATATCCATGGAGTACCTGCAGTTTGCCAGCCGAACTCTCACTCGACAGCAACTGAGAGAAATTGTGGAGAGCTCCCAGTATCTTGAGGCTGAATTCACGGTATGATGCTTCGTGTAGTAAGTTTCATTTTGTAAACGCCAGTTTAGAGGTACAAATTGAAACACGCCATCAAGAATTTATAAATAATATCTAGTTGTAAATGTATAATTAAGCAATACAGTTTAAAAAACAAGCATTGCAGTTAGTTAGAAGTAACATTTGTAAAAAGAAACACGTACAGGTCAGAAGAATGCATAGCCCAGAGCAGCCAATTCATTGCTTGTGGCACACATAACAGAATAGGTATCAGTGACCATGTTCCTGTTATTATACAGTGACAAAGAACTGCGATCTTTCAATTCAGGATCACGTTTTTGTTTTCTTAAAAGAAAGCTGTTCTCATTGCTTTTGCATAACTGATATAACTCTATGCAGCCCTAAAGTATAGATATGGGGGGGGAAAATTAACATACAAGGTTACTAAGGCAAAGGGATCCATCCATACACAGTTTGACTGGTGTTACATGTTTAATACATTAACCCCACGATACATGTTAAAAGTTTTGAATCTGGATAAGAATCATCATTTATATCCCAGTCTGCTCTGAGATAAATATCACCAATTTACTTCCTCTGGAGAGAAGGCTGTTTGTGTTGCAGATTGGGGGGGACATATTATAAACTTGGGCGTCATATTTCGGTGAAAATTACATAATATCCAACCAAAATATATTCTGAAATTTTTTACCTGAAATCAGTTGTATGTGTGTTTTTTTAATTATTAAGTAATGTACGGTGTTCTAAGCAGATTGGAATTTCTGCTGCTTTTTTTTAATCTCTTGAAATAACAGGAAATTCCCATGAATTTTGTGAATCCCAAAGAGCTGAATATTCCCTGCCATGGAACTAAGAACAGATACAAAACAATTTTGCCAAGTAAGTGCATCTGATAAACCAGTTTTGCTATGAATGTGAAATTATCTCTTCTACTTATTTTGTTCAATCTGTTCTATTCTTTAGATACATAAGTCAAGTCTTGAGGTAAATGTTGTGTGTTACTAGCTAAAGCAATGTGTACCACAGGCAGGCATTCAGATATATGTGTACAATACATATTAAAGTGGTGAAGGGGGAGAATTTTGACCATTTGGAAACCAGCAGTAAAACAAACTCATTTTCAAAACGTGTCCAATGGTTTTGACCTTCAAGGTTGTATGATCCTGAATTTTCATTCTCCAAAGGCAGGATCAATTCCAGTTAAATACAAGAGCCCCAACTTGCTCTTTATGAAAAGTTCAATTCTCTACAAAATTAATCACCACTACATCAAAAACAGTTGAGCAAAGATCATTACCTTCATACCATTCAAAATAAGTGTTGAACTGTACACATAGGAAAGTACCATTTGACTGCATCATTTTCAATATAAGATTTATTATTTCTATTAAGATAGCTCCTTCCCAGATTTGGATAGAGCTGAAAAAAAACATATGAACCCAAGAGTTTATTTGCAATAAGCAGTGGAAATCCAAACAATAACTCTGGTTTACAGCTGAGCACAGCATGTGCCAGTTAACAGAATGTATTATATGGGGCTATTGTGTTGTTGGATTCTGCCTTCAGCAAAGATTTAGTGTATTGGTTATGTTGATTTATATAAATGTCTTATATTACAAAATGTTTGAGTGCACCATGCGTTACCCCACTAGGCTTTCAAATTGTAAAAAGTCTACCAACAATTCCAATGTATTGCTCTAGATGTAAGGAAAGGCTGAATTGTCAGAGTTGCCGTGCTTCAGGCAAGATGTTAAACCAGGGTCCCACCTGATTTACTGGTTTAATTGGATGTTAAATATCCTGTGGTACTATTTCAATGAACACAGGGAGTTCCATTAAGAATGTGTCCACTGTGAAGTTTTGCCTTTCATGGAATCACGCAGCAATAATATGAGTGTGAGTGAAGGTGAAGGTTCAAAACTTTTATCCACTTGGAAATACGGTGATTGTTTCATTCACTGTAGTTTCCCATACTGAAAATAGAATGGAATAGCATCATCTCATAAGTCTATCTTTGAGGGCAAACAATGACACTTTAGCATCCAAATCACTTGGTAATATCCTGAAACAAAAATCAAGCAACTCCCTGCAGTGAGAAAAATCTTTTTAGAAGCTGCGTACAACTTGACATTTTGTGTTATTTTTAACTCCCTTAAATTAAAAGAGAAGGTGACTGGTGGAGTAATTATTTTGAATATCAAGTAGTGTATGTCACAGGTAGCTAGAATGTAGCTTCCAACCATCTATTTAAAGAAAAGCTCTTTGGAGACCTTCTCTGTAGGGCCGTGTGGGTGGTTTGCGTGATGCATTAAATGGAAAATAGGCACAGTATGACATTCCCTTTAGAGGAGGTCGGAGTGCATGGTCTCCTTTCAGATTGACCGTGACTTTCTGCAGTATTGTAAATTTGACTCCAATATCCATATTATCAATAACTCTACACAATAATTCAACTGAGTTAAACTCTCTCCGGCATTCAGACACTTCCTAAATCAGGACTATAATTAAGACTCATTTTTCTTGAGTGCAATTCTGAGCTTTGTGGCTGGGAAAGTGAGACTGCTTTCACTGAGATGCAAGACTGTTTCTATCCAAGCATTTGCAAACTGCTTCTGAGTACTGATGTTTAAAAGGAAGGGCATGCTGAGTTATTATGTTGGGTCGACTTTTGTTTTAAAACAAAACTCTTCTTTGCTAATGGTCTCACAGCCTTAAATGTAAGGCCATCTAAAGAAGGATCATTGTGATACAGACTGTGACACATTGAGTTAGGGAATCATTCATATCGTAGTTAGAAACTGCTTGTTCTGATTCAATGTGCTCTGGGACAGTATAATATCTGTCCCTTTATCTCCTATGCATCCCGTATTTCATTATAAAGTGGAAGTTTCCGGTTTGTTCTTCTCTCTTTTTCATGGCCAGTTTTCAATCTGCTTTTTAGTATGAATCACTGCAAAATACCTTGAAGCGATTTGTTGTAGAATGCAGTTGCTTACAGTACATTCAGAATGTGGTTCTGACAGAACATCATTTTGCATTACTACAGTACAAATGCAAGTGGTCAAAATAGTTTCAGCTGATGTTCAAATATGGTCACTTAAAAGTGCTTGTGTTTTTTTTAGTGCATCGTTTTATAGTGACTAGCCCATAATCAGAATTGAAGCTAAATTGCAATTTAGCAGAGCTCTCAGTGTGTGCACGTAAACTGTGATTGGGAGATGTTGCTTCACTCCAGCAGTAAAACTGAAGTGTTAGTTGGATTGTTAATATTGAGATTTTTCTTTCACTGAGCAGGAGGGCAGATATTGTAGTTTTCGCTTATGAGCAGGTCAAAGGTCATGATATCCTGTTTACACTTGTATTTGGAATGACTCCTGAGTTGATAGGGTTTATCTCCCATGTTTATTTGTGCCCTGCAGATAAGTATTGGAACTATAAATTAATAAAATGAAGTCAAGCCCTTGATGCCTGTGTGTCATAAGGCTGGCATCAGGGACTCCGCTTCTCTGAACCAACTAGTGACTATCCTCCGGGGGGTGGGAGGGCATGGATGGAGGTAAGAGGGTCATGTTGGAGTTGATGTGGCTCCAAGTTGACAATGCTGGGCAGTGGACTGTCAGAATCGAGCTAACCTTCTATGGAGATATCAGTGTCCAGTTCCTGAGCCAGGCAGGTCTGCAGTACTCCAGGATTCCACTGCAATGACAGACACAGCCTGGCTCAGCGGCAGGACTTGGAGAGGCAGAGCAGACATTGGGGACAGAGATTCTTCCCACTCAGCTTCTGTTAACCCTGTAAGCCAAAGCCCTAACGGGTAAAGTTGTCCTAACTGGACGAGCAGCAGGAAGCTTGCCAGTTGGTTCCCTCAGTCGGTAAACTCTAGCTAAACCTGCAACGCTCACTCTGGGATCCCCAAGCCTTGGCTCGTTCCAATCTGGGCCTAATACCTAGGAATTAGATAAGCAGAGTGCTTCCCTTTAGGGAGAATGTGTGCCTTCCATTTCAGACACAGAAGTTTTCAGGTGCAAGTGGGATGCATGGAACTCTCTGGTTTGGATACTCTTATGCATGGTGACGGTTTCCACATGGATCAGACACCCGACGGACCAAATAAAAAATCTCTGATTGATAAAAGTATTCACTGGAGCTGGGATTACTGTGTGACTCCCCACAACACAAGCCTGGGATGGTAGATTCCTTTTCTGCCAAGATTATGTAAAGATGCAATGTAATATACGTTTGAGTTGAAGGAATCTACAATGCAGGCCTGCAAGTTTAGGCCTAATAGATTTCATGTATAGTAGCTGAGGAGTGGTTGAGAGATTGTCTCCTCATCTGCTTTTTTTTACACCTTCCCATATTTCTTCCATGTGCAGCTGCACTTAAACTCCTGAAAACCACCTTCATGCAGTATACTGAGCATAGACGTTCAGCGAATCTGAGATTTGAACTCTGGCCTCCCAGTTTCTAATTGAACTTCTTCAACACAGTAACTTTCCCCTATTGTTTTTTGTGAGTGGTATTTATTAAGACTGATGGACCTGTGCAAAGGTTAGACTGTGAGCCCTGAAATAAAAGGTACTCTTGCCTCAGGGAAGATCAGAGTTTAGTAGCGACTTTCGTTTCTCCACCGTGTAGTAAGTACGCAAACACATCTGAAGCTAACTCACTTAACTTCTGCATAAGTTGGATAAAAATTTGGTGGATGTAGGACTGCGAGTTAAAGGGTTAGGTATACTAATACTATAGTCAAATACCTTACAGAACACAACGTTTCCCATGTTGCTGGAGTAGGGAAGTTTCATGGGTGAATACCAGCTGACTTTGCTCCTGGCTTCCTTTTCTTAGTTTAAATGCAGTTATTCGAGCAACAGTGATGGGAAAGAAAAATATCTCTACAGTTCCGTGCATGTGTAAAGCATGTACCATAATCATATTGCTTACCAGATGGCTTCATGTGCAGCACACATGCACGGAATGAGAATCTGGCATTGCTGTGCTTTCAGTTACCTGGAGCCGCAGCAGAACATGTTACACTATTATATCATTGCATTCTGCCCACGATGGCAACAGTGAACTTTCAGCAAACCCATAATGTCAAACCTGTGAAGCTAGCACAGCAGCTCCATCAGATCACAAGATTAAGAAGGTCTTTGAACCCATCTGATCTCATCACAACAACAACTTGCATTTATATAGTGCTCCTTACGTAGAGTAGCGTCCCACAGTGCTACCCTGCTGATCACAGTGTCAAGATGAGCAGCAAGACACCTTGCTACAACCCAGATTCTACCATAAACAACTTACTGAGCAGCAACAACAGATCAACTGAACTCTTCAAAAATAAATTTCCCAATGAGTAACAATGATTGGCTGCAGTTATGAACTATTGTGATGCTTTTTTCCAGTAGTTTATTAATAGTAGCCAATGACCCAGTGATCACAACACAGAATTACAGGTTATTTAGCATTGTGCAGCAATCAGACAAGGGTGTGGTAAGTGTCAAGGTCACATAGCCCAGGGACAGTGGTGGAAACTGCAAATAATTATGTTCATTCTAAAGGAATAGGAAGTTTCCTGTTCTCTTTGGTAAGACACTAACTATTCGAGAATGCAGAGTGGATAGACCAGAAGGAAAAGCTTTAAATGTGTGGTCATCACCGAAGGTTAAGTTCAAGGTTAATTTGTGTGTCAAAATGAGGTGTATTTTCCATCCTGCTTGGCACAGCCTAGGGCACATTGAAGATTAGATTTTACTTTGTTTTAGTACTGGTTCGTGGTGGTAATGTATCTCAAATTATTACATAAATGAAATTTCCCCTCAAACTTTTGGCACAGAGACGACTTACTGCACGCTATCCAACTCCCTTTTGATTGCTACGTTTCCCACGAACAAAGGAGGAAATCAAATAAATGATAGCCATACAAAGGAATTCCTCCCATTAATTTGCTTTTGAGGATCCTCCATTCACCACAGGAACACTTCATGTGCAGTACTACACACACGTTTTCACACAAACGGGATATCAAAGGGTTGCTTCTCAGATGTCTGTCACACTCTCCTGACCTTGCAAGTCCAATTGTTCCATCTGCTGAGTGCAATGCTTTACCCCTCTCCTGAAGAATATTTTCTGCATACGTTTCTTCAATGGAAATCATTGGCTACAATTTCAATGCTCGAACAATCGGTTGAGTTTTAACTGAAAAATGCTGTGATATAGTGTTCCTCCAGAAACGAACATAACGTTTATTTGTTTATGTTTAATCAAACAACACAATGAATGAAAATCCATTCTATAGTTAGTTACATTTGAAACTATTGAAACATTTTGCCTTTCTGCTTTTGGAAGTTCAAACAAATGTGTTTTTAGAAAATGTGTATATTTGGAAAGATGCAATTGAAAAGTGGGCTAAAATCAAAACTGATTTTGCCTGTTGAGGTAGATGTTATAGAGAGTATAAACTTCAAGCAATTATTTAATTAATTGTTTTCCTGCCAATAGCCTATTAAATAATTCCATAATATAAATACTATATAATGCAAAATCTATCATATAAATACTATTGTAGATGTTAGGAATTCAATTCCTAATTGTTCACACTATTTTATTTCAGTTAAATAAACCCTTTATCCACTTTACAATGTGCCAGATTCTTAATGGAAGGAAAGAAAAAGAGACTGTAATTTTATTTTACTTCCTAACATTTTTGTTCTACCTTTAGATCCACATAGCAGAGTTTGTTTGAAACCAAAGAGCTCAGATGAATCTCTCAGTAGTACTTACATCAATGCCAACTATATTAGGGTAAGTATGCAGTATCATTCCTGTAATTGTGATTTCGCTGAAATTTCCATTGAACTTCATCTATTGTAAGTGTCACATGATGTAGCGATGGCATAAAGCCATGACGTCCTTGCTCAGTTGGTAGCATCTGTGGGTTCAGGTCCCATAGGCTGAAACTCCAATGCAGTGCTGGGTGTGAGGTTCATTGTCAGAGTTGCTGTTCTTTGGATGAGATCTTAAATCAAGGTCCCATTTGTCTGTTCAGGTGGACATTAAAGATCCCACAGTACTGTTGAACAGGGAGTTTCTCTCGGTGTTCTGGCCAACAATCCCCCAATTAATATTGGTCATTCACTTCATGGCTGTTTGTAGGACATTGATGTGCACAATTGACTGCTGCATTTGTCTACAAAATACCCTGTTATTGCACTTTACATTACTGTATACCCAGTAAAGTGCTTTGAGACATCCTTTCGATGGGAAAGCTTAAAAAAAATTGCCAGGCTTAAGTTATATATGATACCATGATTCCCATTTCTTTTTAAACGAGCAAGTCAACACTGTATTTAAAACCTGTTTTCTCTTACATCATGTAGGGTTACGGTGGTGAGAAGAAGGTACACATTGCAACTCAGGGCCCTATGATAAATACGGTGAACGATTTCTGGCAGATGGTTTGGCAGGAGGACAGTCCAGCGATTGTAATGATTACTAAACTGAAAGAAAAGAATGAGGTAAGAAAGCTAGCAGTACAATGTTATAATTGTGAGAAACAGCGTGCAGCATTACTGTCAATAGGAGTGCATTAGAATTGGCAGCAACAGCACACAAAAGTGTCTTTAAAAACCTGGACAACCTCATTGTGTAAGTGCAGAGTACAGTACTGTTTTTATCCTGTAAGTGGAGTGCATAACGATCAGGGCAAAGTCAGAGTCTTCTGAAATTATGCGTAAGAAAAGACTTCACATGTCTTCCATTTCCCTCATGAGTTTTAAAATAACAACATGGAATAAACATACTTTTCAAAAAAAACTTTTATAAAATGTTAGTAAAATATTGTATAAAGGTTATTAACATCCCAGAACCAGCAAGTCCGTACAATGGTCAATCTTTAGCCACTAAGTTAAAAATTCACCTGTGAATTTATTACATTATATTGTTACATAGATTTTTTTAACTCAAATTTTAGAAAATGTCAGAACATTCGAGCTATTTAGTATATATTAGAGTCAGCACCTTAACTGGAGACATACAACATAACAACAACAGGATTGTATTTATAGAGCGCCTTTCACATCGGGAGGACGTCCCAAGGCGCTGGACAGTTGGGTCGGGACTTGAGCAGGCGGGAAATGGTCAGGGTGAGGGGGGGGAAGGGAGGGAGCGAGGAGGGGGT
Organism: Callorhinchus milii; assembly: GCF_018977255.1. Taxonomy (NCBI): domain Eukaryota; kingdom Metazoa; phylum Chordata; class Chondrichthyes; order Chimaeriformes; family Callorhinchidae; genus Callorhinchus; species Callorhinchus milii. Next base: position 36,603,736 of record NW_024704746.1, on the reverse strand, counting down.
AGAGAGTCGAGAGGGGAGCTGAAGGCACGGTTGAAGAGAAGACATAGACACTATTGTAGTCTAATGCTAATTCCCTGCTCTCTCCCATGCACTATATAGTATTTCTTCAAATGCTTATCCAGCTTCCCTCGACTGAAAAGCATTTCCCCTGTCATCAAACAGCATAGAAAACATACTGTGGTGTATTTGTCCATGATTATGGACTATTGATTAAAGCCCAAGTCTGTGCTAAGTGAGCTCATCCGAGTTGGGTGGTGATTGTGGTCTATGCAATAATTGACCTACATCCAGATCAGCTTTAATAATAATAATCTTTGCATTTGATATAATGCTTTTCACGTCTTCTAGACGTCTCAAAGCGCTTCACAGAATAGACTGTAAAGTGAACTGACTGTATATTTGTGGGTGAAATGCAGCAGCCAATTGTGCACAGCAGTGTCCCACAAACATTCGTGGATTGAAGTGATCAATTTATTATTGTTTTTTTTCTTGAGGGATTATAATCAGGCATATTGGCCATCTTGGGACAAAATAAATGTATAAAGAGGAATAAATACACAAAAATAGAATACAAACAAAATTAAAAAGAACATATTTTGTTAATGATCAAATGGTAGTGTGAAAGCCTATTCACTTTTACCAATACATTTTCAATTTGTTATGATCTCTTCAAGTCCCGACAGAAATAAAAAGAAACTGGCACCTTCTCTTAAGTTTATTAATGCCACTCTCCGCTTAATAGTCCCTTGAGAAATGCTGTCTCGCCTCACAGTCTAAGTCCATGGGTGAGGTCAAAGAGCTGCCAGTATGGAACATTGGAGCAATTCAGTCAGGAGTTGATCGTCTCCATCCAACTTCCCAAAAGAATCCCACCCCACATATGAATTTGTATTTTGCGGAAGCAAGAGAGAGAAAGTTTTCATAAAGGGAAAAGGAGCAACTTCGACCTAAGGAAACTGATTTACTGCTGTAATCTGAGTTGTCACCTGTAGAGAAGTCAAATTCCTTTATCCTGTATTTCTTTAAAACCTGAAATGTTGGCACAAGTGCAGAGTTTAACAATACATTTCAGACTGGCCAGACATACGAGTCCTATAAATAGCTCATTAACGTTTGGCTAACATTGGATGAGATAATAGTTAGGACGTGTTTATATGAATAACTTTCAGTGCATTGTCCGCCCAGTTTTGACCGCCGATAGCTTAGTTTGGTCCAGGATCAAGAATAACACTCTTGAGATTGCTAAAAGCTTTGGAGAACAACCCAGCTCTTTTATCTTTATGTCTCAGAAGTGGGATAGTGCAATAATGTCCTGGAGCTGACATTTGTATTTGCTTTGTATTTTCTCACTTTGTACTGTTCAAAATAAATCACAACCACAGAGGGAGGAGCATGTCATATGATCGTTTTGATCTGTCAGCTGATAAAACGCATAATATCTCACAATGAACACACACTGAGCATAGAATCAAATCTCAGAAGATACCAAACATCACTTTGAGGCTGTAAGGTAAGTGAGAGACGTATTACTTATCTGATGGGTTATTCATGCAGTAGAGATGCCTTCAAATCTGCTGTTGTAAAACATAGATAGAATGTTAACGTTACAGTCGTAATACATAACTGCCTTTGAAAGTGAAGTGTATGTATATTACAGGATTACTTTGACTTGTGTTGAACTATTGCATAGCTATTATGTGGTACAACAAAGTCTTGTATATTGGTTCTGGATGTAATGCACCAAAACTATTTATTCCTGAGAATTTAATTCTGTTGAAACGTTTTTCACACTGTCTCAACCCTACCGTGTGACCCTGGTATTTTCTGAAGCAGACTCAGAGCGCATAGCAGTCATGACTTGCGAGGAAGCATCGAATAATCACGTCACTATTTCTTTTTGCTCTGTGTTCATTTTAGGTATTTATTTAGCAACCATGGTCAAACATTTTCTAATTGAGCATAGGCAGATGTACCCTTGTCTGTCCAGAAGTAACTTTAAATGCTGCCGTTTATTGTTTTATTTACTGTGTGTTTCTGAAGTTTCCACTGAGTTCTCATTCTTTTATGATTATTTCAAGATAAGAGCATACTACTGGGTGCACAAATATGGTTCTATAGATGTGCTCGTCACCCTCAGGACATCACCAGAGCACCCATCATTCACATGTGAACCATCCCAGTAGGCATCACCAGACTATACAATAGCAGAAATATGACAGCCAGTTTATGGGTTAGGTTAATATCCCAATTGCAAAATTTACAGTTTGTGTTAACCATGTGGAAATGCACACATTTGCCCTTAGTTAAGTACTTAACAACCAATGTAAAGGATTAGAAAATTACCTGTGATCTTATTCATTTGTTAACTATGTAATGAAATCCCTATACACACGTGTGTTTGCAAATCGTTAACCCAATTTACAAATTACTAATCCAACATATAAATTAAACCAGAATTAACAACTGGAGCAGGTTACCAGGAAGGGTGGTTGAGGTCAGGATCCTGCATTCAATTACAAAACAACTTGGCGCTATAATGGGAAGATAGTAGGGTGGGTATCCTGGAAAGATCAGATGGGTTAAAGAGTCTTCTTCACTTAAGTCTTATGATCTTGTCAACAAAACTATAACTGTAACGCATAGAGAAGTACTCCCTTTAAACAAAGCATAATTGATTTGGAAATCATATATTTTGTTGTATTAAATGATTTTTATTTGCTACATGGAGGGTGCCTGGTATCCACGGAACCATAATGATAATATAATAATCTATGAGAAGGAAAAATGAATTTGGCTGAATGTGGTTGTGTTCTTGCCTCACATTGTGACCATGTCAGCTTCATGTTTATTGATCTTTATGACGAGTGCTTACATCAAACTTGTTTGACTTTTCACAGAAATGTGTTCTATACTGGCCAGAGAAGAGGGGCATATATGGGAGGGTTGAAGTTCTTGTGAACTGTGTCGATGAGTGGGAACATTGCACTGTCCGGGATCTTACTCTGAAGGTAAAAGATTAGAAAGGTATTGTTGTGATGTGACTGCAATAAAATTTATTTGAAATAGTTCAGTTTAAATACAGCTATTAAGAAGTTAATGCCAAGCTAGCATTTGGAGGAAGAACGTTAAACAATGGAGCGTTTGTGAATAATATTTTCGTTTAATATACTGTAGTTAGTGCTTTCATTTTCAGTGCTTCAGTCGTTGCATTCTTTAACTTAGTCTAAAAAAATACTATGTGCAGCTGTGCTATGTTGCTGTCAGCCTGGCTATGTTGGTAGCACTCTTGCCTCTGAATCAGAAGTTGTAGGTTAAAGCCCCATGTGGTAGACTCTAATCAGTGTTGTATTTATTTGTTTGAAAAGTAGTTTACTGGGTTTGGTCCGCTGAAGAGCAGAGAAAATTGAGCTCTCCCAGAACCAGAACGTATTATTTCCCTATTGTGATTAAGACAACAAGTGTATTAAAGAATACCAAAATCTTAACTCCTTATTCTATAATTGTCTCTGCATCACATAGTGTTGGCAGTGGAAAATTGCTAATGAAGATTTCCTTGTCTTTCCTAATCAGCATGGGGGGAAATGTCAAAGCGTGAAGCACTACTGGTACAAGTCCTGGCCTGACCACAAGACCCCAGATAGTGCCCAGCCTCTACTGCAACTCATGCTGGATGTGGAGGAGACCAGGCAGAAGTCACCAGGCCGAGGCCCTGTCGTTGTACATTGCAGGTAGGACAATTCATCATCATCGTCACCACCATTCGGTCTCTGCAAGAAAAACTTCAGAGTTACATCCAAAAACCAGCAATTAATCCATTTTGTGTGGTAATCTAGGGTCAATTTTGCAGCATTTCTCAATGGGATTTCTTGATCTGGAATTCCACTATGTTGACTCATGAGAACACTCCAACTTGATCCATTTTCAGAGCTGGGTACCCTAGCGCTTGTGTGAGGTGTGTGACATACTTCCTGTTACCTGAAAGGCTTCCCACTTCATTAAGAAATACAGTATCACAAAACTGACTCCCTCATGAACTATAGTCCAGCCTTGTTGAATGTTACTTATCATTTAAAGAAGTGCAACATGAAAACTAATGTGTTCTATGTTGAAGAGCTGGCGAACCATCAGGCTGTGATAAAGTGGTACAATGACATTTATCTGACCGTTCACCCACACCCTAGTACGTCATATTCCAAATACCGTCACTTTGTGCGGGAGGTTCCGAACAGGAAGCAGCATTTTCAGACCTTCTTGTCCCCAGAGTCTGCTTCTTGAACTGTCATTAATGAATCAGCTTTTGGCGACCACTCCACATCCCAGAGGAATACTTGCCTCGGATTTTCACACACTGAGACAAGCCTAAGGGAGGGACTGGACTGTGCTCCTGGCCCTTCTGATGAAAGAGCTTCCGAATTAAAGTAACTTCCTCTGAAAAATCGCCACATTTTCATCAAAGGCCTGAGAGAAGCTTCACCACTGATTAAAGTCCAAAACTCAGCCCACTTTGTTAGTGTGCAAGAACTGAGTGTGATTAGCCTGGTACAATAGTGCTTTAGTGCGCCAGAGATTTTTTTTAATCCTAATTGCCTAATTAGAGTGTGCCGAGGGAACAGGCATGGTGTTAATTGGAGTGGAGGATGAAGGTAAGGGGAGTGGGACTGAAATGATAGCTCCCCCAGAGAGCGAACATGGGCATGACTTTCTTTTGTGCTGTACGAATATAGGATTGTAAGAATACCGAGTATGGAGAGATGGAAGAAGTATGGGAGCAAATTCAGAGTGAGGTGAAGGTGGAGAGTACAGAAAAACAATGGTGGGGGTAGGAAGTGCATAGCGTGGGAGTGGGGAGTGCAGAGTGAGGTGAGGATGGGAACAACGACAGCAACAACACAATTACATTTGTATAGCACCTTTTAATAATAATAATAATTACGTGGGGAGAACATCCCAAGGTGCTGGACAATCAGTGTTTTGGACCTGAGCTGGAGGTTGGGATTGGGGAGAGCAGGGGACGACCAAGGAAGAGCCCTGAGGAATGCCGCAAAAGACGGTGTGGGGGCTAGAGGAGAAACAGTTTGTGTGAGAGGTTCACACAGGGTAGCTGCCCAGAGCGCTTGACAACGGCGGAGCATGACACCGAGCTGGGGAGAGTGGGAGGTGACTATAGGCTCAGTCGAATAGGAAGGTCTTCAGGGATGACCTGAAGAAGCGGAAGGAAGGGCAAGGCAGAGGGATAGAAGAAGAATGTTCCAGAGTTTCAGGGCATAGTGGCTTAAAGTGCGGACATCAATGGTTAATAGTACAGTTAATAGCAGGTCTCACTGTGGTATAAATCAGTGGATGGGGAAGAGTTACATGCTCTAAAGCAATGTTTTCTTTTTGTCAGCTGACCCCACTCTCACACTGCTCCATCATCTTAAAGCCTGGGGTTGCAGACCTCACAAGAAGCAAAATCAATAATGTTTAAGTTAATTATGGAGTTTTATCAAATTCACTGTTATTTTGATAGCTTTATATAGATTTTTAGATCACAGTGGCACAGATACACTGGCCTCCATCATTGCCAACAATGTCTGTTATTTGGATGTTACTACAGCTGCTTTCTATTTCTTTCCAGTGCCGGGATAGGCAGGACAGGCTGCTTTATTGCTACCACTATCGGATGCCATCAGTTGAAAAAGGAGGGGTTAGTGGATATCCTTAGCATTGTTTGCCAGCTGCGGGTGGACAGGTAAGACCCAGATTGCCTCCGAAGTACATAATAGTTGGTAAAGATCAAACCTTTGATCCACAGCACAGCTGCTATTGGACCTCCAGCAGGATGCACTGTTAAACAGGTTGATGCTCCATATCTGAAAAAGACCACTCTCTGAAAGTTCTGTTAACATAGCCCTGGCACACGAGCTGTCTGCTGGGCTGATACTTTTATACTGCAACTCCCTGTGATTCCATTTCCACACTTGATTTCACTGTGTGCTGTGTCACTCCTGTCCTTCCCATGTTGAGTTAGTAGCCGTGTCACTTCTGAGATCAATGACCAATTAATCTGGAGTAGCCATTGACCAGAAAACCAGGACAAATGCCCTTCTCTTTTCAATAATGCAATGGGATCTTTAATGTCCACTTGAAAGATAGACTCAGTGACACAGTTCCCTTCATTTAATGTCTCATCTGAAGGATGACACCTCTGATAACACAGCACTCACTTAGTACTGTGCTCGAATGTCAGCCTAACTATGAGCCAGCCTAGACTATTAGCTCACCAAAGCCTCTAGGAGGCCATTTAAGGCATGCTGTACACCCCACACCTTTGAAGCTGAAGCTGCTAGTACATCAAAGAAATGTTTTCTTTGGTTTGTCACTGGCCAGCTGTGTATTCAGGATAATTGCTCTGTCAATCCACGTCAGTGGCATTGTTACAGAGAGAGATTATTCCCTTGAGAAGTGGATGTGATTAAATCCTGCTTTCAGCGAGCAAACTTGGACAGCCTAATAGAAAAAAGAGAGATGATGATTGACAGGTTGCGAGATTTTATTTACATTGCGCGATGAAACATGGATCTGCTTTCGAATTGGTCTCGGCTGAAAGTCAGTTTATGGAAACAATTAGGGGAAGTTTGCATTGTGGGATATGATATTTATCACATCACACACTGTAATTCATCTCTCACACACACGCACCTTAGAAAAAAATTGCTAAACAAGGATTGATGTTTATTTCATTTTATTTATTTTATTGATTGATCTTCGACCATGCTTTCAATCACCCTGCTTCACCCCACTGCCCTCCACCTTCCCCGATTCCAACCCCCAGCTCGGGTCTGAAGCTCTGTCTGTCCATTGCCTTGGTATGTCTTCCTGATGTGAAAACAAATGTAATTTTGTTTTTGTTGATGATGTGAAATATGGATTGTGATAGGATATGAGCAGCATCTTTCCATGGTTAGCACAACAAACAATTCTTGCAGAGGATAATCAGATTGTACAACTTCCGTCTGAAGTGGCGGTTGAATTATATAGATGCGTTCAAGAGGAAGATAGACCTTCACACGAGGGAGAGGAGAATAGACGGATATGGGAGGGAATAAGGAATGAGAGAAGACTTGTGTGGAGTATAAAAACTAATACAAACTGGTTGAGTATGTATCAATTCAAAACTGTATTGCTATGATAATAATCACCGTTGATAGTAAAATCACATTTTATGATGAGTCAATAACCCATTTGATGGTTATCAGAGGGTTCCAAATCAGTTGCGTTCTGATACCCAAAGTCACTCAAAAGTTGTACAGTGCTCTGGGCAGGGGACACCTCAATACTGTATACAGTTCTAATCACTCCAGTGTAAGGCGTTGCCAGCACCCAACAGATAGTGCAGAGGAGAGCAAATAGGATGATCTCCAATGTTAGAGAAATAAACTAGGGCTCTTCAGCCTTCAAAAGAGACATCTCAGATCAGATCTTATGAGGTACATGTGATTTTTAAATGGGATTGGGAAAGTAAACCCAAAATAATACTTTCAGATATGCCAGAGCAGCAGAAAAAATAATTAACAGATTCAGAGTACGGAAAGGCAGTTTCAGGACAGTTACCAGGAAGTATTTCTTTCCTCCAGAGGGAAATTAACAACTAAAACGTATTATCAAGAAAGGTGATTGAGGTCAGGACACTGGAGTTACTTAAGAAACTTGAAGCTTAATTCCGTGATTGGAGGATGGTTGAGTGGGTATTATAGAAGGATGAGATCAAATCTAAGAACCTTTTTAATTCAAATCTCACTTGTGAACATTTGTCAATTCATTCTGTCCGTTTAAAAATGGCTCGTTGTGTTTGCATGTTGCTGCCAAACAAAGGAAATGATTATTAGACAAATTGACAGTCTTTTGTGTTCGTCATTAGTCATTGCTTCTTCCTATTTTTGTGGCTGTACAGAAATTGTGAAATTCCAGAATTGGTTAATAGTTTGTCAATGTCTGAGATTTGCTGCCAGGCCTTTTAATAACATATCAAGCTATGCAAGAATTAAGGCACTGCTCAGCTGAGGGTAGTCAGCTAGAACTGTATGATATGACAATCTTCATCCACCTCGCCCTTTATTCAGAAAATAATAATAATCCTTGCGTTACATGTCATTGAGACATCTTAAAAGCACTTCACAGGATATACTGTAAAGTGGATTGACTGTATTTTGTGGGTGAAACATGGCAGCCAGTAATGGAGTGAGGGACCAATTTTATTGGGGGGATTGTTGGTCTGGACACTGGGAAAAACTCCCTTCTCTTTTCAAAAGTACCGTGGGATTTTTAATGTCCCTGAACAGGCAGATGGGACCTCAGTTTAACGTCCAATCAGAAGGACGACATCTCCAATAATGCAGCACATCCCCAGTCATCTTAGACTATTTGATTCCATGTCCTAATTTGGGACTTGAGCCCAGTCTACTTTTATATTTTCTTGTGAATTCTTTGTTTTTTGTGGTTGAGGATTTCTTTGGGCAGCGGTACTTTGGGAAGTAAATCTGTCATTTCTAAAATATTCTGTACAAACCTCTATGAGTGCATAATCTCCTGAATTCAATGAGAATCCTGAAATGGATGGGTCTACCTGTAATTATGAGAATCTTGGGTGGAGTTTCTTTCTTCCCTTGAATCGCATCTGTAGGACTTGAGTTCACTACTGAACATTACTCATTTTAGCTGAATGCTACTTGCCAGTAAACTGGCTGCTTTCAGTCTTCATTATGCTCTAGGCAATGCAAGAATGATTTGGGTGTTTACCAGTCTGATTCTTTTTGTTGCCTTGGTAATACACATCTGCGGTTACCATATCAATGCAAATGGTAATGTATGTTTAATGAACCATTTATTAAATGTTGTACTTGCAGTTCAGTAGAGAGTGACAGATGCCGTGGAACCTCATTGTAATGCAATGTTTGGGATCTATAAAATTGCATTCCAATTGCAGGTTTATTGTGCACATGCATAGTTGTCTGAGTTGCTTCCTGCATCCCCCCAAAAAATGGCCAACTTCTGTTTTAGTGAGTCACTGCTAATGTCACTTCCTGTTTTCTGTACATGTGCAAATCAGCAAGTGCTGTCAGTACTCAAATAAACAGAAGGTTAGCAATTTTTTTTAAGTGCTCCATAAAGGGTGATATATAAATGCAAGTTATTCTTGTTTGAGCGGGAAACCAAAATGGCCAACTTCTGGGTGATTAAATCAATTCCAGTGTCACTTCCTGTACATGCTTAGGTTGCCTAATGACAAGAAATCAGTCATTTTAACATGACTTAAGAGACCGAATGGCTCAGCTTTGTGCATGCACAATGAACAGTGTTCACTGTGTGGTCATTATACGTGAATTTGCACTATCGTCAAGTGCGTTATAACGCGACTACACTGTAACCTGGTTTATTGATTGCACTTCTGTAAATTAACCTCTCAAACAAACCACCAGCTGCAGTGGAATGCAGGTGTAGCGAGAGATATCAACTGTATTATTGCAAAAGGGGTCACTCCTGTGACCCAGCAATATTTGGGCTAGCATTACTCAATTGCTTTGTTGGACACAATTTCATAGCTAACAGCTGTGCATTGGGTCAAAGGTGAAATCTGTACTGTTTTATATGTATACACACAAAATTCCAGTTTTGTGTGAGATGCCCATTTAGTCTCCATTCAGACTTGGGTCTGAAAAAAAACAGATCCCAAATTAAGAATGAATTTAAAAATTGCCAACATTTGCAGACTCAGAAATGTTAAGAAAATAGTTTTGAACTTTGAACCAAGCAGAATTTCTGGCTCCAGATCTTTTAGTGAACTATCAGAAGTCATTTATATTGTTGTTCGGAATTACAGAGCATCATTGAGGTTTAACTTAAACTGGTTACATTTCCCAGAAACAAGGAGCTGTGCACATTATGGCTGAGTGAACTGAGCAATGTTTGCTTTGGTCTCTGCTTGTGCAATGTCAAGCTTATGCTCTTGAGTACTTGATCTTGGAATCAGATCAGGTATTTCCCCATGAAGAGGAACGGCATATAGATGTGAAGGCAAGTCATTGATCCAGAACCTCATTACAAGCACAACAGCAACGTTGGCAGAGAACATAAAATAGGTAACCAAACAGCTCAGTTAGTCCAACTGATGTGTAGCACAGCGAGGGATACCCAGAGTAATGGAGCAAAATAAGTTTCAGTAGAGCTACAGAAATGAAGGAAAGCTAAAATAGTTCGAATCAGCGTGGGAACACTTGAGATACTTTTCAAAGATTATGTGCTGTAACTTTTATTATTTTTATGTAACTTTTATATGATCAACATTTGTTTGTCTGATTGCTTTTTCTTTACAGAGGAGGAATGATCCAGACAAGTCAACAGTATGGATTTGTGCATCACGCTCTGAGTCTGTATGAGAGCAGGCTGTCAGCAGAGACTGGCCAGTGAATCTGCGAAGTGGCACATCTCAAACAAAACAGCTTTAAATGCTCAGCGACATGGGAGTAAGATAAATTATCTCTTTATGGTAACACCACATTGTTTGCCTGGTAAACGAATGGTGTAATTACCACTTGCAGAAAGGGGAAGCAAAGTAATCTCAAAAGGTAGTTGTAGTTTGAATGGAAAAATATGTTGATCAGATTGATTGAGGGTGCCTAAAAGAATGTAGTGTATATTTTCCAAAAAATAAGAAGGTACAAAAGATTGATGCCAATGGATGGAATATTATTTATATCTAAAGGAAGAATTTTATTGTTTATTTTATGAATATTTATAAATGCAATGGTCTATTGAGAACTGGCTCACAATGGTACTGCAGATTAATTTTGATGTGATGCCATGATGTTGTCATGGTGGAAATGTGAAGCTCAGCTCTTTATTGGGTATTTCTGTATTCGGAAGTAGCACAGCTTTTGATATGATTTCTCAACAGTTACACGTTAAAAGTGCTATTATAATAATGTGGTGGATTTTATTTCTTGACCACACATAACCATCTTGCTGCTAAAATGCACAAGTGTTTTAAATCATGGACTTTAAATGACTGTTTATTTCTGGAAACTTTTAAAAACTCAATGTTTTGTATGTAATGTAGCTGTTGATTTTTATTTGTGATAAAGTATAAAATCGTATGCATATTTATAATCTTAACTAGCAGTTGACTCGCTCAATATTAAAAATATCACTATGTATGCGTATGTCTCTGACAGTGTTTCTGTATGATCTATTGAAGTCCATACGTAAAAGCTTTATAGATATTACGCAAGTCTTGTAACATTTTTTGATCTATTATATAAGCATAGTATATTTAAAATATATCAATAGATATTAATCAAATTGAATGTTGTGAAATAATGTCAACATTTTGTGTCTTGATAAACAGGAAATGCATTGTATATGCCTGTGACAATAGATATATTAATGTAATGATGGAAGTACCAAAATCTAAACATTAATGTTGTCTTATTTTCAGTTCTGTATTTAATATATGCACCAGTTGATCAGACATGTACCAGATTCTTTTTTGTCTTGTGCAGGAAATTGTTTACAAGTTGTTTACAGAAAGCAGTGCAGCATCTACAATGGGGGGGGGGAAACGTGTGTTTTTATTCAGTACTGTTAAAGTTTGTGTAAAACGACAATAAATACGATACATTTTTTTGAAATCTCCTTCTCGAGTGTGTGTTTAATTGGAAACATAGTTTTTTGAATTCCATCTCTTCCCTCCCTCTCTCCAATCAATGTACCATACAAGAATTTATACCTTTAATCTATGCCGTGGTGTACTAAAATTCTGTATATTTCTATTCCAGGTGAAGTTTGGAATGCTTTTCACATTGGGTCCTTTATGTCTTCAACCAACACTTGCAGATTAGGTACTGGACAGCCAAGATATAGGCAAAAAGCCTACTGGACTTGTCCCAAACATCTCAATTCACCTGAATTCAGAAAAACACTAATTGTACTCCACCAGTGTGTAATTTTCCATTTCCCAAATAATTTGTCCTTGTGGCCTCTCTCATCGCAATTTGCAGTGTTGTTCTAAGGATCTACGTCCATCAGGAACTGGGTTGACACTGATTGCTCTCTGGTAGTGCTGTTTTTATTCATAATAAAATAATAATACAAATCCTTGCATTTGATACAGGACCTCTTACGTTGGGAGAATGTCTCAAAGTGCTTCACAGGATAGAACTGCAGAATGTAGTGACTGAGTTTTTGTAAGTGAAACACACAGCTGGTAGAGATTGGGGTTGGATTGAAACCCAGATCCCAGAGGTGAAAGAGTATACAATACCCATCTGTGTAATCATTTAGACCAGACAGTGCATTTTTAAGTGAAACATTACACAATTATTTGGTAACCATTATTTGGCTGGTCTCAGTGTTTGAGGTTGAGATCCCCAGATGTTTAAGACATATTTCTAAGTGTGAGATACTGATGGAGATACAGTGAGATACAGTGGAAGAGCATTACCAGAAGAGTATTCACTCTCTTATGTATTCCATCAGTCAGATCTGCTCATTAAAACACATCGCCTTTTGTGTGGCTACAGTTCGAATTCGTAGAAAAATTGGGTATAACTTTGGTTTCAAAAAGAAAAACCTTTTCGGGGATCGTCCTGTGATTTATTCCACATAACGTGGATGTCGGGAGGTGCAAAAGCGCGACCCTACGCTTCCAAAATCACCAAATCGTAGCAAAATCGCCATCCCATCCAGACTGCACGAGAAAGAGAGAGAGAAAAAAAGAATTCACATCGCAAACCGAGGCAGATGCTGCACAAATGTTTTTGTTATATAGGCTTTGTGTGTGGGATCCACCGAATGACATCTCTGCAACGAAAAGGGGGAATATTTTATGATTGCATTTTTTTTCAAAAAAAAAAGCACTTATTCCCATTTTCTGAGAAATCGTCCGACATGATATTCCAACCTCGAAACATCCCCCAAAAAAACAATTGAATCGAAGGAAGTGCTCGTCATTGACTTTTCCCCTCAAGGCACATTTCCTCTCCAGGATCAGCCTCAGTGCTGAGTGTGGGGAACATGTCAAGTTGGTTACATGTACCCAAGTAAAAATGGATCCTTTTCTCTTCGCTGTGACTTTCGCATTCCTCCCTCTGGCTTCATCTGGTGAGTGGAAAGTTGTTGTTTTTTTTTTCAGGACACGTTACATAAAACCCTGCGATGATTTGTGTTCATTTGTACCTCGAAACCTCTCTCTCTCTCTCTCTTCTCTCTCTCTCTCTCTCTCTCTCCTCTCTCCTCTTCTCTCTCTCTTCTCTCTCTCTCTTCTCTTCTCTCTCCTCTTTCTCTCTCTCTCTTCTCTTTCTCTCCTCTCTCTCTTCTCTTCTCTTCTCTCTCCTCTCTCTTCTCTTCTCTCTACTCTCTTTCTCTCCCTCTCTCTCTCTCTCCCTCCCCCTCCACTCCCTCAGCAGCAGAGCAAAGGCGACCGACTTGCAGCTAATAACACAGCCTGACTTTCTTGGCGAAATTTTTTTTTCTCTCTCCCCCCCTCCCTCCCCAAAAAAAAGAGAAGGGAAAGAAATGCTCTGTCTCCAACTGTGTGTTCGCACAAGAAAACAATCTGCAAAGCCTTTGGGTTTTAAAGGGGCCGTTTTCTCTTGGAATTGGTGTGGCTTTCAGGAACCAAGCTGTTGAGTTTGATTTTAATGCATTATATATATATATATATATATTATATATATAAAAGACAACAACACTGGTATCTTCGGATTTCAGCAGCACATCGCTTTCTTCTCCTCCCTTTCCTCCTTCAAGGCCGGTCTCAAGACCTTTCTCTTTGACCGTGCCTTCAGCTCCCCTCTCGACTCTCTACCCCCTCCTCGCTCCCTCCCTTCCCTCCCCTCACCCTGACCATTTCCCCCCTGCTCGGGTCCTGACCCAACTGTCCAGCGCCTTGGGACGTCCTCCTGACGTGAAAGGCGCTCTATAAATGGAATCTTGTTGTTGTTGTTGTTCTCGTTATGCCTTTGGCCGCCTGTGGTGCGGTCGGACACTGTCGTGATATCACGACAGAAACCCGCAGCAGTTCAGCAAAACTGTTGGGAAAGTCACCGCGAAAAAAAATCTAAGCTCTTCGTGGAATGTAACGCAAACAGGAAGCCAGTAAGTGAAGGCTTGAAAAACGGTCTGTGATGTTGAAATGTTGGGGAGAAAAAACAAAGAGGGTGTGGGGGGGTTGTGGGGGTGGGTGGGGGTTGTGGGTGTGGGTGGGTGTGGGGGGGTTGTGGAGGTGGGTGGGGGATGGGGGTGTGTGGGGGGTGTTGAATGGCAATCCAAAAGGGGGGAAAACCAGAGTGAAATAAATGGACAGGAATTTGGCCCCAGTTTCGCGTTGGTTTCGAGCAGTCAGAGATCAAAATTAGCACTGAGGTTAAGTGTCCGACCGAATTTCAGCCCTGCCCTGCTTCGCTGGTTGGCGTGTAACGGGTTAATATTGGAACCAGAGCAGCAGAGGAGATTGACCATTTATTTGAAGCATTTTACTGTCAGCGTTGCATGTTGGGATGGACGCACGTCTTCGCGTTTAACCTCAGGACCGTGTGTGGTGGGTGTGTGTAGTGTGTGTGTGAAACTGACCTGAAGTCGGCTGAAGTGGACATATATATATATATATATGTGTGTGTGTATTTGCTCCTCTCCCTCACAGACGGATTCCTGATCCTACATGCACAGAAGAAGAAATGCTTGCTGGGCAATGGCGAGACGCTGAATGTGGGCAACTGCAATGCCACCAACCCCTGGCAGCAGTGGCAGTGGACCGAGCAGGGCAAGCTTCGCAACGTGCAGAGGGGCCAGTGCATGGCTTTGCACAGCAGCTCGGCCTCGCCCACTCGCAGGGTAACGCTGTTGGACTGCGCCCAGGCGCCCCGCTGGAAATGCCACGATAACGCCACGGAGCGCTTCGGGCTCGCCGACCAGGAGCTGTTTCTCAGGAAACTGGGTGACAGGGTGATGGTGCGCGCCGAGAATAAGTACCATCAGCTCTGGCAAAGGTATCACATCGAGAAAGGCGGCAAACCCATCCAGCAGAGTATCTGCCCATCTCCAGGTGAGAGAGAGACACACAGAGAGAGAGAGAGATCCAGCCAATTCACATTGCAATTTCCATTGAGCTAGAGCCTTTCATTTCGCCCACAAAATAATATAATGTAACATGATCCTTGCATTCGATATAGTGCTTTGTCACGTCTTCAAGATGCCTCGAAGCGCTGCACAGAATATACTCTCAAGTGAATTTAAAATACACGCAGTCAATGCACTTTTCAATGTAATTCTGTGAAGCTCTTCGAGATGTCTCAACCGCCTGATAAGGCCCTGTATCAAATGCAAGGATGATGATTGTTATTCATGTCCGGGAGGACATCGCAAAGGCGCTCAACACTGCTGGTACCCGAACTAGGATGGGAACTTGAACAGGAACTTCAAAGGTCATAGTATGTATGTCTTATGTCCTAATGTTGGGTCCACACTATTCTGAGATAGTGATTCAATACTGAAACAGATAAAACTATAACTGAGGCCCACTGAGGGCATTTAAATTTGAATTAAAATATTGGTGTTAATATAATTATCATACAGTATTGCACCTCTGCTGTGTATGCCTGTACTAAGAAAGCTATGATGGATCTCTTCAATGTGGTACCTATAATGCTTGATTTTACAAGAAACAAAACACTGGGATAGGGTGCTCTTAATACCTTGACAAGAGATAAAGGAATCATTGTAACTATTTTATGACATTTATGTCACTGGTTTGTGTTCGGTCCATTCCCTAGTTATAGTGAAACACAGTGACCTCGTGAGTAATACTTGGAAACCATACTGTCCTAGAAAATTAAAGAATAACCATAAAGAAAAGAGTTAATGGAATATTGTTTATAGCTCAAGGTATCAGCAGATGCACAAGCAGTCATTTAACATTAGTGTTAATTCTCTCACTCAAGACTCCAGCAGAGGAGCTGGATGACGTAAGAAGGGTTATGTGATGTGCTAATGTGATAATCCTTTTTATCGCATTGTCACATCACATTCCCCACACATCCCCCAGTGAAAAGGATGCTTGTTAAGATTGATGACCACTGGAAAGTCCAAATTTGGTCCAGATGATTCCTGATGCTACATGCTCCATGTATCCCTGGTCCTCAGCTCAAACTGAGGACACTTCACTGAATTTGTGCTCTAATCTCCTCTACATTACACCATTCTGTGACATCGACCTCTTAAACCAAAGGAGCTGCTGGGTGGTGCTTCCTTTCTGAGATGATCTGAACAGCCAGAGCTCAGATGGCAGGAAGGATATGACTGTAAGCCAGTCCTTGACCTGCATTGAATGCTATTTCACATTAATGAACTGGGGGATGTTGATTTGCAATTTGCTATCTACAGAACACTTCTATCTCCTGACGGGTTGATTCAAAGTTTGTTCTCATCAAAAAATAGATTATTGTTTTTTAAGCATACTCTCTGCATCTGAAAATGCTGTTTGACCTAATTTGGGGCATTGTAGGAAAATTTAAAATATTGACAT
The DNA here is from genome assembly GCF_018977255.1 of Callorhinchus milii. NCBI lineage: Eukaryota > Metazoa > Chordata > Chondrichthyes > Chimaeriformes > Callorhinchidae > Callorhinchus > Callorhinchus milii. The sequence continues at coordinate 36,587,178 of NW_024704746.1, read as the reverse complement.
TGTTTTTGATTTAAACACTCATGAAAGTTGGTGCCAAAGATGGAGACCAATCGTTTTCTCTGAAGCCTATCGGTTATGAGGTAGAATCAGGTTACTTAAGTACAGCTGAATGCTGTGTAGTTTTCCATCTGTGTAAAAGTGCAGCACTTTGGGAAGATTTCAAATGTCACTTAAACCGGAATTTCGCAAGCAATCTGTGCTTCCTGAGCAGGTTGGCAAATCTGGCAAGTGACATGGAAATTTACAAATAAGGATGTGAATCTGAAGAGAAGGCAGATAGAACTATGGAAACAAAATCACATAAATCAATCAGAAACCATTAGCTTCACGCCTCAGCTAGGAGAGGAATTGTGATTGGCAGTATATGTTTGCTTCCCAAAGCCTCGACTGGATGTTTCACCAGTCGGTCTCAAGCTGCGTGATAGACGTGCTTCATATTAAACAGTGTTTCCAACATGTCATCCATCATAATATCTGCGGTTGACAGTCATTTTATCATTGTTGAAGTGAAACAATACTTTAATTCAGACACAGATACGGATTTGAATTGTGATATAAAAAGTGCAAACCTTATAGGTTTTCTTCTTCACTCTTTATCGTACAAAAACTGTTTAGAGGTGCTAGAAAATTAAAGAGAGGGGCAGAAAGCATTAACACTAGTTAAGCATGTTCTAGAGTCCAAGTTCAACTTCAATCAGATTTTACATTTATACCAAGGGGAAAATACTGGCAAATTATATTAAGATCTAAAACTGGACTGAAATTCAGTTAACATTAGGTGCACTGCCGTAAGGCTGCCTCTGGCATGAGGCATTAGTTTAGCAAATGCTACATCAGTTGTTGTAATATTCCTGAAATTATTCTAGCAACAATTTAAATTCAGAGGTTTAGTTCTAGTTTTACTTGTTTCAGTAGCAGCACTTTGCAATTGGCAAGGCATCAGTTTGCTCTTCATAATTGAAGTAAAGTTTAATCAGGGAATTGAGGCTACTCAGCAAATTCTTCACCAAACATATCTCCATCCTTTGTTGTTGCTCAGTGATCTTAAAAAATACCTTCCTGAGCTACAAATAAAATGTATCTGCTTCAGTATCTTAGTGACCACTTTCCCCTCTTCTTTCTTTGAATATTGTTTGTCGCTTTCTTCTTCTGAATCATGTCAAAATCCGTAGTATTGCTGTTAATCAATTTTTCTCATCTTTTCTATGAACTGCTATGATTCAGTTCTCTTTCTGAATCTTTCCCTACTTACGGCTGTTAAGGAGATATCCATCCACTTACTTCTCTGTGGTCTCTGACTCCTTGGGACATCCTCCCGACTTAAAAGGCACTATACAAAAGTAATTTTGTTGTTGTTGTTGTTAACATGTTCTTATTACCTAAAGTTTCCAGCTTTCACAGCTTGACCAGACTTCACTTTCTCCCACACGTGCTGAAGTTGTGCAGTTTGTCAGTGTACACCATTTCAAACAGCAGCATTTCAGTCCCACAGGATGTATTGAAGTCCACCCAGGTCACTTCCGTTTCAGTAAATGCACTCAAAATAGGTGGCTTTTCAAGTCTACTGACATCTGACTCTGAAACTTGTTCTCTTTGGCATACTATCTGATAAATAAGTCACCAATGAAATCCATATCTAGAACCCACTTATCATTTGGATCTGTAAGTTATGCAGCCTGATAGCAGTTTATTAGACACATTTTTTGTAAAGCTCAGCTTTACAGCTCTACTGTTGAAATGTGTCTATTGTTACTAACAGAAACAGTACTCATTGGGGTGAGAAATGTCAGTAGAAAGGCAAAATAATGTTTTTTCTATCTTTACTGCCTTCAGTGACCACAGCAAGCAGTTCAGGTAAAGCTCAGGTTAACTGCAACAACAACAACAAATTGTATAGGATAAAGGTCTTCCTGTTCTAACCAAACAATGTCCTTTCATCTTCACCTATTGCACCAGCATAATATTTCCATTCTCAACCCCTTATCCATATGGCTTCTCTGAATAAGGCTATCTCTATAATATTAATTATTCCAAGATGAGCTACACAGCTTCATGCACCACTGTCATATGGTTTCATATAGAGGCTAATTTTGCTCACTGATCCTCTGTTACCTCCACACTGGACTTCTCCAAAACCTTCCTTTCCAGCCATATCAATCCACAATCTCCAGCTTGCCTAAAAATCGACTGCTCTCACCCTTACCAATACCAAGCTTCATATGCCCAGTATCCTTGGCAATGGCCTACATCAAAGGTACTATATAAATGCTGTATTAGTTGGGTAGATTTTTTTCTTCCCAACTAAGATGTAATTTAATTTGCCAGAAATCCATAGAAAATAACAAACAACAATTGATTTTATCTTTTTTCCACACTGCAGTAGACTTTCAAGACAATTCCTTAAACACGGTATCATTGCCTAATGAGAGACACAAACTGCCTGAAGAAGCTAAGTGGCGCAACTCCGTCACAAGTAAGTGATTCAATGATGTAATACAATTTTCACAATGCAAGTTATATTTCTGTAGAGGAGACAACTACAGTTTTCATATATATGTTATTTAGTGCAATACTAAGTAGAATAATCCACAGGCTAATGTGCTTTGGTTAGTTCAACTGTAGAGTCTTTTCAGACTTCAAAATCATGTGTCGTGTTATCTAATCAAAACAGCTAATCTGATAATGAAAGTACAAACTTTTTCAGTACAATGCAAGCCTGTCCAAAGCACTAGACCTTAAAACTTGTGCATTACATTTTAATTTGTTTTACAGATTGACGCAATATGTTATAGATTGTGTTATTTGGGGTTTAGTTTCCTCATGACATTGTGCCTTCCTGTTGCAGTATTATTGTTCTGTAAATATGGACTTTTATAAAGTCCTGTATTAATTCAAATATGGGGATAACATTTGCAGCATTTCATATTGCATTTTAATTAACACCAGGAGCATGAAATGAAATGTCAAAGCCTTTGCTTCTAAATGAAATGGCATTTTTCCAGGCATTGTTACTGAACAACCAGTTGACACCTACAGTTCTTCACTATCTCCGACATCAGAAGATCCCTATTCTACAGGAGTTTATGTTTATAACCAAACAGAGAAGGTAGGGTTAAATTAGGTCACACCTGTAACTAACTGATGATTAATGTGGAAATGGTAAAACAAAGAATGCATTCAATAACCATATGCACTCCTGCATGGCAAAAAGCATGTGTCTGTCGCTTCATTGAACTTACCATTGGAAATAAAGACTGCTTCCCAATGTAAAAGGGCCGCCCGCACCAGTCTCTGTCAATAAGAAATGTATCAATTTATATAGTACTCAACATTTTGGGCACATTCCTTCTTCTTCAAGTACTTTCGGTACTTTTATTGTAAGATGTAAGAGCAATACTACAGTGCCTTCTCTTCCTCTTTGATAGTTTTTGAGTTTATTATCCAGATTTCACCTGTATCTTTCAGACACTGGCACTTGCTAACCTTGGCAACAAGAAGATAAATCAATCTGTCTGAAACCTAACCCCATTTTGAACAAACTAAAGACGTAGCCAATAAGTAGCTTGCAGTCTACACTAAAATAGCTTGTGATTTCAACTCCTCGAGAGACCAAAACCTAGGATCTCTGGTCTTTGTATGCCAATGTGAATGCAGGATTTATTGGCTGAATTAAAAGTGATTCTTTCAGATATGGTTGCTGCACAAGGCTGCCCATGATCAGAAGATGAAGGAATGTTAGGCTTAAATGCATTTAAGCCCAAGATTCCTTCATTTTATGATCATGGGGTACCATCTTGGAATAGTCAAGTTGAAGGGCTCATTGGATGCTTGCCTTTAGCCTCATTAGAGAGAATGTCTTATCCACTAGATGGGAAGCACACATTCTCCATAAAAATTTATGTTCTGGAACAACAGAGGTTGTAGGAACTCATGGAGAAATTGAAGGGTCAACAATATACAAAGAAATTGAGAAAATATAGAGACATCGCAGAGTCTGAAGGCTCAGACGTGATATACTGTTTGTCCAATAATTCCTGGATATCTCTTTGAGCTATCTGCCCATAACATCGGCATTGAAATAGCACATCACATTTGAGCACTCACCCTCCATCAACCCAAACTGACCAAGAGCAATTGCGTTGAAGTTTCCACTCTTTGAAGTTAAAGGGGAAAAGTTGCAGCAGCTAGAGCTAGTGAGCACCTACAGGGGTAGCGCAGGCTAATCTCAATTTACTGGAGATCTCTGTGGAGTTCCTGGGATCAGGCTGTCAGCGCCATTAAAATAAATCCTTTGAAATAAAGGCATTAAATCCGCCATGTATATCGAGGAAGCAAGCTTTATGGAGTGGAGTCCTATAGCTCAGTGGTTAGAGGCTCGCCTCGCAATCAAGAAACCTGGGTTCGATTCCCTGCAGGGCGAAACCTTGGGCAAGTTTCCTTACTTCCATATGGCCTGATAATAATCCCTCAAGAAAACAATCAATCAATAAATAAATAAATAATAATTTGGTCACTCAATCCACGACTGTTTGTGGGACACTGCTGTGTGCAATTGGCTGCCACGTTTCACCACAAATATACAGTCAATTCACTTTACAGTATATTCTGTAAATCACTTTGAAATGTCTAGAAGACGTGAAAAAGCGCGATATCAAATGCAAGGATTATTATTATATCAAATGCAATGATTATTATTATTAATATTTATAAACACTATTTAAAGGAGAATGTTTTAACACCTTCCGAGGCTTAGGGGAAGGACTAGCCTCAAAAGGAGTGGGATTCCACCAGGGCACCCAATAGGATCAAGAGCGGGAGAGGCTTAGTTTCTGTATGTCCAAAGGTCCAGACTTATTAAAATATTATTGTGGAATAAATCATGAATCTTACGATAGACCCCCACCCCCACCCCCAGTACTGTATGCAAGTAACAACCTTGCTATTTGCACTGGTGTGTCGATACACTATTATATATATAGTTTTTCTTTACGCAGATTTTGCCCAATTAACTATTAATCTGTTTATCTTATTCTAGACACAGATTGACTGTTTTCCCCATTTAGGATTTCGGGTTTTGATCTTTTTATAATGCATTTGATTTTTTTAAAAAAAGCTTTGAAAAAATTGGAAGCGCCACTGGTTGCCATCTGGAATATTATACAAGTATTTTAAACATCCAAGGAAAATTCCATTTTGATGGTAGAAAGCCTTTGCTTGTGATTCCAGCCTAGCAGTTTCAAAGCATCAAAACATTCATTGCATCAATGAACAGAATGAATATAGGCTGATCATTGTTATCTGGAATATTATCAGATCACGTATCAAAAGGAAATTACATTTTGCTGATGTGAAAATATGTATAGCATCTGGTGACAACGGTTTAAATAACTTCAAATGTATTGCAGCGATCGTAAACGTACAACCAGCGTTCCTGGTATTGGATTAAATCGAGTAGCACTCAAAAATGTATGAGCTCTTTCAATTATATAAAGCTTTCCAAATGAATCGAGACGGATAGTTTCAATACACCCCCATTTCGCAATTGAGCACAGATTGGTAGAAAAACTATCAATTGTTTTTCGAATACCAAAGGACAGGGAGTTGAGATTGTTGGACAATAATATTTATTTGTCAATGAGGGATTACATTTTCATTTTTTAAAAAATCTATTCAAAGGTTCTCCTGAGATTGGTAGTGTCAGTAGCAGGAATTGGAAATGTTTTGATGCACGAAGCGGTGTCCTTTGAAGAGGAATAATGCGATTCCAGAAGTTAGACATATAACAAGATGTAAAGCAGCGAGTGTATAAGATACAAGAAATGTAATTTAGTGACTGAAGCTCAAAAAGCCAAACGGAATTATAGTGCAGCAGCATTACATCCCCAAAAAAATACTGGTGGATATAAAGTGAAACCAGACCTTCCCCCAACACGAATTTTTTTTTAAAAAAAAATGGGATAATAATGCCTCAAAGTGTTACAGTGTGAGAAACAAATGACAAGTCGGTGTGTGCGAGTGACCAGAATTCCTGTTCACTGCGTTTCCAGATGATTGTATGGAAAGTGTTATTATTATTATTTTTTTGGGGGGGGAAACAACCACCCTGAGAGAAAATGAATGTTCTGTCATTCAGGCTTATAACATCGAGACTCCGTCGTATTATGTTCCTCCACGTGTGCGGGGGAGTGGGTGGGGGCAGAATCACGTCTACAGGTCATCTCTCTGGTACGTTTGGCCAATTTACGCGGATGATAGAGACTCCCAATGAGGACTCCTATTGGCAGTGTGGAAATGTCACGGACCAGACTCTTGACAGCAATGCGATGCGTCCGCCGCATATCCTCGAGAAAGGTTGTGAGAGTTCAGTCATTGTTGCTGTTTTTTCTCTCTCTCTCTCTCTCTCTCTCTCAAACCCTCCGTTGTTTTCTGACAGCAACTATTCTCCCGGGAGTCAGTGAACAACAGTCAGTGAAATCCCGAGCACTGTGGACAGTGCAGCGAAGATGAGTTCGCTCGCAGTGAGGGGGTTTCTTCCCCAATAGCTGCAGAGCTACCAAAGCGATCCCTCTCACATCGGCAGTTTGTTTAGTTTAGGCTCATTCAGTGGAGTGATTGATTTCCCTTCTGTTGGAGAAATCTGCAAAAAACCGCAAACGACAGAGAACGGTCAAAGCACATTATCCTTGTGGTTGGATGTGGTGGTGGTAATAAGTTGTATGTTAAAGTCAAAGGGTGGCGGGATAGTTACTTACTCGTTGAACACCTATTGGATTAACGATAACTTCGTGGAACTGTCCAAATTGATGTGAAAACTCAGAGATCCCGGTGCATGAATACAGCGATCGCAATACTACATATAACACGCCACCACCAGTTGTGGGGTGAATAGGGTGTTCAGATAGCATCAGATATTTTGCTTACAAAGCACAGTCACTAGACCTTCCAGTGAATCCCGTGAGGTGCTTTGAGAAGTCTTGTCGGGGTTATTATTGCAGTAATATAGTCGCAATGTGAGAGAGGATTTAAGGATTCACATATTGCACAAAGATGAATTGAGCGAATTTTGGTCATGACTGCTTCCCGAGCTGTTTGGGGAATGAATTAAGTATTTAAGGGGGGAAAAAAGTTGATTGGCAAATTGGTTTTAACATACTTTAAACCAGAAACGAGTCTGATGTTATGGTAGTTAAATAATTTGTCTCGTTTTAAAAGGGGGTGTGGGGTGCGCTGTTCCAACACAATGGGCGCAGTACAGAGCACAACACGTTGTGTCTGCAAATAGTTTGTAAAAAGTTTTGAAGTTAGACAAAAAAAAAGGCAACGCGCCACATTGACCTCATTGTTTGCCTTTGGTCGTCTGGTTCAGTTGTAAATAACTCGACGGGCGGGATAATGTGCAAGTTCAGAGCTTTGCCAGACAAATGTTCCGCAAAGCCCTTTCCTCTTGATNAAAAACTCAAATCAAGGTTAGAAAAATGACAGGAAACTCTGGGTAAGTGTATGGGCGAAACCATCCAGACTATTAAAGCACATCCCGCCACTCCCTCAGCCTGACATCCGCACTTTCCTATTTCAGAGCTCAACAAATCCCCCCACTCTATTGTTTGGCTTTCCACTGAGAACAAGTAAGTTTGGTAAAATATCTAAACAATTTACTTTATCAACCTTAGCATAACATCCCGATTGACGAGCTCAGGGGATGATTGCTTGCTGCACGGTGCAGTTTCTCAAGTCCCACGATTTAAATTCTGAGCATTTTGTTAAGTGTTTGCTTGGCTGAGGGAGAAGCAAAGAATGCAATGAATTAAATGTCCCAATAAAACTTTTCGCTTTGAATCGCTGACTGCAATATCAACTGCATCGAGGATCGTGTGTGTGTGTGTGTGTGTGAATATAGTGGAGGGTTTCATTGCAGATTTATATAGACAATCTGCAAAATAAGATTGGGAAACCAATTGTGAAACAGGTTGGCAACAGAAAGCGAAAGATGCTAAACTCAGAGAAATAGTAGAAGTGCGAAGAACAGAGGGAAGTTAAGAGTGTAGAGTTTTTCGTTAAAAAAAACGAAAAGACCAAAAGGAAAGCGGAGAAAATAGATTTAATATGTAGCAGAAAAAAAATCAGAGATGAGATTCACGGAGATAGAGACAGAGAGAGAAATGGGTTTAAAGGAATAAAAAGATTTTTTTTAAAAATCTGAGGTGGGAGTATAAGAAAGGGAGAAGAGAGGGGAGAAGGTACAAACAAGAAGCCAATCGGGGATGATGGAAGAGTTAAAATAGACGAAGACAAAATGGGAGGGGAGAGAGAGTGAACAGATGGAGAAAGTTGGAAAGCCAAGAAAGTTTGAAGGAGAGAGACAGCGAAGGGGGAGAAAGGGGGAGGGTGTGCCCGAAAAGTCAAGATAAAAGAGATCTCAGAAGAGAAAGTGGAGAAAGGGAGACGTGAAAGAGTTTGGGCAGGAACAGTGAAACCAGAGGGAAAGGGGAAATCATTTGGAAGAGAAATCGCTGCGACTCGCCCTCCCCCCCCAACCCCCTCCCACCTCCCACCTCCCTCTGAGCCACACACTGTACCAAGTAGTCCAGGGGGTATTTGTTTCTTGGTGTCAGGCACAGACTGAAGTCTTGGGTCTCGGGGTCTGGATTAATACTTTGGAAAGAGGCGAGGAAATTCACTCTTGATTGAGGAAGTCGATGGAAACGGTTCAGTCGAGTCACCGGGTCAGAATGGCAGCGTGGGAACCGCAGAGCGCACTCCAAACCATCTCTCTGCAACATCTCACCGCACGTCTCCATCAACATCCCCTTCCCACCGGCTATTCTCTCTCTCTCGCTGTTACCACACACATGGATAACTCCAGTGGTCTGTTCGCTTGATCCAGCCGAGGAGGAGGAGGAGAAAAAAAACCCCAAAACAAATCAAGGGAAGGAAAGAATTATTTTTTTTTTTTTGGGTGGTTGGGGGTGGGGGAGGGGGGGGGGGGGGGTGGGTGAAGATTTCTGCCATACTGGTCTCCCCAAGTTGTTTGGATTGATAAGAGAAGTGGAGCCCGGAGAGGTGCAGAGTTTTTTTCATTCGAGGGATTTCGTGCCATATTCTGGCCATGTGCGTTATTTTCTATTGAGCCCGTGGGGGTCGCTGGATAAGAACCGCAAACGCAATGCTGGGATGTGAAACGGGGCTCATGTTATGGTGGATGGCGTCCTCTCTCGTCAAGGTGAGCTCCAGCAAAACCCTGCGCCTCCGCTCCCTGTGCGGGGCTTTAACCGGGGCTCGTGGTTTTGCTTCAATTAACGCTGCAGCTTCGCAGCCAACATCCACCAAACCAATGCCAACTAACGCTGCTTTCTCTCCCCCCCCCACACCCCTGACAACTAATGCACCCGTTTTTTTTTTAACCCCCCCCCGCATTGCTGATTTGTTGTCTGTCGTGTTATTTTCGCGTCTGGAAGCCGTTAAAGAATCACTTCGTGTGTTTTTTTCACCCAAAGTCGAGTTGAGGATGTATTTGCGACTCACATGCAGTAGATTTCCTCCTCGGAGGCTGGAAAGAAGGCTTTGTCGATTCAATGAGCTGTTGTTGTTTACCCCCCCCCACCCCATCCCCTTCCCCCCTTCCCCCCCCCCCCCCCCCCCCCCCCCCCCCCCACCCATCCCTTGTTTTATGGCTGCAGTATGGGACTGTGGAAGCGGTGAAATGCAGCATTAACGTAACGGAGACCAGACAGTCCTGGGATTTTATTTACGTGCAATGGACCAGCGCGGGGAGTCCTTGTAACTACAGTGTGTCCTACAACTTTAACCAGAGCCGGACCCAGACTTGCAGCCCTGCCTGTGACTGGCAGGACCACTGCGAGTGCGAGCTGAAGGGACTGCAGGCGGGGACGCTGTACCAGCTGCGGATTTGCTCACTTACAGACGGGTTGTCGGCAAACTTATCCCTGCAGACAGGTAAGGCTGATGAAGCCACATCTCACATCAAGACCCCCCCCCACCCATTTTTTTTTTTGAGAAAGGGACGAGCAAACCCAAAGCTTAGGCAGAGATCTGTTTGCATGTCCTACTCTTTTTCATTTCAGGATTCAGCAATCGTTGGTGAGTTCACTGCTGGACATCTCGGGGTATTTTGATGGGAGTTTGTAGACATGCTTTGGGCAATTCCTTTCTCACTTTTCTTTCAAATCAAATGCACTTTGTTTCACCGTGAAACTGCACGTCGCATTTGCTTGCCGTTCGAATACCCCCTCCTCTCCCCCCCACCCCCACCCCCCACCCCTCCTCCACCACCACTGGATGCCTTTTTTTTTGCATTCTGCAATTATTCACTTGAATAGTTTGTGGCACAGAAAGAAAGAAAGAAAATTCATCCCTCCTTACACACACAAACCCTCTCCCAAAGGGGAGATATTGTGGGCACCAGTGAATTCTTGGGAGGCCACTAGGGGTGGCATGTTTAATGCCCTTCAACCAGCTGTGGGCTTCTGCCACCCCACTGCCACCCCATCCTCAGCTCAATCCATCTTCCTACCCATATCGGTGGTGTGAAGTACCCAAATACCCGCATTCGGACGACTGGCAACAACCAGTCCCTCAATAACCATTCTGTCACCTGGATTTTGTATTGGGATGGGCTGGGGGGGGGGGGGGGTGGGGGGGGGGCACACGAGCTTCCTATTTGTTGGAAAGAAAAACCACGACTGGTAAAAGTCTGAACTTAAAATGCTGGCAATGCAAATCCGAAAAGAGCAAGTTAGATTAACGTTTGAGATATGACTCTTGATCCGAACTGAAAGGGTAGGCTGGGATCGACAGTTTTATACAAATGTGTGTGTGTGTGTATATATATATATGCATATATATATTAGTGTTGTTTCCCAGAAAAGGCAACTGTGTATTCACTGTGTTGTTTAGGTTGGTATATATAGGGCTCCATTTGTACCAAATATATACACATATACAGAGTTATTTTCAAACATTTAGACTTTTCATGAGTCATAGATACAGTATTAGGTCTGTTTTATGTATAAATACATAGAACTACACTCACTCCAGTGAAAGAGAAAAGAAATTCCAATATCTTATTATTCAAAAAGCGTACATAAAAACATAATATATATTTTACAGAATACATGGCTTGCCAGATCAGGCTCGTTGTTTCGCTCTCTAATAAATACCTAGATATTGTGGACTGTGTTAATCCCAGCCCCCAAGAGGGAACACTGTTTTCGAAGAGAGCGTGATTTTGAATCCCAATATTCCCCTTTGGGAATGTATTTTGTTTTACACACAATCTTGTTGCAACAATAGACTTTTATTTGGAGCGTGCACATGCATACAGATGTTAAAGGCAAGGCAGAATAGAATCGTGGCGGTCGTGTTGGAGAGATGCCCAAACCTAAACATGCAACAATGTAAATGGCTTCAAGTTGGTTCAGGCCAATGGCGTCTGAACCCCACCAGTTCCTAAGCACATTGTTCCTTTGTTCTAGCAGTTGTTAGCAAAACCAAGTGTTTTATTTTCGTGGCCTAATTGATTAGATAAGTAACTAATGTGCTTCCGAAATGTACCTTCGAAGGCACGCAAACTTTGCTGAACTGGTGTACCCACATGAACTGTATTGCTCGGGGGTTATCACTGTGCTTTTTTTCTATTTGGTAGAAGATGTATACTGTAGCAACGTGCTCTGTTATTCTTAGTAAATAATAACAATAATCCTTGCGTTTGATATTGCGCCTTATCACATCTTCGAAACGTCTCAAAGCGCTTCATGGAATATACTGTAAAGTGAATTCACTGTATATTTTGTGGGCCAAATATACAGTTCATGTGCATGCTTCAAGTAAGGTGGTTTATATTTCAGCAAATTTTAATCAAAAGCAATAGAAATTAACATATTTTGGACTCTGAATATATCTGTCCAACAAGTGAAGATAATATCATAGTGGTAATAATAATAATAATCCTTGCATTTAATATAGAGTCTTATGACGTTGCCAAGATGTCTCAAAGTATTTCACAGTAAAGTGAATTGATAGTTTGTGAGCGAAAATGTGCTGATAAATGTGCTTTGCTCAGCATCGTTGAATTAAGGCCTCTTTAGGTACTGATTACTTTAAGAAAATGTTATTAGCGATAGGCACATTACATTCCCTCACTTCTTTTAGTCTATTTGTATAATGATTTAATTGAATCACCTTCCTGATTTTGTTACGGAAGCTTTTTATTTGTTGTCGCTGGGGCCCATTTCACTAACTCACAACAATGTAACTGCTGGAGAAATGATTCACCCATCAGTGAATCAGCGCTTATTCACAAATATGGAGGCGAAAAGTATTGAAAGATTTCAATGAATCTGACTTGGATCTGGAGAGATCTGATTTGCTTCAAAGGTCACCACTCCTCAAACAGTTTCCTCTGATCTGAGATCAAAGACGAGGCTGAATGCAAAAAGTTATTTCTCAAACTTAGTCTAGAACATCCTTACCATTAACTAAATTAAAAGGGGGCGCAATTCTGCTGCAACTCTGATACCTATAAGTGTATGTGTGTGTGTGTTCCAGCGCCCTGGGACGTCTTTCCGACGTGAAGGGCGCTATACAAGTGTAATTTGTTGTTGTTGTTGTTGTTATCGTGGGGACGGGGGGAGATTGTGTACGAAATACATGGTCAATCAACTTTACAGATCCTCTTCAAGGATCACTTGAGTATCATCTAAGCTTGTTGGGTGTTCAAGAACATCTGCATCTCACAAACTTGACAAGAAAGACGGACAAAAAGCAAATAGGCACAAAAATAAATTGGTTGCTAGACAGTAAGTAGATATGGGCAGAACGGTTATTGCTATATTATACTCATTTTCCGTGTCCTTGCACAGCCGATGAAATAGGCCAATGACCAAATGTTGTGGATTCCCAGATAGCTGCAATCTGGAGTACATTTTTGGTTCATGTTTAGCTGGTTATCTGTTTGCTGGGTTTCTATTACACCCCATGATGTGCACCAATTGATCGGCAATAACCCCTGCATTGTATTTTGTTAGTTCAGTTACCTAGCTACAGTGATTTGATAAGATCAATCCCACCTGCTGAATATGTGTCAGTTATTGCAGTTGAACTGATCTCTTCTGAAATCTCAGGCCTAGTCTCAATTATCAGCACACAGTGCACTGGAGAGCTTACGCATACCATGGTTTTAGATGTAACAACCAAGCACTTACTTGACACAACCTGTCCATCTGGCAAGCGTTTGGGAAAATAACTGTTAAGAAACAGAGTAAAAATTGTTTTGAAATGGCAAGAAACAGACAAATAGAAGGCAGTTTTGTGTCCTTGGAATGAGGGTGAAATATATATACGTATATATTCATCTTATCTTTACTGGTTTTGTTTTAGATCCTAAAAAACCCCAAAACTTTCATATAATTGAAAGTGAGACAACTTCCACCAGTCTCCATGTTTCTTGGACTCCACCTCCAGGAAATGTCGATTTTTATGATATCAGCCTGTTTGGGAAGGACACTGGAGAAATTCAGAATCTCCAGATTCCAGGAAGCTCTTCCAGGAAAGAAGCCACGTTCCTAAAGCTGACACCGGGAAGTAGATACAGTTTTGCCATAAAGACACTCGCTGGGAGCAGGAGTTGTGATGAACTCCAAACCTCCGGATCCACCGGTAAGTTGTAAAATTGCAAGAAAAGGCATCTGTTTCTCTGACAGAGCAAACGAGTAAGAGATGTCATAACTGTGAGTGAGGTTAACTAGTTACTGAGAGCTAATCATCTGGTCTACTTTGAGTGGTGAGTTGACATTGAATCTTTTTGCTGTGCACTGTGTATTCATATACTGTGTCAGCATCTCCTATGACATTAGGGGTATCAGGGATCAAAATGTGCAAAGGTTAGCTCCACTCTTCAATTTGATAATAATCTTAAGGAGTAACTTGGAGGACACATTAATTGAGCACAACCTGTTACTTACACCATATCGAGATCTCTATATTTTTCTGGTTTTCAGCTACACATACTGAGGTATCAAATAATAATAACTTTTGTTTTTTAAACTACTATTAAAAGAAGTAGGTAGTGCTTAGCGGTCAATTATTTGAGTAACAAATCACCTTGGTCACTTTTCTGATAAACAAAAGTAACACAATTGTAGTAAACCTAGGGCATTGTATTGAATATAGGATTTCTAGTTGTATTACCAAATACCTGATCAGCCTAGAATTTGTAGAGGGTACGAACCATCAATTCAATTCTATGAGAAATGGGATCACAATATCCTATTAACATCTTTTTTTCAATGGAATTGCAGCTCTACATCTATTTTTTACATGTCATCAATAGAAAATAAATAAAAAAGGCTTTCTTCAGGTTCATATAAAAGCTTTTAGAACTTAATTTTCCAAATTCATGAATTCTCTCAGATCCCTTAATTAAATGCTAACTTTGGTCTATCATTTCTATAGATTCTTTACAAAGCTAAGCAATTAAAAAAACATTTAACCATACAAATTAAATATAATACTGTACAATGTAGTAAACTACTTCAGAATGAAATGGTATGGACAAACAATGATACAGAATTATTTATTCAGGTTTGGTCTTTCAGTTCCATCCAAGGTGCAGGATGTGCAGATTTCTGCAAAGAAGGATAGTGTCAACGCAGTTTGGATCCCAGGTCCAGGGAAGGTGGATAGTTACAAGCTTTTACTGAACCATGAAAGAAGTGTGGTTCAGCAGAACATTGTCTCAAACCTGACAAAGAGCCACACTTTCACTGGATTGACACCTGGAAGACTCTACAATCTCAGTGTGACAAGTGTGGCGGCAGACAAAGAAAATCCTAGCTCCCAAACCGTCCAGACAGGTAACTCAGAGAATCAGTGCTGAGTTTACACTTAACATTAACTTTGGCGTAATGGTTGTAGTCTGTCCGTTTCCTATGAGAGTGAAACATAAATGAATGAGATTGAAGTAGAAAGCCTCATTACAGGAGTTTTTCCACTGAACAAAGGTCAAATAATATTTGTAATGTGAATAACTCAGATGTTTCACAAAGAGTTCACATGTGATTCGCGTGGGATAGAGGACATTATTTTATATTTCGAAAGTCCTTTGGAAGTGACTTGTTATTATCAGTTCTCCCTCACTAGTATGTATGGTCCTATTTGTGCGTGTGCATCCTGAATCAATCTGATCATCAAAATTACTAATAACATGTATTTTCCTGTTTAGTGTATTTAACGGTATTTTCCCATTTCAGCTGCAGCAAAAGTTACATCTCTGACAGCATCAAACAACAGCAGCCTGGATAGCCTCCTGGTGTCCTGGAAGCCAGCGGAGGGTGATGTAGATTCATATGCTGTTAAACTATTTTATCTCGGAGCAGTGATCAAAAACAAGGCCTTGCTGCCGAGCATATCACAGACTCTCTTTGAAGGGTTAACCGCGGGCCGGTTATACAACATCACTGTTACCACCATCAGAGGCAAGCTACAGGCGAGCGCCTCATGCAGTGCCAGGACAGGTAAGAATTTAATTGGAAGTAAAATTGCCCAGAACCAGGATACTTTCGTATCATAAGATGATCTGTATTTGTAAATGACACAAAATATTTGTCTTTCAATATCACTAATTCTGACAGGGATAACTTGTGATATAACAACATATTGAAATAGCTTAGTTCTTTAATGAAACAAGATGTAATCTGTCTCAAGAGAGAGCAACCAAACTAGCAATAAAAGTAGAACAGAAAGTCGTGTTTCAATACTAAGGTTGCATTTTTCACATCAGGATTAACATCTAAGGTTACCAGTTTGTTTTCTATGGTCATCTAGAACATAGATGTTCCCAATAATGATCTTCAGACTATTTCTTTAATGATAGACTTGAAGTAATAATATTGTAACAGTTAATCCTTCAGTGTAAACAACATCAATTGCCTGGAACATACCAGCTGTCAACATCCGAACAGAAAGCTGTTGCCAAAATTAACAGATGGAGCACTGAATGTAACCAACTTATAAAATTGTACAGTATTTTATATATAAATACCGTACTGTGGAATGGTTTCCTGCAGCGATCTGATGACAGTTGTAAACCACTTGAGATTTACTGGTACTCTCAAAGTTTGTTACTGACTCCCCCCCCCCCCCACTCCCCTTCACCCCATCATCCCAATCATTTTAAGAGTATTCATTGTATTATTACAATGAGGAAACATATCAGCAACAAAAACATTTAAAAACATCTGATTTGATTTGAGTGTGTAAAGCAGACTTGTTTATGCGCTGATTTTGTTTAACATGTAGAAAAAGAATCATTAAGAAAGGAAAATTCGACAGTAATCCTTTATTTAGCAAATGTTAAAGCCACATTTGAGGATTTTTATTTTTGGGAGAAAAAAAACATATTTGCGTAATTCTTTGTTATTGGATGAAAATTAAAGCTTGCATATTAAATCATTTAATCTGAACATCTTTCAACTCTTTAGTTCCCAACCCTGTTTCAAACTTGATCATGACGAGCAACGGCTCAATGAGTTCTCTGAAAGTGAGCTGGCTGCCCCCTGCTGGAGACTGGGATAGTTACCGCTTCCAGCTCCTCAATCACTCCTTCATTATTCTGACTGATTCGTTGAAGAAACAGATCAGAGAATACACGATCAAGGGCATAGGACTCATCCCAGGACGACTGTATGAGGCTGCAGTCATTGTGGAGAGTGGAACACATCAAAACAAAGCTTATTGCAAAGGGAGAACTGGTAAGAAGTATATAGCGACCAAAACATCTTTTTTATATATATATATATATATTTGCTCCATTTGTTGCAATGATATGAATAGTACTATTTTGAGTGCTTTACCAATACAGGATGAGTACTTTCTCTGTACAATCTAATGTATAAGAGATTTGTTCCACTTAGATAACATTTGTAATGCTGCAGTTTTTACACTATTTTGGTGGCGTAAACTTTATGACTCATCAAAGTAAATGATGTCAGTGATGTCAGCACAGCACCTGCTGTCAGCAATAGCAGGTTAGACTCAGGTGAACAAAAATAGAATGCATTGAATGAGCAAAGGTTACTCAGCCCATCAGGTCCACTCATTCCACATAGCAGGGCAACCTAGGATCCGTGGACTCCATCCAACCCATGAAAATTTCAATATTGATAAACAGGACCAGGAGGAGGCCACTGAGCCCATTGAGCCTGTTCTGTTGAATTAGATCTTCCTCCATACCCCTTAATACCTCTACTACTCAACTATCCCTCAATCCCTCGTTTAAGCATTGTGAATGATTCTGCCTCTACAGCTTTCTGAGACTGAATATTCTACATCTCACAACCCCCTGTGTGAACAGATACTCTTCAAAGCCAAAGATGTAAAACATGTGTAACATTATATTTGTATCCACTGCTCCACAGTTGATTAAATCATTTTTCTCATATGTTGCTGAGGATGACAACCTATAGATACATGATACGGTTACCCCATGTCCAAGCATCATTATTCTAAAAATCCAGCCTGTATCTGATGTTTCTGCCACAGTCAGAGTTTGCTTAAATTAATAACACGAGATCCCATGTAGCTTTATGCCCAATATTATTTTCTTCCCAATAGCAAATGGCGATGTTCCTTCATAAAGGTAAAGGTGATGGATTATAGCAATCTTTGTTTTTGATGTAATTTAAAATCTCTGTAATAAGTTAAATAGCTAGTTTTTCCTTCTTAAGAAATTTGGATTTGTGTACGAGATATTCAATAACTCCCTCTACGAGTCGTTTATTATTTAACTCATCCAGGCCTACATAACAGTCACTAAATGTCAAAGTACAATGTATGAAGCACTTAGAGACAAGACACGACAGTGTGATGAGGGTTCTATCAAATATCAGTATTATTATTTTATGCCCATAGGTCTCCAGCTGTGATAAATAGGAAAGCAGGAGAGATTAACTAAAGTTCAGGCTCGCCATTTTATCAATTTCAAATCCCAAATGGCCCTGAGCTACCTGGTGAATATATGCAAGGTCTAACCAGGTTCCTAACCAGGTCACTTGGCAGGATGCAGCTCAAAGCTAAGATAGACAGTACAGCCTGACCCTGACTCTAGACCCTGTTTCGCTCCAGCTGTCACTTTAGATCTGTTGTTTTAAATCATGTTAAAGTGCATGAAGGAATTTGCTACAGTGTTTACAGCAAATTCATGATGCTTATGACAGAACCAGGCAGAAGTGAATAGAGTTTTAATAGAGAAACCTTTGGGTTCTGAGATACAAAGTGTTTGAAATGTAGAATCAATTCAAGCAGGCTTGTTTGAAGTCCCAGATCGTGCTCATTCCACATGATATTGGCAGGGTCTATACTGAATAGCTGGTTAATACAGTGCAGGATATGTCTGACTTCTGACTTGGAGGATGTATAGTTTATAGCCTGTTTATAGTAACAATTGAGGCTGAAGCAGTGTTGAAAATTGGACACAATTTGACATCCGGGGTTCATTGTAATCCATTTGATTCACTGGTGCTAAATTGGTGCTATGCCAAAACAGATTTACTTCAGGAGCTAATTCCATATAAGCATTGGTTCAGAGCCATGCCACTGCAAACTGGGACCAGCTTTGACACCAATAGGGTCAGCCTTCTTCATCGGCTGGTTCCTCCTGGCTCTGCAGCTCACTGTATTATATCCTATCTACTGCCCCTGTGCTCCTTCTTTAACAATCCTTCAAATAAAATTGGTCACTCACTCCATGGCTGTTTGTGGAACATTGCTGTATGCAACTGTTTCGCCCACAAAATACATTGTTAAACTAACTTACAGTATAGCCAGTGAAATGTTTTGAGACCTATCGATCATGTGATGAGGCGCTATGTCAAATGCAAAGATTATTGTAATTATAAATGTTTTCACTTGACAACATTTCCTTTTTGAAATTCCACAATATTTGGACTTTACTTTTTTCGCCTTATGTTACTGAACAGCTCCTCAACCAGTGCTTGACCTTCGAATAAAGCAGACAGATGAATCCACACTCAGTGTCGTGTGGGCAACCCCGGTGGCTGAATGGCAAAGTTACCTTATATCCTTAAAGGACAGAGAAATGACAGTCAGGAATAAAACTCTAGCAAAAGACGTTAAAGAGTGCACCTTTTCTGATCTGGTGCCTGGGCGCAAGTACAGAGTCATTGTTACCACCATTAGTGGCGATCTTAACACATCTGCCTCAGTAGAAGGAAGAACAGGTAAACAAAAGCCAGATTGTGCAAATGCATGGCCTTTTCTTTAACATTTACATGAACAATAACTGATTCCTCAAATACAACAGTAAACAACTGATTATGGTATAAAATAGTATTAGATGCACAGAATACAACCTACCATTTGAAGAATTTCATCAGCTTGTAATTGAAAAATTACGTTCCTTCATTCAAATCTACATGATCAACAAAGCTTGTGGTGCAATTTACACGCTGGTGCAATGGAATGATTTCGGTAATCAATTGATGTAACACCTGCAGGTTTCACCAGCAGTTTAGCAGAATTTACCATAGTATAAAGACACTGTAATTGAGCAAGGCCTTTCCTTTTAAACTTGCTAAGCATGTGGTTTTTCTTTTGCAGTTGGCTTTTTTTAATTAGAATTTCATCATCATCATCAGAACAACACAAAACATTTAAGGCAAACAACACACACTCACACATACACACACATAACCACATAAAATTAACTGATGACATAAGAAACTTTTTCATTGATTCTCTAACCCAGTTTTGATCTTGATTGTTTCAGTCCCAGCCCAAGTATCTAGCCTCCATGTGACAAACCAGGGCACAATCAACAGCTTACACACCAGTTGGACCAGGGCCGTTGGAGACCTTGACTATTACCAGATCCATCTCATTCATGAAAAGATAGTCATCAAAAACGAAACCGTTTCGAATGTAACGGATGAGTACCTGTTTCACTCGCTGAAATCCGGGGGCTTGTACTCAGTGGTTGTTACTACAGTCAGTGGAGGCATTGCTTCAAGGCAATCGCTCGCTGAAGAACGAACAGGTATGAAACAGGGATTGTGACTCTGGAAATGAACTGTTCTCGATAAACCATATCTGTGTGAAGGGGCAGTGAGCTGCTTTGAATCATCTGGCTCATGTGCATTTATTTTTAAATTAGGGTCTTACTGAAGCCTTGTGCCTTTTTCTTAAATAAAATGTAACAATTGTTCAGTTTGACTGTTATTCCAAGCTATTTAATCCCGGGGCCTCCTTCAAGGCCTATCTCAAGACCTTCCTCTTCGACCGTACCTTCGGTCACCCTCCTACCCGCACCTTCCCTGCCCTCCACCGCTCCTGATACCAAGCCCCAGCTTGAGTGCAAATCCTTGACTGTCCAGTGTCTTGGGACGTCCTCCCAAGACGTATGTCACTGGTGCAGGGCTGTCTCTGAAACAGACTAGGGTTATAGGTGGGCGGGAAGATGAAGTGGTTGTTTCATCAGCCTGTCCACAATGCCAATAACAGCCCTTTTAGGGTGGCAGAAATACAATACCACTTGAAATAAAACATGTTTTAATTATATCTTTGATGTGACAGATTAGTAGTGGTCAGCTAGAATATTAATGTTCCTGCCACATTTCAAAATCAATTCCTTAAGAGAAAATAAAATAAATACCATCCAGATTCTTCAAAATGCTTAAGCTAAAACTCACAATTACCACCACCAGAGGGCACAGTGCTCAGTGAAGGATGTCTTGGTCACAAAATGACCTAAATTCATTTTCATTGAATCAAGTAAACATAGCGTAATGTTTAAAGCAAAATGGTGTTATCTTTCCATTGAATTTCTTACACCGAATTGAGGCAAACTAGAGTAATGCACTCAAACGCGTGGTAGTATAATTATTCTACAGTTCACTAAAATCCCTCTTTATTCTAAGATATATTAATAATTATAATTCTAGAGAGGAAAAATTTAACAAGGTGATGCTTCAGAATATATGTGATAATCACATTGTATCTGTAATGTTATGAAACATCAGATTTTTCCCCCATGTGTGAGAATTACAAAGGCATGTTATTGTATTGTTATTATGTTAAATTCCATTACAGCTTATAATGGTGCTTGCTGATCTTTCTGTCCTTTTCCTTTGCATCTCTGCACAGTTCCTTCAAGTGTGTCCATGGTGAGAGTGAGTAACCGTGGAAGCAGTGATTACCTTCACGTGTCCTGGTTGTCGGCAATTGGGGATGTTGACAATTATTTAGTGACATTGTCCCACAACGGTAATGTTGTCCAGTCTCACACTGTCTCCAAAACCAGTTCTGAGTCTTCATTCAGCTCCCTTATCCCGGGAAGGCTGTACGATGTGAACGTCACCACCAGAATTGGGAAGTACGACAACTACACAGTTACACAGGAGCGCACAAGTAGGTAGCTACTCCACTGTTGAGTGCACTCGGAAATCAATTTCAAAATGCTCAGATGTTATCTATTATTAGAAACTGTAAAGCTCCAACATATGGCGTGGGGGGCAAGGGGGAGGAATCGAGGCATTGGATAATCTTTTCTCGTCAATTCCTTTCTAAGTATTTATTGGGCTCTTTTGGGTTGTCACTGTTCCAAAGGGTGCAGGAAGGAAGGTATGTGTCTGCCCCAGCGCCTTGGGATGTACTCCCAAAATGAAAGGCACTATACAAAAGTAACTTTGTATTGTATTGTCAAGTCACAGCCCCTAGTGCTCCCACTGCACTTTAGTACTACCCTATTATGTTGATAGATTATGTGGTACTTTCCCTTTAAATCTCCCTGCACCATTTCTAGGCCTCTGCATATGTTGCTGTGTAAAACTATTACGAGGAGGTGCAAGAGAGCAGCCTATATGACTCTCACTTATGGATGTTAGCAAGTGGCCTTGTAAAATCTTCTGATTTATGCAGAACCTGCGGCTGTGCAAAGAATCACCGTCAGCAATTCCGGGAGGAGCGATTACCTGAAGGTGTCTTGGTTGGACGCAACGGGAGATTTGGACAAATACATAGCAACAATCAAGAACAGTTACAACTACAGCAAAAGTTTAATTGTGCCCAAGTCTGAAAAGGAATGCATATTCTTCAACTTAACTCCAGGACGGGTTTACAGCATCACAGTCAGCACTAAGAGTGGGGAATACGAAGCACATGACTCAACCACCTCGCAGACATGTAAGTATGAAATCCCCCTGTAGTCCATCGACAGAACCATCAGCTTTCAAGAATATTAAATGTTCAAGTTCAGTTTATCCTTGGAATCATTTTGCTATAAGATTATTTCAATTTCACGTAATGGTTGGTTTTTGTTTGCATTTTTGAAGAGGTAGAGCAGAAACACACGCACAAAAACTAAAAAATGTCAACAGGCTTTGTATGACCCTGGGCAGAGATGACATATTCCTACCTTCATATGACATCAGCCTTAGAAAAGATACACTAGAGAACCCCCAAACATTTACCTTTTTTATTACCTAAATTAGAGTCCATCATCATCTCATCTATTTATTTCGAAACCTACATTCATGGAAAGCAGATGCTTATAGTTCTCAGTGCACACTGAGAGATATTCTAGCACCACTTTTATAAAGGTGCATTATCCAATTTACACAAACGTGAAGACTATCAGTAACTGCCGTGCTGATGGCGTTCCTGCAGAGAAAATAATAGCCACTCTATGCAATGTTTCACCTACGATTCAACTGCAACAGTTTTGAAAGTAAGGAAAGGTTCTAATGGCAAATCTCAATGACATCACCATACATTTTATTTTAATGCTTCCTTTACCACTTCATTTTAAAAAAAAATATGTTTTACCTTCTCTAAGGAGCCCATCTCATGCGTTGTATTATTTCCTAGTCAAGCATTTAGGCAATCCTGCTTCGGGCTTGCCATCGGGTGTGGGGGGGGGGGGTTGGGTGGGGGAGGAGAGGTGATTCTCTTCTGTGTTAATGTATCAATCTTGGCGGGTGAGAGCATCTTAATCTCTGCTGCTGTCCGTTGGCGATTGAGTTGCGTTCATCCAGTGAGAGTGGCTGGAGTGAATTGGCCTCACTGTTTGAAATTGAGCAGGTGGGGAATTGCTGGTATGACGTGCATTTGCTACCCAGTTGGTTAAGCCACCAGCATATTGATCCTCCCCTTTCCCTTCAGCAGCTTAATACAGGGTGACCAAAAAGTCATGATACCATTACAGTGTCTAATAAGTCTTCAAGAAATGATATTTTGGGGAGTTTTTTTGGATAATAGGGCAATTATCACGACATTTTGGTCACCCTGTACTTGTCAAGTTTAAATTCAATCTAATTTGTTTGCACCTCGTACAAGTCCTTGAATTAATGTTCCTTTAAAGTGATTAGCCTTTGGTGTTTGGTGCTTCTAAAGTGCCTTTTTAATTATGTAACTTTAAGAGTGTTGACGTCCACAATGAAAATGTTATGTTGTTTGAGCAGTTCCAGTCGCTGTTGAGAGCCTCACTGTGGCTGACAGGAGCACTGACACTCTCAACGTTACCTGGGAGGCAGCCGCTGGGGATGTGGATCGCTACGTGATTGAACTGCTCTTCAATGACATGAAGGTTTTCCCTACGATAACACTCAGCGGCACAGCACACCAGTTTACTTCCTTAACTCCTGGGCGTCTCTACAAAATCTTAGTCTTGACCCTGATTGGGGATCTGCACGTTGCTTCCTTTACAAAAGGACGGACAGGTAAAAAGAATGCACAGACACCCTATGCTAACGTAAAACTGTATCTCTACCTTATATAAATGTAAACTGTAGGAACTGTGTTAATTTTGCAACAGAGTGATTCTGTCTCATGTGTTAGCAGTAATGGCATGCTATGGTAGGTCTATTGGCAGGGGATTTGTTTTCCAAATTATGTTCAATTTATACTGCTGGTGTGATTTGTTATCACTTCCAAAAACACATTGATTCAGAGTGAGAAGCTTGATTTATGCTTCACTCTGAAATCAAATTGGCCAAGGGCAGAGAAAATTTCTGCTTTCTGCACAACTAAATGCAGCTCAGAACTCTGCTAACTAGAACTGGTGAGTTTTTAATGTTATTAAGGAACCAGTTGTACAACTGGCTCTTTGATAGTAATTAACAGTGGTCTCTTAAAAATTCGTCTAGCAGAGGCTGAAGTGATTTGCATGACCTGCATTTTTACTGGAGCAGTTATGAACTGATGCCCTGCTGAGACCAGTGCAAATTATGAGTCTCGAACCTGATTAACGCTGTGTTTTTCATGATGGTTCATTTCAATTTGCACAATTGCTGAAAAGCATGTAGTACAAAAGAGACATTGGAGGTGCAATTACTTCAAAGGAGATCAGTCGAAATTTGGCAGACAGTAATATCTAGGACCTGCCAAATTTCCCATAACTGATCATCATCTGTGAATTCCTGTTGCAAAGTACATGTGTAGAGGTCGGGTGAGAGTGGAAATGACCTCAGTCTTGATGTCCTCCACATTTCCAATAGTTTGGTCTCACAGAGAAGGTGATGCAGAAAGCTACACTGTGATCCTATCTCACCAGGGTCACCAAATGTCGGCTCACAGGGTTTTGAAACATGTGTTTGAGTACACCTTCAATGACCTTGAGGCTGGAGACCTTTATCATGTTTCCATTCCACCACTGTTAAGCACTCCGAGAAGCTACCCCATGTGAAGTGCGTTATATAAATGCAAGTTGTTGTTGTTGTAGTCTTTTGATGTCGATTGACTGTGCTCACACACAAAGGATAATTATTTAAGTGAGATTTACCAAAATCATGAAACTACCTCAGCAAGAATTTGCACTTTCAGGAAACAAAGTTAGAAAAATGCCAACACAAAACATGTTTTATTATTTGGATATGTGTTAGTGTATCATGTATTTGTGTAACTACTAAAATCCTCTGCAACTGATTCTTACAGTACCCAGTGCAGTCAAAGACATCCACGTTTCCAACAATGGAATGACCAAGAACCTGAAGGTAAACTGGTCTCACGGAGGAGGTGACGTGGACAGCTACACTGTGATTCTGTTTCACCATGGTCGCCAGATCTCTACCCACAGCGTTCTGAAACATGTGTACGAGTACATCTTCAATGACCTTGAGGCTGGAGACCTGTATCAAATTACCGTTCAGTCAAACAGTGGTAACCTCCACAATAATTCAACAGCATTTGGACGCACTGGTAAGACAATGCTCACAGGTCTCCTGTAATTAGCTTATCTTCTCTGGTGTACAAAATATATCAAGTTGATACACTTACCCAACACTTTATATCCATTAATAGATAAGTATACCCAATACTTTAGACCTATTAATGGATAAAAATATCCATTACTGTACACCTATCAATAGATAAATATACCAAAGACTATATATCTATTAAAAGATAAATGTATCCAACACTTTACACCTACTAGATAAATATACCTATCGCTTTACACCTATTAGTAATCAAATCCATAGGTTACCTGACACTTTATATCTATTAATAAACAAATTGGTAAATTTACCAATAAACCCAACATTTTATGTAACATTAAAATTCCTGCTGATTTGTTTCATTTCTCTTTCTTGTCTAGCCCCTGCTTCAGTCACAGGTTTGACTGTTGATAACAAACACACAACCTCTACCCTGGTGGTGTCCTGGCAAACAGCCACTGGTGTTTCAGAAGGTTACAGCCTGCAACTCCTCAGTGAGCAGAGAACTCTGATCACAAACGTATCTGTGTTGCCATCCATCAGGGGGCACAAGTTCGAAGACCTGATCCCTGGGAAAAAGTATAAAATCAGTGTTTATACTGTCAGCGGAGGGCTGAGTAGCACTGAAGCAACCATCGAGGGGAGAACAGGTATAACTCATATTTAATGGTAAAAGTTTTTTTTAACAGAAAGATTCCACAGGTTACAATGGCCGTTGAGTTTATAAAGCAGCTCCCATGGTGTGCAAGCAAATTGAATCCAAGATTCCAAGATCTCTTATATCTACTTTTTTGCTGAAATAAAAATTAGATTTCACTGGAGTCTTTGACACATCGAGTCCAGCCTGGCCGCTCAACAGCCATAATTGGGTCACAGTCTGCAAATAGGCATGCCAACATCTCAGTACAAGGCTTTACACTTATGTACGTTACAGTTCAAATGACATTAGTTTGAACGACACACATCAAAGTCAAGTTGCCTACTGCCCGCTGCTGATGCTTCTTATTTCCAGGCATCATGCATTGAATGTTGGATGAGATGAAAGGGAAATCAAATATTCAGAAGCACAGGTCATGTCAGTGAAAAAGAAAATATTGTTTCCCCTCCTGCCTTCATATCATAATCTCCAATAAATTAAGATGAACCACATGGGCTATAACCTCATAAGTAAGCTTCCTCACCCAAAGCAGTATTCTGTACATATCACTACAAGGCAGCCTCCACAACTAATGTACTTGTAAGAGTACAGCAACTCAAAAAGGGAATATATTACAGAGTTCATTACTTTAACCAAAACCAGAATCAGGAGCATTTATTTTTGCATTAAGGTTACAATACTTTGTTCCTGTTGTGTTTTCAGATACAATAGTTGCAGAGATTTTATAGATACATATAAACTAGCTATATCCATTTCACCTTCTCTTGCAACCATAAAATCCAATATGGAATGTAGATTGACACACAGACAGACATTTCATCTTTATCTATACTCAGCTGGGAGGACTCCTGTGCGAGGACTCCTTTAATATATTTTCTCTCACAGTCTCTCTTAGTCTCTCTATCTCGTTTTCTCAATCTCTCTGTCTCTCTCAGTCTCTCTCTCTCACTCTCTTAGTCTCTCCCTCAGTCAGACACAAAGGCAGACCTGTGGGAGGACTCCTTTTGGGAGGACTCAGTGGGAGGATTCCTTTAATATATTTGCTCTTACAGTCTCTCTGTCTCAGTCTCTCTGTCTCTCGCTCTCTCAGTCACTCTGAAACTCTTTCTCTCTCTCTCTCTCTCTCTCAGTGTCTCTCTCAGTCACTCTTAGTCTGTCTCTCTGTCTCTCTCTCTCTCCCTCGGTCTCTCTCACTCTCTGTAGGCTTGACTACATCAAATCCTTGCTTGTCAGCCTTCCCAACTCCTCCCTCCACAAGCTGCAGATTATCCAGAACTCTGCATCTTGTGTCCTCTCCCGCACCAGGCTCTGTGACTCCATCACACCACCCTCGCCCAGCTCCACTAGCTCCCCATCCCCATTATGGAGTCTGTAGCTCAGTGGTTAGAGCACTCACCTCGCAAGTGAGAGACCTGGATTCAATTCCCGGCAAAGCGAAACCTTGGGCAAATTTCCTTACTCCACATGCCTGATAATAATCCCTCAAGGAAATAAATAAAATAACAATTTGATCACTCAATCCACGACTGTTTGTGGGACACTGCTGTGCGCAACTGGTTGCCGCGTTTTGCCCACAAATATACTTTAATATTTACTTTATAGTATATTCTGTAAAGCACTTTGAGACGTCTAGAAGACGTGAAAAGCGTTATATCAAATGCAAGGAGTATTATTATAATAAATATATTTTTGATATTCTTATTTATATGTAAATAAAAATTATTTGTGATATACCGCAAATATATATGAAATGCTTATCTTTGAGATTAAGCCAGACAATTAGCTCCACTTGGTCTCCACTAAGCCTTGAGAAACGTTGTTGCCCATCTCTAGAACACGAGAAATTCATTGAAGCGCGGTAGTAAAAAAACACAGAATACCAATATTTCCATTGTAACTATATCAAATATGTAGACTGAGTTAACATAACTCGAAATGATTCTTTCAACAGTAAGATGCCCTCAAATCAGAAGTATATTAATTAAAGCAATATATACATATTATGTAATCATTCATAACAGGAGTTGCAAATACAATCTCCTTCTGGTGATTGGAAGTGCATCAAATCGGGAATTCTACTCCTATGTGATGTGCTATAGAATGGGCTAGTATGATGTATTTTCAGTAACTGGCAGGAATTGTTGGATATTAGACACCATTATGATGCTGAATTAAACACTGCATGATAAATAAAGCACATTAAATTGCAATTGTGAGACTAAACTGAATGTTGCTTACAATTAAAGTCAATGCTATCATTCTTATCCAATTCTCAATTGTGATTATTTCCTGATCGAATTTCTGAATTCAGACATTTCAAAATGTAATGCTTTCTAAACATAATTACAAGTCTATTAATCTTTGAGCAATTTCTGAAACATTTCATTTTAGTACTGAGCCTGTACTATCAAAATCCCAGAGAAAGGTGTTAAAATCAAATCCCTCTGGAAAGTACAAGTTGAACTGAAAAGGGATTATTACAGAAACGTGAAATGTTGAAGATGTACAACTGTTGTCATTCTTGTTCCATTGGTTTTTTCTCTCGTATAAAAGATGTGCTCATTATGTGTTTGTGTGTTCAGTTCCAGCATCAGTCACGGATCTGAAGGTACAAAAGAGCAACACGGACACGCTCTCATTCAGCTGGACTATAGCAGAAGGCGAATGTGACTTTTACGAAATATTCCTGTATAATATAGATAAAACCCTTCATGACAGGAAGTCTCATGGCAAACAGAGCCTTGAGAAATGCTCATTCCAGAGTCTGACACCAGGCAAAATGTATAAGCTGGTGATAGTCACTCATAGTGGAGACTTAACAAATGAATCTTCGGTTTTTGCAAGGACAGGTAAAACAATACTTCATTAAATATACCAATCTGTTTGTCAAAGGCTTTAGCAGCATGATGATATATTCATTATCATTCTGCTAGTTCCAAGTTATTAATGATATGTTGCACTGATACATTCATAGTGTAAGAAAATAATAAATTGGTCACTCAATCTAAGTCTGTTTGTGAGACACCGCTGTGTGCAACTGGCTGCCACGTTTCGCCCACAAATATACATTCAATTCACTTTACAGCATACTCTGTGAAGCCCTTTGAGACGTTTAGAAGACATGAAAAGCGTTATATAAAATGCAAGGATTATTATTATTATTAATCAGACAGGAATAACGTCAGCGTTTAGATGCCCAAAGCTTTCCCTCCCCACTCCTGAAAATTTTATATCCTGTCATAATGGCTCCCAGGGTAGATGGAACAAGGACAAATCTGAATTAATCTCCCTTCCACGCAGAGGGGGGGTGTGCCGAGCACCAGTACATCCAGATCTTTTCCCTCACTCTTTCTCTTCTAAAGGCCTGGTACAGTTTCACAGGCATCAGCAGACCCCTGGTACCTCTGCTATTCTATAAAGCTCACATAGTGAGCGATGGCACCAATATCGCAGCTGAGACAGCCTGTGCTGCCCTTTTCAACGGAATGTGAAGGTGGGGGAGGTGGGATAGTACTATCTGAATTTTCCTCTCAAATTCAGGGATTCTAAAGCCAGTTAGTAGCACCTTTGAAGCTAAAAAGCCATTACATGACATTTGTCCTGAAACCCAGAAGGCTTTATGCATTGTATTTTGATAATGTCAGTTGCTAACCGGATTTTCCCCATTATAATCATGCATCGCCA
Organism: Callorhinchus milii; assembly: GCF_018977255.1. Classification (NCBI taxonomy): domain Eukaryota; kingdom Metazoa; phylum Chordata; class Chondrichthyes; order Chimaeriformes; family Callorhinchidae; genus Callorhinchus; species Callorhinchus milii. The sequence continues at coordinate 36,557,595 of NW_024704746.1, read as the reverse complement.
AAGCTGATACACATGACCCCTGGAATTTTAGGCCACACATACTGTGTTAGCTGCTGTGGGCTGTTCAAATAGAATACTCCCTCACACCCCAGCAAATGATTCAAAATTGCTAACCCAGATCATATATAAGATAGAGCAAAGACAAAAGAGCTTTGATCAAATGGGAGAGGATATTAAAAGCTGTCACTGCAATGCTTTGTTCGTAGATTTATGATTACAAATTTCAGAAAGTATACAAGTAGCTCTTTAATGACTTTACTCTTTGTGCTGTTTTATCCTATTAATTTAGCAAAATTAAACCAATTCTGATATGTTTAGTTCCAGCTCAGGTGACTCAACTGCAGTGGATGAACATAAACTTGACAGACAGCCTGAGGTTCACCTGGACCCCATCAGATGGGGAATTTGATTCCTACAACATATCACTTTATAATCCTAACAGCACCATGCGGGACAAAAGATTTGGGACAAAAGAACTCAAAGAATGCCATTTTGAAGGTTTAATACCCGGTAGGATTTATCACATGGTCATTGTGACACAAAGTGGAGAACTAAGCAACGAAGCATCTATAGAAGGCAGAACAGGTAAAGACTGACTTTTTCTTCATATATATCTATTATGTACTAATAAAACAACAATGTTTGTCTGTGCTTCAAGAAGGATCTCAATAACCGATTGATGTAGAGACATGATTTATACTTCATCGGAAATGGCTTGCACCTGGTAGTGACATGGGCATATGTGTATCTCCTATCATTCATGAGTTATTTTTAGTTTTGAGTTTTATGCTGCAGTTACACCTGGTGGCTGCCGAGTCAAACAGCACTGTGGCATTTTGCATCACAGAGCGCACACGTAGTCAAGTGGCAGAAATAAAATAAAGAGCACAGATGAAGCTAAGCCATGGCAACAACAACAAAATTACATTTTTAAAGCACCAAGTCCTCCCACTGTAACTGCAGTGTAAAATGCATAACTCATGGATGATAGGAGATACCCAAAAACAAATATGCCCATGTCACTCCCAGATGCAAGATCTTTCAATGAGGTATAAATCATGTCAATGGGTTATTGAGATCCTTCTTGAAGTGCAGACAGACATTGTCGTTTTATTAGTATATAGATAAGAAGATGGATGGATGGATGGATGGATGGATGGATGGATGGATGGATGGATGGATGGATGGATGGATGGATGGATGGATGGATGGATGGATGGATGGATGGATGGATGGATGGATGGATGGATGGAGAAGAATATATACTAGATAAAGACAAAATGTCTGTCTGTGTGTAAATCTACATTGCATATTGGATCTTTTGGTTGCGAGCGTAGAAAGTTTAAACTATCCACAGACAGTAGAGCAGTAATCGATAGCTGATGATATAATGAAAAATTAATAACTCTCCGGTTTATTTAAAAAGACTAAATGGTACTGATAAATTTTACAAATCAATAATGACAGAGAAAAAAAACTAGAGGAGAAGGCTAAATTAAGACCGGTTGCTCCATTTGAATACGTTTTACAATGGAGCTGAGCCCACGACTCCTGTAATCGCTTCACTCGCTCTTCTCTCAAATTTCAATCTCCTTTCAACTTCTGTGGACAGGATTGTAGGAGTGGAAACTACAGAATAGCAGACAAAATGATTCGCTGAAATGACATTTCTCCTGGTATTTCTTAAATGTTTCAACAAAAAATGTACTTAGCAGGGAATTGAAGACCTGGAAATAAATTGCACTGCTTTCATTCATATGTTAAATCAGAGATTTTTTTAAAAATTTCAGTTAGTAATCTGTACTGCATCAACTATTTATTGAATTCTGCATCACTATAATTGGACAGTAAAAGCTATAATCTGTGAAACTAAATTTCAATTTCATGGTTATTTAAAGTTCAGATGTTAGTAGCTGGTATCACTCAGGATAAAAGCAGCAACCACAACAGCATATAAACACATTCTATATTCTTTATACAGTATTGCTCAGTGTAGTACTGCACTTAATTCCAGGAAAAAATCAGAAAATCTCACAAATAGAAAATGGCTCTATTATACATAAAATTTATATTTTATTCCCTTTAACTCTCCTCCATTTATGTGAATTTGCTTTCGTCCTATTGCTCTTGGGTATTGCTATGCACAAATTAGCTGATGCAGTTCAGCTACAAAATTTACAGTCACTACACTTTACAATAAATTCTGTGAAACTCTTTGAGTCACCTTTCCAGTGTGAAGATTACTATAACAAAGGAAAGGATTATTATTGTAATTAGCAGCAGCAAATCCCCATCATGGAGTCCAGATCATGGTAGACTGGGAGGGGTGCACTTCTGCACTTCTTCCCTGTTGTGCCCTCCCTGATTAACAGAGCAGTCCACAACCACAGAGTGTTCCTTCTGCTAATCCAAGCAGGAGCTGGTGATACTCTTTTATAGAGAGCAGGTTAGTCGAGACTGATGTTCCAACTTGGACTCAACTAGTCATTTAATGCTTGAACTACTGAGAAATTCATCAGTTGAGTCTAGGCATCTTTGTTAGGTGCTTGAACTCAGTTGAAATCTCACATACCGGGAAGGTCAAGGCTAATTTAGCCTTCCCACTTTGTACTTCTGGAGGCAATAGCATCACTTTCTTTGCCTTACACCACAGTTAAGTAAATACACAATCAAATACTTCATGGAACATATTGGATGAATTGGTATTTTGGAGATTTATTGGATATCTATACCTTCAGTATAATTAATGCAGAACATTCTTCGAGATATTAAATACACTTGACAATAAGGCAGATTGTGAGCGGTCTATTGAAGGAGCAGGCTAGATAATTGATTTTATGATTTTATCCTTACCAATATTCTCATAAGAATCAATGTTGTTGCAGATTAAGATAATAAGGATTTTTTTTTAATCAAAAAAGGCCCTCCTTCCACACATGGAGATTCAACCTTATCCCAATAACATTGCCTTGGTGTAAAGGCATTCCATTTCCATGGTAGCTCAGTTAAGTGCAGCAGCAGATTTAGAGCAAGTCAGAAACAGCTATAGACTTAAAGGGAAACAGTCATTGTTAATGAGGATGGAAACAGATTTCACTGCCTCAGGCAGAATAGCTTCTACCAAACAAAACCACAGTCTTACAAGAAAATCTGCTAATTGTTTGCAAGTTGCAAAGAAAATGTTATATTTAGCAAACAAATTAATGGATTTTGAATGCATTGAAAAACTTGCAGAGATCAGAATGATATCTACACTTATAATTGGGTTTATTTGGATCCCTGCTCTCAAAATGTAAATTCACTGCCGTGCGCTATGTGCTATCCTGCTCCATTCAGTAATTTTCACAAATTGATGCCTGCACCTTTATAAATTACTTCAATAGCATTTTGACTTATAAATAACACTCCACATTGGAGGATTGACCTTGTACCTGAAGGATTCACTGGTCACAAATCCTTTTTGTGAGCTACAGTTTTGTTATTGTGGTACTTTATTGTGAATTCCAAAGTGCCTAACCGCAAATCATACAGAATTGCTTCTGTTCACTATCCTGATCAGATTCAATATACAGCACAATAAATGGAACAAAAGTCAGCATTTCTTTACAAAATCGGTGATGACTATCCCCTGATCAGATAATGCTTTTCTATTTCAATCACGGTTTAAGGATCTGACTGTACATTATATAGCTGAACCCTCATTATGACACACGTGGTTACAATTCCGGCTGGCTCCTAAATACACTTGGAGTGTGAACCCCAATATTTAATTACCAAAAAATTGAAAATGTCATTCTGTCTCCCTTCTCTGGAACTCCATCCACTAGTTGCTCTACCTCACTCCGACCCCCACCCATTTTGCACTCAGGTGCACAGTCAGCTGCGTAAAACACCTCGAAAGATCCTCCCAACATGAAAGACACTCAATAAATGCAAATTGTTGTTGTTGATCTAATAAGTTTTTAATGCCTTACTTAATGGTTTTGACTAACGTGTGCTGCTAATCTCCGATTCTCTTAAAGCTCCAAACCCTCCAGGAACAATGTCCTTTGCTGATGTTACAAATACTTCACTGGTTATCACATGGCTTGGTCCTCCAGAGCAGACAGATTACGATGACTTCGAGCTACAATGGACCCCGAGAGATGCTGGAGTTGTCGTTTTTAATCCTTACAACACGGTTAAATCAAAAGGGCGCATAGTACAGAAGCTCCATCCTGGCCGCCACTACACCTTCAGTCTCCGTACTGTCAGTGGGACGATATTGAAATCTTTCAGTGAATCTGTTCTAGCAGATATTAGAACAAGTAAGTAATATCACAAAATCTTTTCAACTCCCCTGGTTAAATTGCAGCTATACCTTTAAATGCCTTGAACATTCCCCTCTGGAACATTTATATTTGAAGCAGATCTACTCAATGAAACCTTTTCACCAGCAACTCAAATCTAGGTCAAATGCATTTCTAAGTCAAAACATTTGTTGCATCATTGTTTTTCTTTTACTGGATTAATGAATTGCTGGATTATTGTAATGATTTTTGGATAAACCTTCCCAGAGATAGAATTTGTCAGATTATTGAAAGCTGGATTAAAGAAATGTGGATTGTTTTATGTGAATCTTCTGTATTTCTGTACGCAGTGCCAAACATGCACCAGAACAGCACTCTTGTTGTTATCATCAACCTGCCAGCAATATTTGCAGTGTTAAAAGAGTGAAGGAAAGCCAAAAATAAAAAGTCAAGTAATTAAAATTGACGCACGAGGGATACATAGTACTGAAGAGAAATTAAAATGAAAGAGAGATTTAGAAATGCAAATGAATACGTTAATAAGTTGATTGAATACAATACACACTACAAGAATATACAACTGGCAGAATATATGTATATGGATACCTCCTTTTCCAGTAGCAAGTCTCATTTTCTATCTCACCTTTTTCCTGGGTGTTTTTAGCCAGGAAATCTCACATAGATTTGAAAACCTTCAAACCTTCATAAACAATGAAAATCACTTCTTTGGATGTCAGGCATGTCACATGTTGCTTCATTTACATTATCAGTTTACCCCTGTTACCAACTGCAAATTTGTAGTGTAAATGTAGGATTACTTATATAGTCAGATGTGTTAGTCAGCGAGAGCACAGGAGAGTCATTCTTTCAGTGTAATTTCTCATTGAAAAACTATATTAAAAAAAGGCTTGAATCTTGGATATTACTGTCAGCAATCCAAAGTCTTGTTGACTAATGGTCTCTCATTTACTGCCCATATTCCGTGAAGCGCTTTGAGACATTTCGAAGACGTGATAAGGTGCTATATCAAATGCAAGGATTATTGTGCAAGGAGATGAATAGTGATCAGTATCCTCTCTGCATTTGATGCAGATCTTGTTTCTTCAATGCAAAATAAAAACTCCAAACCATTCAAGACTTGGTTCTCATCATAATTCAAGCCTCAAGCAATACTACGTTTTCAATGACAGAGTCAAAATGATATATTGGATGCACCTCTCCAGAATGTAACATTCCCTTTTGGTAAATAGCTATCCATGTAAATTGTATTCCATGCTATATCAAAGTTAATTTTACAATTTCCTTTAAAATTGCAGAGCCGGACAAAGTGCAGCATATCCGCTGTCGACCGCAGAGCTCAACTGCCGTCTCCTGCTCTTGGGCGAACCCTGATTCAGACTATGACAGCTATAACATCGAGTGCTACCATGATAGCAATAATCAAGACATTGTGTATTCAAGAAGAATCGAGAAGGAATCAGTTCAGCACATCATTGAGGATTTGGAGCCACACAAGAAATATTTAGTAGCTATAAAGGTTGTCTCTGATAAAATGGCCAGTGACGCTGTAGAGGACAGTGTTATTACCATGATTGACAGTATGTATCCCATTATTGTCTTGTTTTATAAAACGTTATGATCTGAGATTCAAAATATCTCATGACCTGAGCTGTAAAACCACATCTTAATATTGTAAAAAAAAGATTTAAAAATGTTTTCAAAATTCTGAATGATTGTACATTTAACACAATGGTTTTAAGACTATGACAGTGGGAAATTTCAGGCTTCAGATTAAGGTTGTAAAGATAGATGAACTGAAATGGTCAAATATTCCTTTTGCTTAGCCAATTGTTTATTGAAACACCATTATCAAACTGATTCTCAACTGACCTATTTCAAACAGCTAGTTTGAGTTGAAACATGGCACTTGTAGTACCCTCTTAAGAGAGCTACATTATTGGTTTGAGGTCAAGATGCTTGTGGAGTCATACTTGGTCTCTGAACGCACAAATAATAATCAATAATACATGCATTTGGTATAGCATTTTTCACATCGGGAGGACACATGAAATCACTACAGGAATTAGTACAACGTGTAGTGACTGTGTGTTTGTAGGCAAATAATTCAACTGAAAGTTTTATCAGAAGTTCACCCATTGTTTTTTGTGGAATGTTTGAATAAAGAGTCTTTAAGCGTTTTTGTTTGGGGGGATAGGGTCTAAAAAGAGGTGGTTAACAGGATTCACTAATAACAGCTCAGATTCACGACCAGGGGATCTGGCAGTACATTATGGCTAACTTACAGAAACCCAGTGAACTATTTCTAGCATTTTTGAAATGGCACTCCACAAGACTGCACTGAGGTATTGTCAGTGACAAGCAGGGTTTTCATTTTGTACATCTGAATCGGTAGTTGAAAATCATTACAAACTGTGATTTCCAGACACCATAATTTGAACAAACATATTGCAGCAGAATAGCTCTACAGCTGATCAGAGTAGCTCTCTGGCTGATCATTTTCATTCAGTGCCAATGTTAAAGTTTCTTATAAAAGTTAATAAAAAGTATTATAATTTTTTCCTTTTCCCCCAGGTCCACCTACTCCACCTCAATACATTCGAGTCAATGACAAAGCAGCTTCCATTACCACATCAACCATATATTTCAATTTTAATTGTAGCTGGTTCAGTGATATAAACGGAGCCATAAAATACTTCACTGTGATAATGTGTGAATCAGACGGTAAGTGTTCATCCCAATTTTTACTGTGTGATTCTATAGACACTCTAACGAATAAGATCCAATAAATGTACACATATGGTATCATTGGTGACATACACAGACATATTGGAGAGGATTTTCATGGAGTTTGCTTTGATGAGAATGTACCTTAACACACCTTCAACCACGCTTATGGTCACCTGCGCTTTCTGCTTTGCTCAACATCAAACCTAAGTACTGCGCAGCACTCTGAGATGCTGTCCTGAGTGAAGGGCACAGTATAAATATAAAGTTGCTGTTGTTGAAACCATCTTTGTGGGCTTTGGGAAGTGTTCCCACTGCCCACTCCCACCTGTGTTTTCCTTCACATTAACATTAGCCGCTCTCCATGGATCCTTCACGCACCGTCCTGTCCTATTCCTACAACATCATATTCCTGATACAAAAGTCAACTTTCAATTTTCTGTATTATAAAACTTCAGTGCAACCAAGATTTCATGCATAATTCCTCACAAGACAATCATTGAAAATAACCGATAAAATACCAAAAAATCTGATTCTTATACTCTGAGATTCTGACACTTAGTGTCATACAGCCACATTTACTATGTGGAGCAAGAAGTGTGGCCAATGAAGAACCTACAAGGGTGTAGCAGCTTGTATAGATGTTATATAGTACTGAATTTTACGTTAACACCAACTCTTTTAATACTATTTTAGGCATTGACAGTTCAAAACCAGAAAGGAAACACCCATTGCCATCCTATCTGGAATACAAACACAACAACTCAATTCAAATCTATCAGACAGATTATTTTTCAAGTAGATGTGGAGAGAACCCTGACGGCACATTTCAAACCTTTGAAATAAAAATTGGAGATGAGATGGAGAAACTCGGAGGGAAGTGCGAAAAGGACCATGAGACATTCTGCGATGGACCATTGAAACCCAGAACATCATACAGGTCAGACTTCTTGAAAGAATCGTCTCCGGACATGTTCTCACACAGTATTAACCAGAAAGTCTTTTTTTCTATTGTGTCCAATGCAATAGGAATAATATGTGGGTTATTCTTTTAGAATTAGCGTACGGGCTTTCACCCAGCTGTTTGATGAAGACGTAACAGAGGTCCCCAGTCCTTTGTTTTCAGACACTTATTTCTCCTTACCTATAACCACCGAGTCAGGTAATCCATTCCTTCTGATATCTTGATTCAAAACCCTAACATATCTAGTGGGCAGATCCTTTTATCCTTGTCTTTCATTAATTTAACAGTCTTTACATTATATCATTCCTCTATATTGGTGTTTTCCCTTTTCAATTTCTGAGAATGTTCAAATTATTCTACCTTTGTAATATGTGTATTTCCCGATGTTCTTACATTATTTTAAAGATCATTTGTAGTGGGACTTTTTAATACAGAAAACGGAAGTATGCCATCCTGACCTGTGGGAACTCCACTCCCAATACACTCTTCTCTAAGAGCCAAATTCCCATATGCCAGCATTCCCATACTTCCACTTACCAGAAGGAATTCTGATTCATATTCTCTAATAAGGAATCTCATTGTTAATCACTGCATTTTAGAATGTAGAGAGATGACTTTCCTGGATCCTCAGTAGAAATTGGATCAGATGTGACAGGATCTTTATGATTCTTTCAGTGTCTCACAGAGTTATGTATCCCATCCTTAGAACCCCTCTTCGGTGTCATAGAAGGAGCAAGTGCTGGAGTTTTGCTGATTGTTGTGCTCATTTTGGTTACGGCTATAATAGTGTGCAGAAGAAATGTGGAGCCAGCGTGAGTATTTACATCCATTGTTGCAGTTTCCAGGCAGGGCGAAACCTTGGGCAAGTTTCCTTACTCCACACGCCTAATAATAATCCCTCCAAAACCAAAAACAATAATTAAATTGGTCATTTTCAATCTATGACTGTTTGTGGGACATTGCTGTGCGCAATTGGCTGCCGCGTTCGCCCACAAATATACAGTCAACTCACTTTACAGTATATTCTGTGAAGCGCTTTGGGACGTCCTCCCGACGTGAAAAGCGCTATATCAAATGCAAGGATTATTATTATTATTATTATTACATTTGATTTGCGACAATCAAGCTCCCTACACACTATTAGATTCAGAGATCGCACATAACAATGCAAGAATATGATTAAAATAAATATGGTTATATGTACACTTCTATAAAAGAAAAGTGTTATCAATGTACAAATGTTTAAAAAGCTCAAAAAACTAGATAATGCACACCAGTCATTATTAAAGTGTGTCACTGTGGGGAGAGAAGCTGTTACATAAATATAAAATGCTGGTGCAGTTCAGCTTAAGTCAGATCAGTTGCAATACATCTGAGAATACACGCTCTTTGTGGACACAGTGAATGACAGAAATTACACTCCAGTCTATTTCATGTGAGATCACTATTTGCTCAGAATCCCATGGATTGGATTCTGGCAATTCCTTCAAGTGGCAGATAGGAACCAGAAAATAAATGTACCATATTGTAACCATATTGTAACCAAGAAGCGAGGAGAGCAAGACACTGACTTTTATCTAGAGTGCAGTGTCTTACACAACTAGCTTTATTTTATTACTGGGATCCAACAGGTTAAATATAAATTTTAGCACTTTTCAATTATGTTTCGTAAATTTCCAATCTCGTTGTGATTCTAGGAACATTCAAGCCAGAAGCCAATCCAAACCAAAGGACAGACCCTCATCAGTTAATGTCCCTCTTGTACAGGGAAGGTAAGACTGAGGTTAAAACACTGTACAAGAATATTTTATTTAGGCAAGTACATTTTGAATTAAGGCTCCCGCAAGAGTACTCACTGGGACATTTTTTCTGTCTCTTTTACAGAAAACCACCAATCACCAGGTTAGTTTCAATGTTGCTTATCAATGATACATATATATCATTGGATAGTTATTTGAAAAGATTATGATTTCTCATTTGCTTCCAAATCTATACTGTTGATTTAATACTTTCAAATTCATTTCAGAGAAATAAAGGCAAACCAGTTTGAAACTCATTTTACCAAACTGCAAGCAGATTCCAGTTATCTCTTGTCAGAGGAATATGAGGTACGACTGAACGACTTATGTATTTGGAATTGCTGAAAAACAATTTTTCTATTCTGGTTATGCTGAGAGTTCTAATTGAAATCTGCCTGTATATATTATTCTAAATTATTTCTCTTTGCTCATTTAAAAGGATTTAAAAGAAATTGGACGAAACCAGCCTTTTGACACAGCACTTTTACCTGAGAATAGAGGGAAAAATCGATACAACAATATTCTGCCTTGTAAGTATAATATCATTTCAGTAAATCTGAGCAGACTGTTAGTCAATGATTAATAGAAACTGATAGAACTATTTCTAAAATATCACCTGTAAGTTATTTTTGCCACCACAGGTTAAATGACACATTCTGACACTAAACTTGCCATGTCTATAGCTTAGACTTTAAAATGATACTTTCAACTTGCCATCTACTTTTAAATAATTGGAGGTGGGTTTGGCTATAAGTCCAGTTGAGAACTCAATAATTTTTAACAAGTTTGAGGAAGGTAGAGACTGCTGTGCTGCTTCTTAAACTATAAGATTATAAAATGGTTCAAGGTTAACATAAATAAGTTGTTTCCACTGTTAGAGGAGTCTGTAACCAGGGAATACAGGTATAAGGTAACGGCTAGGGGATCTAAAATAGAATTTAGGAAGAACTACTTCACACAGAGGGTAATGAGATTGTGGAACTCACTGCCTGAAGCGGTGATTTAATCAGATAGTATAGATGTATTCAGGAGGGAGAGGGGAATAAAAGGATATCATAGAATCATAGAATCATACAGCACAGAAAGAGGCCATTCGGCCCATAGCGTCTGCGCTGGCTCCTAAAAGAGCAATCCAACTCAATCCCACTGGCCCGCTTTCTCTCCATAGCCCTGCAATCCTATCCTCCCCAAATACCCATCTACTTCTCTCTTAAAAGTTGTTATTGAATCGGCTTCCACTACCCTTTCAGTTAATGCATTCCCGATCCGAACAACTCGCTGGTGNAAAAAAATTCCTAACCTCCCCTCTGTTTCTTTTAACAACTATCTTAAATCGGTATCCTCGGGTTACTGACCCACGTGCCAGTGGAAACAGTTTTACTGTTTCAACCTATCAAATTTTCTCATGATCTTGAAAACCTCTATTAAATCCCCTCATAATCTTCTCTGCTCTAGGGAGTATAATCCTAGTTTCGCTAATAACTAAGCTAATAACTAATAACTCATAACTAAGGTCTTTCATTTCTGGTATCATCCTGGTAAACCTCCTTGGTACCCTCTCCAATCCCCTAACATCTTTCCTAAAGTGCGGGAGGGATTAAGGAATGGATGAAGACTCATGTGGTGTATAAACACTGGCACGGACTGGTTGGGCCAAGGGGCCTGTTTCTGTGTTGTATATTCTTTGAAGATCTTTGTAGTAAGCAATATAAAGTGATTCTGGTCTGTTATTGCTTCCCACCAGATGATCCAACCCGAGTGAAGTTATCTTACATTGATGATGACCCTTGCTCAGACTACATCAATGCCAGTTACATTCCAGTATGTCCTGTCACTTTTTTCCATAGTCACTATATTTGTATATTTATTTAATTCAGTGACGTTATTCCCTGAATTTATTGATTCAAGATGCCACAGTTTTGTGTAACCTTTGAAATAACCTGCTTTTTGGGGGAATTTTAGGGTTGCAGCTTTCGCAGGGAATACATTGCCACTCAGGGTCCTTTGCCTGGCACCAAAGATGACTTCTGGAAAATGGCTTGGGAGCAAAACATTCACAATATTGTGATGGTAACGCAATGTGTAGAAAAGGGAAGGGTAAGTATTTAACATTACTGTCCCATTTTATCAATTGTGATATTGATAAATAATTTTAAGTGCTGAACGATTAGAATCTGTTTGTAAAATAAAACTTTGCATTATGTAAAGATTCATTCAGATGTTCAAGCTTCAAAGTTTCCTTTGTGCTCTCTCACAAACAGGTAAAATGCGATCATTACTGGCCTTTTGACCACGATGCCTTATATTATGGAGATCTCATAGTTCAGTTGCTGTCAGAATCCGTGTTACCAGAATGGACCATCAGAGAGTTTAAAATTTGCAATGTAAAGATGCACATTTTTTATTATTTCTCTTTAAGTTGCTTTTAAAAAATAATGTGCATCTCTATAAGTGGTTGAGGAATGGTTTACTTGTACAAACCATTCCTCAACCATGTAGAAAGATCCACTTGTGTTGCTTTCATTTGGCAAAGCAAAATTCTTGTTAAATCAAATTAAACAGTTCTCTATGTAAATTTGCATGCAGGGCTTTCATTCGCAGCCCCTCGTAATAAAGGAATGCACGCAGATACTTTTTTGGCTATTGTTATTAAGTTATGATCTTGTTATTCAGGAGGACCAGCTTGACTGTGCTCGAATTGTTCGTCACTTTCACTACACGGTTTGGCCGGATCATGGCGTGCCAGAAACAACACAGTCTCTAATACAGTTTGTTAAAACCGTCAGAGATTATATTAACAGATCGCCAAACTCTGGACCCACAGTGGTACATTGCAGGTACAAACCATTCAACTGTGCAGTTATCTTGCATTAAGATTTTACACTTAGAACTTTAATCTAGAGACGTTATAGATTTATTGATCAACAGGAACAGGAATTAATACCTGCAGCAAAAAGACTAATGTCTCACTAAATAGGGTAATTATATGATATACACAGTATGAAACATAATTATATGTAATAATAATCCTTGCATTTGATATAGCGCTTTTCACGTCTTCTAGACGTCTCAAAGCGCTTCACAGAATATGCTATAAAGTGAATTGACCGTATATTTGTGGGCATATTTATATATGCCGTATTTATACCTTTATATGTAATGCAACACATAGAGAATAAGGACAACTGCACATCATTGTTGGTGTGAGAAGGAATGAGGCACTTGTGACTTCAATACCTTTCACACCACGGCATCATCAATGGTGCATCATCTGATCCAGGTTTTATAATTTGTTCCTAGCTATTTTACTGATTAGTTCTTTCCTGACTTCCTTGGTGTGTATGAAGATGAAGGATATCAGTGGTGGGTCAAGTACTTGTCAGCATCAAACACCCCCAGCTCAGGTGCATTTGAACAACAACACATGAAGCACATAATAAAGCTGGTTAAGGATGAGCAACACTGCTTCCAACAGCATTAACTCAAATCTCAAAAGGAGAATAAGTAGAGCTCCTGATTGCTTACTGTACCAGTGTGAACTTCCACTCTTACGATGTCTGAGAGTGACACTGAAATGGTCAATTGTTGAAACATCGAATAGGAATCGATTTGAGATTGGCACAGACTCCTATTAAATAGCAGAGAGGAGATATGTTTCAGACTGGAATGGACTTGAACATAAGAATTTGCTAGGCGAAAAAAGACCGAGGTCCATTTAGTTCACCTTCCTCCATTCTGGCAGTTGCTTGACATGTCGTGTCCCAAACTATATACTGTATCCTGAGACTTGCATCCAGCTCCTAGAAATGAAAGGTTGGACCATCACACTAGCCAACCAACCCCCTGATGTTTTAGTTATGAATGGATTTGCAAATCACCTTTTGATTCTTTAATTCAACTCCTTGATGTCTTACTTCCTTGCTCTGTTGTTTTTACTCAGTGCTGGAGTTGGCCGGACAGGCACTTTTATTGCTCTCGACAGAGTCCTTCAACAGTTGGAGAGCAAGGATTCTGTCGACATTTACGGAACCCTTTATGATCTGAGGCTTCACAGGGTTCATATGGTCCAAACTGAGGTAATAAGATTTCTTATTTCTTGGATTGTTTCTCCTGTTTAATAAATGTCAAAATGAAGATTTAACATAAAACAGGCATTACACCTCTACACCAGCGGGAAGGCATAAAGCAACAATCAGAACGACTGTTTAAAACTAATGATAAATTCACTGTCTTAGTCAGGATTAGAATATTTCAGTGATCTACGTAAGAACATCTGCTGCTATCTAGAGATCACAAACAACACTGGAAAAAACATGGAAACATTTCAGTTTATATGGATGTCATAATACCTCCCCCTAACACCCACCTCAGCCTAATGGGAACAAGGAGCTCAGAGTAGGTGGCACTTCAGAAGTGGAGCACACTGGTACTCCAACACAATGACTCATGGATTGATAATTCCTCACATTACACAAGTTTCTAATCAGAGCTCAGCAGGAGGTGAGCTGATCAGATCTCAAGCGTTTCTCAAGTGGTTGGATGAAAATTCTCACAGGGACGATGGGCCAAATGGCTTACATTTTTGCTGAAATTTCCAGGTTTCTCCGTAGTGCTCTCCTCTCTTCAGGAGTACCACAGCTACAGACATGGGAGTAAGTCATACCCAAGTCTCATCAAGCAATGGGACATGGCCCAGGAAAACCTAAAGAGATGGGGAGAATTTATCAATCCCAACCTTTTTATCTTAAAATAGACAATAATTGACTACATAGAATGGTACAGCACAGAAACAGGCTATTTTGCCCAATTCATCTATAGTGCTGCTTATATTATACTCCCACCTCCGCCACCTCTCCTAATCCCCTAAACTAAATGTACAAACAAAAATAATCTTAAAATGCGATGCCCTAAAGTTAAAAAGATATGCCTCTCTCACTCACTATTGCCTAAATATGTGATTGAATAATTGAGATTTAATATATAAGGCAGGAAGAAGAGAATACAATAAATGATCTGAAAAGGAGCTATCCACTACAGAACAATACAATACAATTTATGGTACAGTTTACACTTATTTATCACCTTTCACTTCAGGAGGTTGTCTCAGAGTGAAAGGCACAATGCAAGGCTAGCTGAACCCACCTGAATGGCCTTTTGTACTTTATAAGCTTTAAATAGAAAATCTGTAGTTGTAAAGGACGCTGCAGCCTTTATGCAGTCTCTGCACCATTGATTCACTGTGGTTCTGAACAATCATTAATTACCTGAATTTGTTTTTCAGTGTCAATATTCCTATTTACATTTGTGCATAAGAGATGTTTTAAGAGCTAGGAAGCTCCGATGTGAGCAAGAAAACCCATTGTTTCCCATATACGAAAATGTGAATCCAGAATATCACAGAGGTAAGCAAATAATCTCTACAGGTGGCTTTTCCAAGGAACGTTCTGGGTGATTCATTCTGTCACGTAACATATAAGTTAAGTCATGCAGTAGTTAATTGCAGTAGTTAATTAATGAACTTTTGCATTTGCTGATTCCGTAGATTTTCTTTTCGGAAGACACTAAAGAACATGGACAAATATTCATCCGTAGGAAGGAATGTCATCTGCAGGACTGCTAAACATGCACTAAATAAATACCAGATAGAGCATTTCATGGTGTGTATAATTTATTTGCCTGGTATTCCTTGTGGAAATTATTGTAATTTAACTACACCAAAGATTATTGTATATACTTATATGTCAAATAAATATTCTCTAGATTATGTAAATATGTATTCGTATTTTTAAAAATGCCGGAAACTTATTTTTATTTTTTCTTCTAAAAAGTTATTATTACCTATAATGAAGTATGTTTATTGTATGTAAAAAAAAACAATAATCTGTATATATATTTATGATCTTATTTTATTTTATATATTTACATTTAATGTTTTTATATGCCAAATGTTCTTCTTATTACTTTTAATATATTATATTTTATACGGGATATTGTTAGCTGTATGTACTTCAAAGGGTAATATCAGATTTATGATGTGAAAGGCGCTATATAAATGCAATTTGTTGTTGTTTCACTTAAAATATTATTTACTGTAATATCAGACACTTTCACTTTTGATCAGCCTTTGAGGATAGTAGTTTAATCATTCTTTAAAGTGAGATCTGCCTTGAGGCAAGTATTGATGTTATTGAAACGTTCACCTCACATTCCTGTGGCTGTGTGTTAAGAGTCTCAGCACTGCCTGGCTTCACATCTGCCAGTCATATGAAGCAGATATGTTAGATCCGTTCTGAAAGTGCAGTGCACAGTGGTAATTGTCTTATTTAAGAAAGGATAACCTGACCCAGGAAAGTAAAATTAAACCTACTGTAAAGTACCCCTAGATAATTATTCGGGGAGGAAAAGTTTGCAGGGCTATGGGGTGAGAGTGGGGGAGTGGGATTGAATTGGATAGCTCTTTTCAAAGAGCCGGCACAGACACGATGGACCAAATGGCCTCCTTCTGTGCTGTATAATTCTATGATTCTATGATACTGCAATGCCACATGTATCACTGCCACATGTATCAGGAATAACGATGGACAAAATGTTTGCTAGTAATTTGATAGCACTTAGGAGTCATTAGAGAGGCACAGAGCAGAGGTGAGACTGCCCCTCCCAGCAGTCAAAGATGGCAAATTAGCAGGCAGAAAATAGGAGTCAGATGCACATATCTCCTGGAGAGCTATTAGAGAATGGACCCAGAAAAAACAGCCACAGATCAACCCAGGTTGGGGGGTGGGGGGAATGGGTGCGTAGGGAGAGTCATCTAAAGGGAAGAAAATAAAATTAAAGCTTAGTTGGTTGGTTTTAATGAGACTGGTCATTAAGCACATTCATGCCGGAGTTTAATCCACAAAGCCACCAAAAACTGCACACTTACATTCCTGCTAAATCGTAAAATAAACAGCCTCTTTAAAAGCTCCATTGACAGACAGGCAGATCTAAGATAACTTACTCACCTATCAAGCCTCACTACCTTTTGTAGTCCAGCTTTTATGTCTTTTGACTGAGTCTATTTGAAATAAACCACCATTTCTTGAAAAGAAAGACTGTGTTAGATGAAGGAGATATGACATTTTTAGCAAAGGATTAGAAGTATAGGTGAATAAAGAATAAATCTGTGTTACATTTTAATTCCATCCATGTTCGCACAGCCAAGAGCCTGTCTGGCCAACCTAGAATTTCTCCATGATTTATTAATTAACCTGTTATATTTATATCATCCACTAAGATTTACAAAAGGTTGTTTCAATAAAATACGGATAATTGTTTAACCATGTTTAAAATAGTTTGAAAAGACAGTATTTCTTTACCACTTTATCCGTCTATCTTTCATTCTCACACATTTGTCTACAAAAACAGACACTACTACACTTGGCAATAATTATTTTAAAGCGCTTTGAGATCTTTCAATGGATAAGGCAATATAACAATGCAAGTTCTTTCTAAATGCACAGTTCTGTTTCTTGTTATCAGTCTGGGTTGCCAATTTCTCCATATCTACTGTCAATTAAAGTCAATTTTGTCATTTTGTAAAGTATAACAGGAATCCTCTAAGCTATTTTATCTCTCAGTTGACTTGCCAAGACCTTGACTCAGCACAATCCTCTGGCAAATAGATGAGTGTCTGAACTTCAATCTGGCTGGACTTTCAATTCAAGGCCTCTCAACTGAATAGTTTCCATGAGAAACTATTTCCTCTGGTAGAGCAATCCAGAACAAAAGGGCATAATCTTAAAATTAGAGTTTGGCCATTTAGGAGTGAAATCAGGAAGCATTTTTTTCCCGCAAAGGGTAGTGGAAATCTGAAACTCTCCCCCAAAAGGCTATGCATGCTGAATCCACTCAAGTTTTCAAGACTGAAGTGGATAGATATTTGTTAGGTAGGGGTAACAAGGGATATAGGGCAAAGGAGGAAATTTGGAGTTGAGGTACAGATCAGCAACAATCTAATCGAATGGCGGAACACGCTTCAGAGGCTGAATAGCCTACTCCTGTTCCTATGTTCCTATAAATAAACACACAAAACTATCAGGCTGTTTCTCATCATGCAGTTTTAGGATGAAATTCCTTCCTATTTTGTAACCAAATATATGGGGCTTGGACACGGGCTATTATACAAGATGACATTTCTATTAACTTACAATCTCCCATTTTGACAGCAAAACAAAGACAAAGTAAAACAACTTTTAAGACTCTTCCAGGAAGCAGGCCTCATTGAGCTTACTTGGGGCATTCCAGAGAGTAGCTATTATTCTGTGAAGCACTTTGAGACGTCTCGAAGATGTGATAAGGTGCTGTATCAAAAGCAAAGATGATTATTATTATTAATAAAAGCACAAGACTGAGCATCACACCAGGGTTTAAGAAGTAAAGAACAAGACCCAAGAAACATTTTGCTTTTGTTCAAATGAAATCAAAAACAATTATAAGGAAGGCAGCATGAGCTTTTTAATATTGTTAACTTAATTTGTAGCTTTCAAGGTACTCTTTTCACCAAGATGCAGCATCCTACACAACACCACAGTGATGTGCACTTTCATGTTTTCAGCTCTTTTGTCCATCGTATTCTTTAAGTCAAGATGCTTCGGGTAGGATAAGGAGCAGTATCACCTTCAGTTTGCAGCAAACCCAGAAATATTTTGTTGATGAAAGACGAAAAGCTGACATCAACAGCGCAGACCTGAATGGTGTTATCATCTCTTTTTAAAAATGTTGATGGATTCACTGAGTCTTACGGGCTTTATGTGATACTCATCTATGCTTACTCATTTTATGGGTTAGTTGTTTCAAGAAACAGTAAAGTGATTTCCTGTTAATTTTCCTAACACTGGCTTATTCAGTTGATTTTCTATTTATAAACATGCTCTTTCATTTAATATTTGCCATATGATTTTCTGTAAACTTCCGAGGCTGAGTGTTATAAGGACGGCTGGAGAAACTGTACGGAGGCCCTGAGCTCTTACCAATTTGTAGGATTTCTGAATAACATAACAAATAGCTAACCTGGTTAAAGTGCTCCCATGGTTCTCGAAGCATCCATTTAAAATGAGAAAGAGCATAATGTGATTTTAATGTGCTCTCTCACAAACCACGACTAGGACAGTGAAATCTAATTGATCTGTTCATCAAATCAGATGACAGTCGCACAGCAGTTACGCAACTGGGAGCCATTGTAAACCTACAACTGAGGTTTGCAGAATCCTATTTTAAAATAGATTCTAGTTTTCTTCAGCTTCATTTCCAGGCGGAAATTTTATTTTGGCAGGCGATGATCATCACACTCGAAAAACATCATGCATATGGAATAAGTTAGCCTGTAAATGCTAACTTAATTATGAGAGGAAATGGCTTGCATTAAATGTTAAATGAGCATGTTCTTCGTTTTGTTAGGGGTGCAAGTTTGTGTATGGGTGTGTGTTTTAATCTAACATGTTGCATTTATTTTGATTACATGTTCCAAGTAGAGATGGAAGGAGAAACCAGCTCCTTAAACTGTGTTAGATTTGTATATAGCTGGAAATAACTTTATAGACTCATACCACTAATTCCCACAGTTGGAGAAAGTAACCCAGCGCATAAATATTTAGTACCACTAACTGAAACGGTGAATGAATAATATGGATATAATCTGCTGTACTGTTTGCCTAGACAGTTGCTCATGTTTAGGATTAAATAAATATGCTCTCTTCCAGTTTGCAGTTGGGGAATTGTCTTTTTTATGCATTCTGGATGGAAATCTATTACATGCATAGATGGCTTCACATTGAACATGTGTTTTAAACATCCAATGCCAAATTTACTCATCAAGTAAAAGCACTGATTGGTGCATCTCTTATGGTATTTAATCATAAAATAAAAATGGTTGCTGCTGGTTGTTGACAGTGAACCACACTCCCCCTCTGATTTTTTTTCCAATGTAAAGAGGAAAATGTGTGTAATTTGGTGAAGAAATATTAGTGTTCAAATTTAATTTATATAATTATCTCTTGTACTCAAACTCACCAGTTTTCTGTTTCAACTCAACTGTATCATTTAAATACAACATATGTTCCCTCACATTCAGTTCTCTCACACGACTGTTGCTGCCGTTCCAGAAATACTACCTCTTCCACCCTATCCAGAGGTACAACTATGCTGATCACATTCACATAACTTGCTGTCACTCTTAAGTTTGAATGGAGTTCTTATCAAAAGTCTCAATTATTCCAATGAATTGACTGTTGGGCTTTGAGAGAACGTCCATTAGAGATGAAAGTTTTGTCAATCATCCCAAACATTTTACATTTAAACCGAGGTCAGGTGGATGTTAAAGATCCATCCCATGGCACTATTCGAAAAGAGAAGAGGTTTCTCCCGGAGTTTTGGCTAACAATCTCCCAAAATAAAAATGGTCATAAGGTTCAAGCCCATTTGTGGGGCATTGGAGTCCTGTAGCTCAGTGGTTAGAGCACTCACCTTGCGAGCGAGAGACCTGGGTTCGATTCCCGGGCAGGGCAAAACCTTGGGCAAGTTTCCTTACTCCACACGCCTAATAATAATCCCTCAAGAAAAAACACAATAAAATTGGTCACTTCAATCCACGACTGTTTGTGGAACACTGCTGTGTGCAATTGGCTGCCGGGTTTCGCCCACAAATATACAGTCAATTCACTTTAGAGTCTATTCTGTGAAGCGCTTTGAGATGTCTAGAAGATGTGAAAAGCGCTATATCAAATGCAAGGATTATTATTAATGCTGTGCGAACTTCACCCACAGAATGCAGTCGATCTACTTCATAGTATACCGATGAAGTGAAGTTCTTTGAGACATCTCCACGACGCGATAAGGCGCTATATCAAATACAAGGATTATTATTATTATTTTAGCTTCTGGCATTCCACATTGTGAAAATCCCAGCTCCCTTGACCTGTTTGTTCCCTTTTCAAAATACAAATCACCCCAACAGCGTATTACCCAAACAAGTTTGGTAAAAAAACGGAAAAAAAGAATGATGTACAGGAAATTTGCTGATGTCAGATTTGCAGTTGTGTACACTTTCTGACTTCTTTTGATGCCAAGTTTTCTCTTTTCCAATTTTCTCCCCCATCCTCCCATATTCTCTCCTGAAGGCCTTTTTGATTCATTTTGATTTCTTCTCACTCAGGTACAGTTCCAAGATCACCAGTCGCCCTCCAGTATCTCACTCAAGTGATCATTATTCCTACGTGAACCTAACAGTGAGCTATTCAACCACAGTGGGCATTAAGACTGAGCCAAATACTAGCCTCTCCCATGCACATGTGCCTCAAGATCGGATGATACTAAGGCTATTTGATCTCATCCTTCCAGAATACCCACCCTACCATCTTCCCATCATAGCAGCAAGCTGTTTTTTTAAATGAGTCCAGTGTCCTGGGCTCAAACACCCTTCCTGGCAACCTGTTCCAGTCGTTAATTACCCTCGGGGTAAAGAGATTTATCTTCTAGAAGATATCTCTAAACATCCATAAGCAACTTCGGAATAGCTATTAAGAGTGGGAACCTGATCTGAATTTTCCCCTTCCTTGCCTATCTAGGACCAACTGTAGTGCCCCATTTGCTGCCTGATTAAGATCAGCTAACTGGGTACAAAGTATGATTCAAACCTAGAGTCTAGACAGTCACCAGGGTGGTGCCTTCACCCATTAGGGTTCGGTTTGGCTGTTTTCCTTTATTCTTAAAAAAAATGTTGTGCATTTTAGTTTATGGGGTAATTCATTCCAGGCATTGTACAGCACTCATTAGAGAAAATGTAATATTTGTAAGTGCTTAAAGTAATGGAATATAACAATATGAGAAGTGGCCTCCAGCTGTGATGAATACCATTTTAAGGAGTCTCCTCTTCAATTCTTTCAGTGGCTGACATTCCGATTCACCATCCATAAAGATAACTATATTAAAGAATTCCCGTCCAGGCAGCTCGCTCGGATGACGTAACAAAAGGGTAAATGTAACATCCCCACAAAATAAACAGTCAATTCACTTTGCAGCATATTCTGTGAAGTGCTTCGAGACATCTCGAAGACGTGATAAGGCGCTATATCAAATGCAAGGATGATTATTATTATTCTAATCCCTTCTCAGCTCTTGAATAAATAAATCCCACTGCTAAACTATTGGAAATTGAAACAGAATTTTCGTGGCTCATTCACTGAAGGATGCCAGTGGGGTAAACTCTTTCAAATTCATATGGGTAGCCCTTAAATTATGTAATTGACCACCAATTAAAACAATAGGATTGTTAAAAATTTCTGTTTGAACATGATTCACCTATGGGCTATTTGCCCAACCTACAATTTAGACCCGCAATAAACATAAATTACATCAAAATGTAACTCAGTCTAGACTAATGCAAGCTCCTCTGAGAAACAACAATAAGATTCAATTTTAATATTAAGGGTGCAAGTGAAAAAATCTTTATGTTTCAATGGATGTAGCTTCGCCTTTCAAACTGTAAATGATTTTTTAGTGAAGCGGGTGCCTTGGTAGAATCATGTCCCTATTTGTGATGTATAAACACTCAAGGAAAATCAGGAGCACATTTTCTGCAGTTGAGCTCATTGTATAATACACAACGTTAAGTTTTGGTACTGATCTCAGTGTTAGAGAATTGTTATATACAGTACTTCTATTGGAACTATGGGCCTCTTGTTTCACATATTGCCGTATGAGACTTTGGGAATATGATCTGCAGAGTTTAACTGTTGGATAATAGAGTGATGTCCTGGAGGTTTATATTCAATTACATTTGGGAATCAGGGACAAATTTCATAGTTTTCAATTCTTGAAAGTTTACCTGTGAATATCTGGCTCCACTGGCAGATTAAATTCTGAGCGAAGCTGTGCTAGTGCAGACTGTACACATCCCATTGGAAGCAGCGGCCTCAATGGACTGAACAGCAATTTCTCATTTCATACCCTCCGAGTCAGAAGGATGTGAGTTCAATCCCCAGTTGGGACTTTGAACTTACATAACCTTGGCGGACATCGCAGTGCTGAGGGCATGCTGCATTCTTCAGAAGAGCCGTTAAACCAAGGTCCCATCTGCTTGATCAGGTGGACTTTAAAAATCCCATGGCACTACTCGAAAAGAGAAGGGACCGGTGTCCTAGTCAACAATCTCCCAGATAAAATTGGTCATTCACTTCATGGCTGTTCATGGGACTGCCGTGTTTGCCTACAAAATACACAGCTACTATTCTTTACATTAAATCACTGGATGCACTTTCAGATTTTCTAACAATGTGAAAGCAGTTATATCAAATGAAAGGATTATTTATTTTCTTACATTTTATTATAGTGAGCCAATAAAATTATAGGAGGGCACAATTACTCCCACATCATCATCTCCAAGAAAGCCCATGGGCAGGCACTCCCTGCAAGTAGAAGGCAAATGGGACCTAAACAAACAGTGAAGTTTCAACTGTGCTATATTCCGCTGCATGAAATGTATCCAGTTGACAACATTAAACCTCCATAAATCTCTCAAACTGAATAATGACATACCTGTTGCACTCAATCGCATAATGGTGGGAACTAAAAGGTGGTCGCTACTTTAGTTTGAGAATGAACCAGAGAGAGAGAGAAAAAGCGAGAGAGAGAAAAGAACAAACCGGGAAACAAATCTGGGAAATGAAATCCATCAAAATAGCGAGCTAACTTTAAAAGAAATAGATATGAATTCGATTTCTAAGACATTAGGCAAGATTCTTTCTTTTAGCCAGAAATATCAAGGAAACAAGGTAGACGAATGATTAATTGAGCAGTATGGATGAGTGGAATTGTTACTGTGATCACGATCGTACATACAGTTAAAGGAACAGTACAATGGCTCCAATTTAGATATGAGATAACACTGAAGAATTTCTACCCTGAAGGAGTGGCCTGAAGAGTTGCCAGTCTGCTTACTATGCCACCACTGAGAATGAGTGGAAAACAATAATGTGATCAGCCTTAAGAACGTGAGATAAAATATATGCAGTAAAACGTCACGCCACCTGATTATCAGTCAGGGACAAAATAAAAACGATATCACATGGAAGTCCAGGTAGCATCATTCACCCATAGCAGTGTACACTTCGACGAAAGAATAACACCATTTGGATTATACTGTATATCAGACTCAGGGCCTAGCTCTGTGGGGTTCAATATTTCAGAGTCATGTGTCTGCCCAGCCTTCACATTTCTCCTAGTGCTAATTTCCAGAGCACTGTTACCATAGTCACTTGGCACTGGGTTTGTTTTGACTGTGACCTTCTGTGCACTGTACAAATGCACATTAGCTGCTACCGGCTTTGCCACTGTACCTAACAATCTCATTCTAACAAAGAGTTATTAGCGAAAGGACTTCTGCACACCTGCACCATCATTTGCTTCACACAATTTCCAAGTGAAAATTGGAAAAATAAGAACTTAGACTCAGATTTTAACTATGATTTCTTGCAGTTAGCATTTCAGGGTTAATTAACATTTCTGCGAACATAACCCGACTAAATACCTTTACAATAGTTTGCACGTGTTCCATTTTAATGGATAACTGTACATATATTTTATTTTACTGTACCCCTGAGAGGAGAAGTCTATCATTGGGACTCTGTTTCCTTGAAAACCCGAGACTGAATGCGAATGATAAATGGTCAGATCCCAGGCTGAGTTGAATCAGGTCAGTGTAAATGATTATTTTGATGACAATAGGGTTGACATGTTTCTACAAGACGAAAATGTCTAAATTAATGAGAAAACAATTTGTGACCTCTCACCAAAGCATGATTCGAAGCTCCTGAAACTGTGGAATTTAACCCTGAAGTCATCCATGTGACATTTTATACTCTGCTAGTTTGGTTCAAATACAGGGCAATTTCTTCCTCTTTAAAATAGCATGCTATCCTCCCACTGAAATTAAAGGGGATGAGTTATGTGAGTTCCAGTCTTGTTACCAACATCACCAGCAGACTGCAATTATTACAGAGGGCAGACAGTGGGAGTAAGTTGCTTGTATTATTAAAAATTCTATTTCCATACATAATGTATAAATTAATATCCAATATCTTGTTCCACTCTCACTACCTATCACAAAGAAGACAGCTGGCTCCACTTTTATCTTTAACGGTCACATCCCTGACTGCATTACCTCAGCTTTTTTTCTTCTTTCGGCCTCTCTCTCTCTCACACACGCACAGACAGCAATAAGTAAGATTTATTTAAAGTGAACTGCTTGTCTGAAAGATGCATCACTTGGAATTCTGTGTAACTGCAGTACAGTTTTCTGGCTTCAATATTCTATCCCCTTGTGATAAATCATCTCATTAACCTTTTTGATTTCTTTCTACGGTTTGTCAACTAACTTTGATTCCAATGTACATTCCCCCCACCCCCCCCAATCTTGTTCTTTACCTACCCCTGCCTAGTACTTCCTGGTGTAGAAAATATTCCCATTTGATATTCTTTATTATTCACTAAAACTCCTATCTTAGTGTCACCTGAAAACTCTATATACTCTTTTCTCTTCCCACATTGAATCATATAATTTTACAGCGCAGAACCTACTTAGCCCCTCTTGAGCTCTGCAACAGTTCTCTGAAAGAGCCATTCTTTTAGCCCCACTTCCCTACCCTTTACATATACCCTGTGTTTTTATTTTAATTTTTGCCCAGCTCCCTTTTAAAAACTATTATGGATTATGCTTCAAAAACAACAACAACCACTTGCATTTGTACAGTGCCCTCCATGCCAGGCAGCGTCACAGAGTGCTTCAACCGTGTATTTATAGTAGGACATTCCATGCCTTATCAAACCTCAGGGTAAAACCAGTGGAGTCCTGTAGCTTAGTGATTAGAGCACTTGCCTCTCAAGCGCGACACCTGGGTTCGATTCCCAGCAGGAAAAGTTTCCTTACTCCACATGCCTAATAATAATTCCTCAAGAAAAAATTAAGCAATAATAAATTGGTCGCTTCAATCCACAGCTGTTTGTGGGACACTTCTGTGTTCAATTGGCTGCAGCGTTTTGCCCACAAATATACAGTCAATTCACTTTACAGTGTATTATTCTGTGAAGCGCTTTGAGACTATATCAAATGCAAGGATTATTATTATTAAACCATGTCTTCTAAACCCTCCCTTTGTTTTTCTATGTATTTCATACAGAGAATGAAAAGCTGGGGCCCCAGCACTGATCCTTAGGCAAACCACTCATCAATGCTCACAAATCAAAGAATGTCCTTTTTGATCCCAACAGTCTACCTCTTGCATCTCAACCCATTTACAATCCAAGCCAGTAGGATGCCTCCAATTCCAAGCATCTCATTTTGTTTAGCTAGTGACCTCTTTTGCCGAACCTCAGCAAATTAGTGTTATTAGTGTTCTGAAAGTCCATGCAGCTCATATACATTGAGCCTCCTCTGTCCGTCACCAAAGTGGTTCAGTCAAAGAGCTAGTTAGATGTGACCTACCTTTCACAAACCCATGCTGATTCTTCCTGTTCATACTTATCCACGTGCTCAGTTACTCAGTAAATGAAATGTATCCTATCCAAATTGAGGGAGATATCAAAAAGCCTAAACAACACTATGAGTGAACCATTGCTCACACCGCTAAGTACAGCATCTTTGATGATGTGCACCAACATGGGCATATGTTTCCCGCCCCCGTGCTCATTTGAAAGTCAGCATATCTTTTTATTTATGAACACATTGTAAAAAAACTAAGGTATTGTTCTTTCTAAAAAGGTACAAATGAATAAATGTATAATTATTCTGCCTTTGCATAATTAACCCGCAAAAGGGAAATAATTACACATTCGCTGTCCTAGTTAAGTGTGATTCACTTTTGCATCTAATCTTAAAATTCGTCATTAATCAGTGCTTAACCTCCAGAGATATCGTGACCATATCCCGGATATGAATTGACTCTAATTTTAGCCAAACAGGCTCGTCGCTGCCTCTGAAACCTGAGTGTGCCCATTCATGGTGCAAAATTCCATAGCAGCATATAGTAATTTTGCAAGAACAGTTCAATTTATGTGTTACTGGAGTACCTCTTGTTATCCTGAACATCCCTCAATTCATTATTTAATTTGCCTCCTACATCAAGTCTGCTTTGTAATTGCACTACTACACCAAAAATCAATCAAAAATCAACTTACTCCTCTTTAAATCAGTTTCCTCCTCCTTTTAGTGGTCTTTTGTCCAAGATACAAACTTTTTACCAATGATGTGTCATTTATTCTTTTCTTCTGATTTAGCGCTAAATAAATACAATTAACTTTCACTTGTGTCCTGGTCATTAATTGTTCATCTAATGCAGTTTCAACCTGCATCTTTTCTATAAAAAAGTGAAACCACTTTTGAATTTATATCAGCAATCTATTTAGATTAGTGAGTTATTAGATTTTATCACCAGCCTGATCCTGTACTTGTTCAGATTAAAACCACAATGTATTATTGGGAACACATCATGATGCTTTCAGTTCTCATTTGGAAGAACATTTTATTATTGTTTTATAAAACTCTGACATACAAAGCTGCAATAAAAGTAGGTCTTTCAATTTCCTGCACTCCACCTACTCACCTTATGCCGTTTATTAAATTGCAGCATTGCCCATACAGTGTTGTGGACTTTTTCAGATCCGATCTGGTATTCAGAAACCAGAAGGTACTCTTGTAATGCCCTGCAGAGTGATTATCCATTATATTTTGCATCATCAATTTCACTTATTCATTTCCTTCTATTGCAAACTCTCTGCTCACTTAAGGTGTCTATTTAGAATAAAATTATTTTCTCAAAGTGGAGTCCGGGCGCTTTTGTTGCAATAGAAATCCAAGCAATCACAAAACATCTGACATATCTCAGTAACTGGAGAGTGATATCAGATTCATTGATACACAGAAAATTGTTAAACATTTCTATTCACAATTGACACTGCTGAAATAATAGATCAGAGCCAAGGAGGTACACCTGAATATCAACCAATATTTCTCCCATCCGTTTTTCCCTATTCTGCCAAGGTCATTTCAACAGAAGCGATCCGGAAAATTAACATTTTCTGTTCATAGAAATAGACAATCACACTTTACACTTTACAGTACAACCTGTACATGAACTTTGAGATAGACGTTTAATGACATAAAAGCAAGGATCATGTACTTATTTGGAGTCCTGTAGCTCAGTGGTTATGGCACTCGCTTTGCAAGCGAGAGACCTGAGTTCAATTCCAGGCAGGGCGAAACCTTGGGCAAGTTTCCTTACTCCACACAGAGCCTAATAATAATCCCTCCAAAACCCAAAACAATAATAAATTGGTCATTTTCAATCTACGACTGTTTGTGGGACATTGCTGTGCGCAATTGGCTGCCGCGTTCGCCCGCAAATATACAGTCAATTCACTTTACAGTAATTTCTGTGAAGCACTTTGGGACGTCCTCCCGACGTGAAAAGCGCTATATCAAATGCAAGGATTATTATTATTATTATTATTATTATTCGTAGATGTGCAACACACACAAAGTCATTGTGCCATGTATGTGGTTATGGTATATAGACATCAGGTTCTCTTACACTAGGAATATCATACTGGAGACCGATGCAATTACCTGTGGAGGCAGAAGCTACTCTAATTCCAAAAGAGGGTCTGTGAAAAAACAGGACTAAGAATTTAGCTATTTTGCATTATGGTTTTCCTTGTAAAAGTGGTCTTGGCTCCATTGGCAAATACAAAATGTAAACGTCTGCAGGCAAACTCATAATGGAAAAGCAGTATAAGAAACCACTCATTGCAACAGATGTTCACTCATTAATGGACTGTTTTCTTTATGTACTGCAAAAGCTGCCTTCACTCAAAAGCCTCCTGGCCCTCTCTTTCTGCTGAAGTACTGCTTTGTATCAGGTTCATTTAAATGACAATGGTTTCAATTATCTTTCTGCAGAATATTATTTTCAAGTGAACATGCATCATTTTTGTTCGTCCCTGTATAATAATACAAAAGATATGTGTGCAAGAGCACAACGTCTTAGGTTTAGCTAGTCACAGAAATGTGCGCAGATCCCTTTATGAGTATGAGCTGAGATATAAAAGTTCCCTGTATTTAATTAAAGCTCTTTCAGAGCTTAAATAAGTAGGGTAGAATCCACGATAGGAGAAATTGTAAAAGGTCTGTGAAATAATCTTTTTGTTCAAGTTTTCAATGCTTTATCTTAAGAATTTGATTTATAAAGGGTTGGCTGAAATACATTAACAGCTGAATGTTGTTTCAAATTTAGTTCGCCAATTGTTACCAAACTCCGTTGACTATTATCTTACCTTCACATATGGAGTAGGCAATGCGAAAATGATTGGTTATGATCAAAAATGTCCTCGGCAGCCTCATGAATCAATGATAGAACAATTGCTTCATACCTCTGTTACAGAGTTTGTTTTTCCTTGTGGACGAGTAAAAAAAAAGTGGTCCATTTTCTCTCTTGCAAGCAAACAAATGAAAAGCCATGGCATCACCTAAAACACTAGGAGCAAAGATGGGAACAGCCTGGAACGATTGTACAATAAATGTAGGGTAAAATTGATTCAACCATAGATCATCATTGAAAAAGTGCCACGATTAAGATGCTGTTACTAATGCTCTTCAAATGATTATTGATAGATCGTGGAATACTGAATCTGTCCACTACCGTTGTTGCTGTTCTTAAACTTGCTGTTACCCCAGCAAAGGTGATTATCATTTCACTTTTGAAATGCAAAACACAACAACCATTGTTGACTAATGAGCTTCAAGGATTGCTATCTACCTTCGTAGGGCTATTATTAGCTTCAGCTTCCTGTCTCACCTGTCCCTGAGGTACTTAGTACTGCCTTCTTCTGCACTTTGCTCTGTGGATGTATTGGAATCAGCAGCGAAACATCCATCAACTAAGGCAAGGCTAACAGAAATGTTGCCTATGCCTAAGTGGCTGAGTTTCAGAAGAACACCACGTACTGGCAAACATGTACAGAGAAGAAAGGATATTGGGATGTGGACTGGGTTCCATTCATTTAGCTGTAGCTCTATTGCAAAGATTGGAAGCTAGAAAAGAAGGAAAGGGAAAGCATATAAAAAGTAAGAAATAGGTAGAATAGTCTGCATTGAAAATAGATCTTAATAATAAGGGATGTTATATTATGGAACATTTTTTTTCAATCAGTGAACATTTTGCAACACTTAACTAGCACAGAGTGTCAATGTACTCAAGATGAATAGAGTATGTGATCTGCTTTTATAAATCAGAAATGTAATCTCCATTTCCACTTTACATCCCACTTGAAAATAAATACAGTGAAGATTCAAGAAAAAGCTTTATGTTCAGAACTTTAAGTTCCACCATCAAACGACTTTGAAAGTTGCAGAACATGAGCACATTAGTCAATGGGTTTTGTTGTGTAATTTTTTTTGTGAGTGGTGTTAGAGTGGTGCTGAATTTCATTTGCAACCTCCACAGTGGATATTGTTTAATCACATTGTCTTTGCAAACATTTATTCCCCCCCTCCATGCATCATTAAGGTCAGATGTTTGTCTGGAGCCATGCATTTATACAACACATTTTCAAATGTGATTTTGTCTCATAAGATCACAATATTAGTTTGGATGAAGACCCTTCTACCCAGTTGACCTCACCCTTTCAGAATACCCACCCTACCATTCTCCTATCACAGTATCAAGCTGCATTTCTAAATGAGTCCAGTCTCCGGCTTCAACTCCCCTTCCTGGCAACCTGTCAAATCATTAATTCCCCTCTTGATTCTAGGCCACACACTGTAAACTACTGCAGCTGATAGAATGCAAAGAAGCTCCAATGCCTCTCTCGCTACTGCCAGGACTATTGTGAGGCCAACAGGCCAGAAAGCAGAGAAAGGGGAAGAATAACTTGTCAAACTGCTACTGTTTAATTTTATATTAATTCATGCTCAGTCTCATCAACTGGGCACTTTACCTCAGCTCTGTCTTGTACCTAATGAGCAGCAGAAGTTTGATACTTGACATCTGAGTGCAACGGTAACAAACTCTAGGATTCTACAACAACATCAACAAAATTACATTCAAAGAGCGCCTTTCACATCGGGAGGACGTCCCAAAGTGCTGAACACTTTGTTCAACACAAGTGTCGGGACCCGAGCATGGGGTTGGGGTGGCGTAGGGGTGAGGGAAGGCAGAGAGGTGGGAGAGCCACCAAAGGCACGATCGAAGAAAAGGGTCTTGAGACCGGCCTTGAAGGAGGCGAGGGAGGAAGCGAGGCAAAGGGACCGTGGGATAAAGTTCCAGAGTGTGGGGGCAGAGAGGCTGAAATCCCGGCCACTGATGGTAGCGCGGGTCGGGTGGGAGACATGGAGCAGACTGGAGCCCACTGAACGGAGGGAGCGGGCAGGTTGGTAGGGAGTCAGCAGGTCAGAGAAGTAGGAGGGGGCAAGTCCATGGATGGCCTTGAAAATTAGGACAAGGATCTTGAACTGGATCTTGAACACTAATATGTTGCATGGCAGGTAAGGGTGAAAGGACACAAACTACCCTTTATGCAGAGAAAAGTTGAATGCTGCAATTCTCTGCCACAATCATTATTGTGCTGAACCACCAAATTACTTGTAAAAGAGATTTGATAGATCCATGAAAAATAATATCAAATGGTATGAAGAGTGAGCAGGAGAGGGACACTTGGCTAATTGGCTCATGTTGAGAAAAGCACTACTGTAGATTTAATGGATCAAATGGCTTGTTGGTTTGAGGTAGCATTAATCATAACTGCACAATGAAAACTCAGACACATATGATGGGGGAGGGGGGAAATGCAAAATATAATTGATAATAATAACATGATTATAATCAATTCTGACTGCATCTTTATAATTATAATCCTTACATTTCATATAGCACCTATAACGCCAAAATGTCATGTATAGTGACTATTTTTGTAGACAAAGTTGGCAATCAGTTTTCCCATAGGAAAGTTCATATACAGCCACGAGGTGAATGATCAATGAACCCAGCTGGGGCACCAGGAGAAACTTTTGAATAGTGGAATGACATGTTTAACATCCAACTGAATAGCAAACAACATATCAGTTTAATGTCTCACCCAAAGGATGACTACTCAGCAAGCAACATTGCTCCAGTGTGCACTGGACTGTCAACACAGTTCCCCAGACTATTTTATATCTGCTTCTTTACCTGTGAGGCCTATTTAAATCCTATTGAGGCAGGTCTTCCTCATTAGTTGCAACATTAACAACTATAAATGGTTTTAAATGTGTCATATTATTGACTGACTGCTGCTGGTAGAAAAACAATCATTACATGCAACTGTACAAAGCTTCTAGGTCTTCAAGAGACTTTATTTTCCAATATTTAAACTATTTTTTATTGACAATTGCATCTTTACAGCATTATAAAGTACAGCTTCATTATTCGACTGGTTTTGAACAGCAGAGAGTTTGTGTGCTTTTACTGACAGTTATATGGGGTTGCATTGTATATTCTGGGACCTTGGAAAGTTATATTCAAAAACCACAAGGCTTAAGCTACATTACGTCTGCTTTTTAAAAAATATAATAATTCAGTAGTCTTCTCATGATAAATCCAAAGCTTTTGCAATCAATCAGTTTTACTCTTCCCGGAAGCTTAAATCAGCATAGAACTTTAAAAATCAACAGTCGAGCAAAGTAATTTCAGGTCTTTGTAGTCAAAGATTTCCCTTTGAATGCACTACTGATTAGATAGCTATTGCAATGACGTTTGATGCCATTAATTGTAAGTCTTCTCACTAGGAGCACTTCTTCTTTTGCATTGTCTCTGCTCGAATAGCAAGGCTCTTACCACAGACAGTGAGCAGCACGATCAGGACACCCACCAAGAGAGTGAGGAGAGGCCAGAGGACACAGTGCAGGAGAACATTTTCATCATGAACACGCTTCAGTAGTGCATCATCAGGTCTAGAAAAAGCACCAAGGTGTAGGCTTTAGCTAAGAGTTCACCACCTTCATTGCACCACACAAAGAACAGGCAAACTAATATTTCAGCATTTGAATTGAGCATTAAGAATGCAAGCTATATTTACATGGTAGACTGTCAATTGTTTTTGTTAGGAAATATTTGAGAGTAAGTGGCTACAAATGCTTTTTGGCCTTGATTATTCGTGGGGAAAATGCCATCTATTAAAAATTATTTCTTATGGATTATTTCGGGTTCAATAGGCAGAGGCTGGCCTGCTGATCACTGGTGCCATTGTTACAGTCTTACTGAATTAATGAGCAATGGGGAAGAGGGTGAAATGGCATAAGTTGTTGACTTCGGAAACACTGCAAGATCAGCAGCCCTGAATCAGGGAACTGTGTGGCGATGATCCTTACAGGAAAAGGAATGTTTAACTTAAACAGAGGTTATTTTTTCCGGTACCTCCTATGATAAAGGTGATCCACAACCTTATCTTGAATTTTGTCATATTCATAAGCAAGCAATTTTCCCCACTCATATCTGGTAATCACAATTTGAAATGCCTCAATGTAAATATTGGTAATGTTTCATTGTGTGCTATTATATCATTCCTCTTTTTAAGTTGTTGACTTGGTTTATACCCATGTTCATGGTGATAGAAGTATGTAATATACAACAACAACAAGTTGCACTTATATAGTGCCCTCCATGCAGGGTAGCGTTTCAGAGCGTTAACAATGGTGTAGCCTGACTCCGAGGCACGGGCAGGGGAGTGGTGACCCTCTGTGCGAAGAGGAAAGCTTTCAGGCGGGACTTGAAAGAGGGGAGGGGGCAAGGCAGAGGGATTGAGAGAGAGTGTTCCAGAGCTTTGAGGCATGGTGGATGAAAGCACAACCTCTGATGGTGGGGCCGAGGGTGCGAGGGATGAGCATGAGGCCGGTGCCGGTCGAGCGGAGGCGCCTGGTGGTGGATTGGGGAGTGAGGAGGTTGAAGAGGTAAGGAGGTGCTAGGGAGTGAATGGATTTGAATGCAAGCGTGAGGATCAGAATATATAATGTGCACTGTGTCTCTAGTTTATGAATTTTATTCCTTGTTTTACATTCTTCACATTAAAGAATATAACACAATAATTGTACTGAAGAAAGATAGAAGAAAGATTGTAAGAAAGATAGAAGCCCATGGTATAAAAGGGAGAGTGGCAGTATGGATCCAGAACTGGCTGAGAGACAGAAAGCAGAGAGTTGTGGTGAACGGCTGCTTTTCTGACTGGAGGGAAGTGTACAGTGGCGTCCCCCAGGGATTGGTATTAGGACCACTGCTCTTCTTAATATACATAAATGATCTGGACTTGGGTATAGCAAGCACCATTTCCAAGTTTGCGGATGACACAAAGTTAGGTAGGGTAGTAAACAGTGAGAAGGATAGTAGCCAACTGCAGGAAGACATAGACAGAATGGTAAAATGGGCAGACACATGGCAGATGAGTTTCAATGTGGAGAAATGCGAGGTAATGCATTTTGGTAGAAAGAATGAGGGGAGGCAATGCAGGCTGGTAATACAATCTTAACTGGTGTAAAAGAACAGAGAGACCTGAGGGTGCAGGTAAATGAATCCGTGAAGGTGGCAGGACAGGTAGATAAAGCTGTAAAAAGGGCAAATGGGATACTAGGCTTTATAAATAGGGGCATAGAGTACAAGAGTCAGGAGGTTATGATTAATCTATATATAACACTGGTTAGGCCTCAGTTAGAATACTGCGCCCAGTTCTGGGCACCACACTATAGGAAGGATGTTAAGGCATTGGAAAGGGTACAGAGGAGATTTACGAGGATGGTACCAGGAATGAGACCTTGATTATAAGGAAAGGCTAGAGAGGCCGGGATTATTCTCATTGGAACAGAGAAGGTTACGAGGAGACCTAATAGAGGTCTTCAAAATCATGAGGGGATTTGATAGGGTAGAAAGGGAAAAACTGTTTCCACTGGTGGGTGTGTCGGTGACTCGAGGTCACAGATTCAAAATAGTCTCCACAAGAAGCAGAGGAGAGGTGAGAAGAAATTTTTTCACACAGCGAGTTGTTCAAATCTGGAACGCATTGCCTGAAAGGGTGGTCGAGGCCGATTCAATAACTACTTTTAAAAACGCGGTGGACGGGTATTTGAGGAGGACGGGTTTGCAGGGTTATGGGGAAAGGGCTGGGGAGTGGGATTGACATTAATTGCTCTAATCAAAGAGCCGGCACAAACTCGATGGGCCGAATGGCCTCTTTTTGTGCTGTACAGTTCTATGATTGTATGATTCTATAATAAAACAAATACTGTTTTCTTGCAAACCTTCTGTGATCCTTCACCTTTTTACTAAATATGTAAATAATCTGTTAAATGGACTTCATTATTTAGTTATTTAAACCAGTACAGGTCCATTTTTGTGCTGCATTAAAGCTGTCAAAATATTTAAATAAACTTGTGTCATCAAAGATGTGTCGCTTAATGTAAAGATTCAATGAATGAGGCACATGGTATATTATTTTGTATAAATTGTTTTTCGTGAGAAATGTTATTTAGGGTGAGTTGTCTGTGGGCAGTGTTTGCTGCTATTAATTGCGCTCAGTGCTTCACTTACCTTCGGTGCTGGTTAATGTAACAAATAAAATCCCGGGAGCCAATTTCATCCCTCCAGTATTCGTGCCAACTCATGACGATTTCAGAGTTTTTCTGATTGTCTCTTTCACAGGGAGGAATGAAGGAACACTGCACAAAAGAGAGACATGAGAAAATAACCCAGACGTCTCCATAAATGAAATAGATCAATAAAAACATTGTACTCACATTGTTCCTCACTTTGCACCTTGCTACCAGTAAAAACAGAACATGTAGAAACGGAATCCTTGCTACATACAGAAAAGTTTCCTTGTATTGCAAGGAATACTATCCTTCATTTAGTCATTCACCAAATATCTCCTTCTCCCTTGTACTTTCAACTGATGGTGTTCAATTCCTTTGCTTTCTACATGTAGGCAATCCCACAGAAACATGGCACACTCCAGTATTGCATCCGAATGGTCATTATTCATATACAACCTTGTCAATGAATAAAGTCAAACCCAATCTTCTTATTTTTTTACAACTCTTTTTTTTAAAGAATTGCNAAAAATTGTCTTCCAAATTAAAAACGATTGCATAGAATTTTAGGCCTTGGGTCTGTTTCACATATTTCTTTCTGAGGAATGCTAAAGGCTTCCAGTGTTTTTTTTAATAAAAATCATCATAATATAATGCAGTTCATTCTTTCAGACATCTGTTGAGTCTCAGGTTGTTAAAAAAATAATGCATTTAATCCTCATCTTAAAACCATTATAACTTTCTTGGAAGACATCAGGTCGTACGGTTTCTAAACGGCACTGAATCCAATGAGACAAATTTGCTGACAGTCTATATTAATCATAGATTAAGGAATCCAATCATATTCTCCAGATTAATGTGCAAAACAGTGTGTAGTTTCCACCTCAAGTGGGGCTAGGCTTTCATCAGAATTAGCCTACAGTTAACCTTTGTTCCTTCTTATTCAGCTTTGAATGCACTTACAGTTCTTAGCTCTTAAAATCCATAAATTAATCATTGTACTACTGGACAAAGTCTTTGGGTTTCTATTTTCAAGCTTTTTTAAATTAAATTTGTTTTAAATGCAATTAATTTCATACGTGTTTATCAAATGCTTTCTCAATTGCAAATAAATTATATCCGCTGGACTGTTCCCTTAAACTAGCTTAGCTTACCTCCCGGAAAGAATTCCAGTAGATCAGTGAGGCAAGACCTATTGCTTCCAAAAAACATGCTGACTTTTCACGTTGGTCTTAGATTTTGTCTTAAAATGTAACATTGCACGAAATTATCAAAAATGCTGAAATTCAGCCGTAATTTAGATGGTTATTTTTCAATCTTTCATGTGCTAAAAATGAATCTAAAATTAGTCTAATTTTAATAAACATCTGGGTGGACATTGTAGCATGTGGTGTTGTGATTATTATCACCAGTGATAATCCTAACAATAATCCTTGCGTTTCACATCAAGAATGATTGTAGTTTTGTAGGCAAACATGGCAGCCAATCTACACACGGTAATGTCCCACAAACAGCCATGAAGTGAATAACAAAAACACCACAGCTACACCGTAAAACTTGTTTGGAAGGAATTGACTTTAACAATAGAATTTGAAGCTTTTATAGAAAATGTAGTGTTAAAATGTGTGTTGTAAATTTAGCAGATAAATTGCAGGATAGACTCTTGTGAGTGTATATCTGTATTGATTACAGACTATCTTTAAAGAAATTGACTGTATATGTCTTGAATTGTAATCTGCTTTTCTTTCGAAGACTGAATTTCCTAATCTTTCTCACAAATGAAATAAATTACTCAGTGCTTTAACCTCCCCCTCACCCTCACCTACCCAACCATAAAACCTAGTTTGAGATTGCTCCAAATCATTTCTTATATGGCATTTACAGTCAACCGAGCAAGGAAAATTTCAGCTTCAGCAGTTCAGAATAGATTTAAATCGTGGAGTCCTGTAGCTCAGTGGTTAGAGCACTTGCTTTGCAAGTGAGAGACCTGAGTTCAATTCCAGGCAGAGGGCGAAACCTTGGGCAAGTTTCCTTACTCCACACACCTAATAATAATCCCTCCAAAAACCCCAAACAATAATAAATTGGTCATTTTCAATCTACGAACTGTTTGTGGGACATTGCTGTGCGCAATTGGCTGCCGCGTTCGCCCACAAATATACAGTCAATTCACTTTACAGTGTGTTCTGTGAAGCGCTTTGGGACGTCTTCCCGACGTGAAAAGCGCTATATCAAATGCAAGGATTATTATTATTATTATTATTATTATTATTATAGGTCTCAGAAGTGACACACTGCATATTATATCTCACAGCTATACAATTTGAATAGAATTACAGAGTCTAGATAGTAAAGAGTTTTCAACTAAAACATCAATTGTTAAATCCAGCTCATAAAAGGATTTCTTTTGTCTCTCTCCGAACTGTACAGATGAATTGTTGGCACAACTGATAAATCATGAATTGATTCCATCAATATAGTAAATCTAGACATTAGTTTGAATATCTCTCCAGAAAAGAAAGAGTAGGAAATAAATGCTGTTATATTTTCCGCAAAATCTATTCAGTATTTAAAGAAGTGGGAGTAAGGATGAAAATCTACTTTTCTATTTACAATTGAAATTCATTATTGTACTCTAACTTGGATGCCCTTCAAGTTGTTGCAGATGGAGCATCTGTGGACAAACTCCAAAATCTCTTCTCAATTTATCTCATGAATAGCTAAACTTGGGTTACTTTCCCAAACTGCTTTAAGAGGTGACATATTATATTTATCACATCAAAACGGAAACTCGTTTCGTTCTTGTCTTGTTACTAGTTTTTGCTAAATGAATCCCTTTGGGATCAAATAAAATTAATCATTTTGAAAATTCAGTCTTTTTCCATGTGGAAAGCAAACTATTTATTTCTCAACAACATCCTATGAGGATGATTCTTTTCATTGTGTTTGATACACTGTATACAATACTGATAAATGCTATTGATTCTTTCCATAATACAAACAAACAGAGCTGGTAACTTCAGACCCAGATAACGTAAAGATAGTGTGCTCATGGGGAGGAGGGCTTCTGTAATGTTTGTGTAGGCCACTAATGTTTGTGGAACTGCTCCCTAATGTTATCATGTTCAGGTGATAATCTAAAGAGGGCTCAATGTTTCAGTGTAGTAACTTTTTCGAAAAGATTTAAATTCACTGAACAGTGTCTTTCTGATGGAATTCTTTCTGAACACCAGTCCTCCCATTGATCAAAAGCAAGATTTGGTCCAAGTAGAAAGGTTAGAAAACTAGAAAATCCATACCATGTTAGCAAATAACTATTAAATTAAAATTTGTTTCTACAATATTAAGTTGGGTGATAGATTCAAAGATGAACTGGAATACTAATGATTGGAATGCAATATTTTTCCATTGTGCAATGAATACCTAATTATTTTCTCTTTCGACTATCCAGACAAAAAGAATGTATACAGTAAATAAGTATCATTTATCTTATTTGTTGATCTAACCATATAGAAGTCCTAATTAAGACATATTGTGCGCAATTGGCTGCTGTGTTTCGCCCATAAAATATAGAGTTAATTCACTTTACAGTATATTCTGTGAGGCACTTTGAGATGTCTCAATGATATAATAAGGCGCTACATCAAATGCAAGGATTATTATTATTATTGTTAAAAACCCAACACACTTCCTTTTATAGAGGAAGAACCCAAAAGCTTTTTCTCAATCCACAATTTAATGATTTCCAATCAGAAAGGCCTGTTTCCTGAGGGTAAATGAGAATGATTACATTTTAGCAGTCTGATCTCTCTTGACAGACAAGTACAAATTGAAAACCATTAATCACCAAATCTACATTTCACATGGATTTCAACATGTTTGCTGTGGGACTGTAGAAAATGCCACAACAGCTTTGCTCATGTAGGGACAGTTTCCAGAATTTGTTGATCTGACATGGCACATCCCAGCAGTGTATCAAATTATTATCCCCCAAAACCATGTAGTTAAGCATGTTATCCTTTGACATTTTTCAGTTAAATTAGGTAACTGAAGGTGAAGAATATAATAAAGAGTGACAGCAGTTTTGCAGAAGTAGAGATCATTTGTACAGTATTGTATTACTCATTGCTTTGACCTTTGACTTGATATTTATAAGCTAAAATCTTTATCAGGTTCAGTATTTTTAAATAACAGTAAACGGAAAATTGATGGCAAATATTTGGGAAAGAATACATGTTAACAAATCAGATTTGGGTGTGTATTTTTCACAGCATAATGTATCCAAAGGCAACTATAACAGGGGCAGATGTCTTAGAAAATATAGCATTGCGGTTGTTAACTGCAAAATAAGATAACAAATTTATGCTCAGATGGCAAGATGATTTCCAATTATGATTGGGGGAACTGTTTATAAAAAGCTACTCGATAACTTATTTTGGTTCTTCGCTTCCAGCGATTTGAATCAATTGGTTTGACATTGAACTAAAAAAACTAGATTTAATTTCTAAATTTTGTTTGATCCATCTTACTGTTCATAAAAGGTACTATCTTATGGAACTCTTTTCAAGAGACACAAATGTAACAAATAATATACATTGTCCAAAGTGAAGCAGCAGTTCCCAAGAACTACAATTCAAAGAGACAGATGGATAGAAAATGCACTTTCCTAATATGAAATGGGCTTCTTTTTGATTTGATCAAACGCCACCAAAAATTAGACTCTTCTTCAGAATATAAATGCTCACAGTATCGTTCAGTATTGGTATTGGTATTTTACCACAAGGACATTCGAAAGTTATCATCATTAAGTCCAAAAGGTGGAATACTTCTGTCTGCGATCAATTTACCAACGTGTACAAGAAGGTTTGCATCCATTACCCATCATTTTCTACTAAATGAACCTGACATATTGTGATAGGCTTATCATAAAATTAAGCAAATAACTGGCTGAAGTTATGTTGATTTTAAGCCTTTGGTACATTATCTTACTGTTCTAACAATGTCAACACAGTGAAAGCATCCTAGGGTTCCCATGCTTTCAGCCACTGTCCTGAATCTCTGGTAATTCATGTCTCAACCCCTCCATCTTGTCCCTTCTTTGCCCGGCTTCAAAACATACCTGAAGACTTTCTTCTTCGACTGTGCTTTCGGTCATCTCCTTTCTCTTTCCAGCTCAATGTCAAGCTACACCACTGAGACATTACTGGTGTGAAGGGTATTATTTAAATACAAGTTGTAGGGATATACAATAATAATAATAATAATCCTTGCATTTGATATAGCGCCTTATCATGTCTTCGAGATGTCTCAAAACCCTTCACAGAATGTATTGTGAAGCGAATTGATTATATATTTTGCGTGCGAAACGCGACAGTCAATTACGCACAGCAGTATCACACAAACACAAACAAATAGATGAAACATTTCAGCACCATAAACTCTTGGATGAGAAAAATTTAAAATAATTTTATCTGTGTATCTTATCTGAGGTATATGCATTACTGGATCCCAGTGACAAATTACATTTGGTGGATCTGATACAAGTAAAGGCAAAAGTTGTTGCTGATGGAACCACAAATTTATAACAGATCAAACAATGAACTGGTTGTGGATCCGGTGTCCTAGAAAACTATTTATACATCACAGGTTTAAAAGCCTCAGAAATAGATACTTCACTGCATAAATTCAAGATATATGAAAGAGCTTCACAGAATATACTGTAAAGTGAATTGACTGCATATTTTGTGAGTGAAACTCGGCAGCCAATTGTGCACAGCAGTGTCCCACAAACAGTCGTGGATTGAGTGAATTTTTTTTATTTTTGAAGGAATTATTACTCCCAGAAAAGCGATCTGCCAATTGACTAACAACTGGATTCCTACTTACTGGCAGGGAAGCAGAGGAGTGTGGAGTAAGGAAACTTGCCCAACATTGCACCTGCCAATGAATCAAACCCAGGTCTCTCGCTTGCAAGGCGAGTGCTCTAATCACTAAGCTACAGGACTTTACTTGAGGTAGATGATCTTGTATTCAAGTTATTCCAGTGCTCTTAAACTGAGGATGAGGACTCAATGCCAGCTCAGTGCTGAGTAGGACTGTATGAGAACCATGTCAACTAGTTCACTCAAACAACAATTCATCCGGTGATTGCTTATGATCACCTCCTGTGATAGAAAATTTCTCTCTTCCCTTTCATGGGCCACTTGGAGTTCTGTAGCTCAGTGGTTAGAGCGCTTGCCTCACAAGGGAGAAGCCTGGGTTTGATTCCCGGGAGGATGAAACTTTGGGCAAGTTTCCTTACTCCACAAGCCTCATAATAATCCCTCAAGAAAAAAACAATAATAATTTGGTCACTCAATCCATGACTGTTTATGGGACGCTGTGCGCATTGGTTGTCGCATTTTGTCAACAAATATACAGTCAATTCACTTTACAGTATATTTCTGTGAAACGCTGTGAGACGTCTAGTAGTTGTGAAAAGCGCTATATCAAATGCAAGGATTATTATTAATTCTTAAAATCAGTAACTCTGTACTATAAGGGGAGTTGTCACAAATCTTTCATTCTATTATGTGATACACCAAGTTACTATATCACCGAACTAGTGACTTTTGAATAGTATTATTTTTGTTTCTTTGAATTTTACGACAATCTCAGCGTGCTATGGTACATCACGAATAGCTTATCCCTTACATTACTGATAAATAAATTATATCTGGAGGGTTCACACATATTATGTTTTCCTACAAAATACAGTCACAACACTTTACAGTATAACCTGTGAAGCGCTTTGAGATGTCCTCCCGATGTGAAAGATGCTATATCAAACGTAAGGATTTTTTATTATCATTATAGGTGGCTCAGAAATTCCCCTAGCAGCTTGTTAGGAAGTATTTACTTCACTATTCAAAAAGAAAATTCTTTTGTGCTTTGCTTAGTCCATGTTACAGGTCCTTTGCAGCTCTCTTTAGTTGAGTGACCATATACATTAGCCACTCTCTTCTTAAAGACCCACATACCTGCTTCTTCCTCTGAGAACCACCTGAACCAAACTCACAATGTATTTCATTATTTTATTTTGGTTTCCTAACTAATCAAATCACCAATCTTGCTTGTTATTGTGCTTTCCTTTCAAACCTCACATCCTATCCCTCAAAGAAGCACTACCACTACCTACATTTGCAACAGATTTGACTCCATTGTAGGCATGACTGTGGATGATCAAACCAGCAGTATTTAGCTGGGCTGTCACATTCAATTTCACCTCAGCAAATGGCACAAGATGATGTGGAGTGCTGCATCCTCTCATCACTTCAGCACTGGTTGAAACATACATGTTTATTGTAACTTTGTGAATCTGCAACTTCAGAATGGCAGTCTTTTTCACTATCCATCTGATCATTGGTTATATATGTGTATTACAGAGTCCAATTTGCGGCGTTTCTGACGAAGGAAACCAATTAGAATTCCCATCGATGCAAAAGGGACATCACTTAAGTGGTAAATGTTAAGATGGCAAGACATACTTCCA
This sequence comes from Callorhinchus milii, assembly GCF_018977255.1. Taxonomy (NCBI): domain Eukaryota; kingdom Metazoa; phylum Chordata; class Chondrichthyes; order Chimaeriformes; family Callorhinchidae; genus Callorhinchus; species Callorhinchus milii. The sequence goes on along the minus strand of NW_024704746.1, from coordinate 36,514,634 downwards.
GTTACTGAATGCGATCTCCATTTGCATGACTCAGATCATTTCTTACAATTTACGGTTCCTTAACGTTCTTTGAAAACCAAGTCCAGTTTAACGGCAGAATTTCCTATTTAAGTAAATCCTTAGCAGGTGAACTCAAGAGTACAAGAGTAAGCAGATCGCTGTGCAATTCTTTTCCAGAACTTGAGCTCGATTCTCTCCATAGATGGACCCTGGGCATTTATTTTTAAGGTCCTCTAAAGTTTCTCGGGTTAACAGAGAGCAGCTCCTGGCACGACCAGTTCATGAAGATACGCAAAAGTAAACAAACCCACCAGAGAATCAATCATATTGACTTCCTGACTTCTAATTGATAGAAATCTGTGCCCTGCAGCATTTGTTTTCTCTGCCCATCAGTTCACGAACTGCACCGGGGTCGATAATGAACACATTTTAATGAAGTACTGGGTGAGTGTGGAATATTGGACTGACAATATTTCACCAATGTAATCAACTGCCTTAGTCAGTAAAACCCTCTCCCTCCCTCCCACATACACACACACACACACACACACACACATTACGTGGCTTCACTGAACATCACCACATTTTGGAAGATGGCACAGCAGAGTCACCCCAAACCCAGGTACAGATCGCGTTGGAGGCTCCCAGTGCAGAGTGGTGAAAATTGTGCATTTTCATCAGTTCAGGAATAAATGTCCACCATCACTGTGTGCCGAAGCCTTGGTGTGGGCGCTGCGTTAAAAAAGCAGCAACAGTTCACACAGACCGTTCATCTCGATCTGCTCTTGGGAGGAGAAGGCAGGTCCCAGTTAATGTTGTTGTGACATCTCTAACGTTTCTGGTCGAGACAGACAGACAGACAGAGACAGACAGAGACAGACAGAGACAGACAGACCAAGGCAAGACAGGGCAGGAGCTCTGTGTGACATTCCTGCTGCAAATTGCCATGACAACACCTCGCAGAAGTCAAGTCATCGGGACATTTATTCCCACGTTAAAGTTCACACGCGCAGTTGGATGGATGATGGTGATGGTGATGGGGAGGAGGAGGAGGAGGAGAGGCGGAGATGTCGAGCGCAACGCAACAAAAGTTGTAGACAAATGGGTAAAGTAACGCGTGGACACCGAGAGCCCCTCGAACCAACCACCCACACCTTTTTTGGGGTCGGTGGGGTGTGATTTGGGTGCGAGATGACCAGCACAAGACCAGCCCAGTCCAGCCCCAGTCCAGCCCAAGCCCAGTCCAGCCCCAGTCCAGCCCAAGCCCAGCCCAGTCCAGCCCAAGCCCAGTCCGTCCAAGCCCAGCCCAGTCCCAGTCCAGCCCAAGCCCAGTCCAGCCCAAGCCCAGTCCAGTCCAAGCCCAGTCCAGCCCAAGCCCAGTCCAGCCCAGCCCAGCCCAAGCCCAGTCCAGCCCAAGCCCAGTCCAGTCCAGCCCCAGTCCAGCCCAGTCCCACCCAAGCCCAGCCCAAGCCCAGTCCAGCCCAGCCCAGTCCCACCCAAGCCCAGTCCAGCCCAGTCCAGCCCAAGCCCAGTCCAGTCCAGCCCAAGCCCAGTCCAGCCCAAGCCCAGTCCAGTCCAGCCCAAGCCCAGTCCAGCCCAAGCCCCACTTTTTACCTTGGGGTTCAGAATGAGTTGCTGCTCGTCGTAATGGAGCAGGGCTTTGCTGTTGGATTCGGAGTTGTTGACGAAGATCTGGAGGCAGGGGTACAGAGAGGTGCCTTTGCAATCCGCCCCGCAGGTGAAAGTGCACTCGAACATCTCCCCGATCTGCTGCAGAGAGACCACCGAGCAGTTGGCGGCTTTGCACTGCATGTTGTGCAGCGCGGGGTTCAGCCAACAGAAGCCCAACACGAACAGGGACACGATGCCCGACACCATGAGGAACAGCCCGAGTCTGATACTTTTGTCCTCGGCTTCGGAGTAGTCGTAAGCCACTCTGATCTTGGCCATCCGGGCAGACCGCCGGCGGGCGGCGGCCGCGGAGCGGAGCGGAGCGAAGCGAAAGCCGGACTCCAGCCACAGAGCATCCGAACTGCTGCTGCATTCAGGGCATCCGCGGCAACTTCTGGTCCCCACCCCACCCCCACCCCACCCCACCCCACACACCACACACACCACACACACACACCACACACACACACCACACACACACCCCACACCACACCACACACCACACACACACACCCCACCCCACACACCACACACACACACCCCACCCCACACACACCCCACCCCACACACACACACCCCACACACCACACACACCCCACACACCACACCCCACACACCCCACACACCACACACCCCACACACCCCACACCACACACACCACACACACCCCACACACCACACCACACACACCCCACACACCCCACACCCCACACCACACACCACACACACCACACCACACACCCCACACCACACACCACACACACCACACACACACACCCCACACACACCCCACACCACACACACCACACACCACACACACCACACACCACACACACACACCACACACCACACACCACACACCACACACACCCCACACACACACCACACCCCACAAACACAGCCCTTGTGCTCACTGTTGGGTCAGTTCGTTGATGAACTTGTGCTGATCTCCTCCTCCTCCTCTGAGTAGGAACCACCACCACCACCACAAGCAACACACACACCACCACCACAACCAACACACACACCACCAACACACACCACTACCAACACCACCAACACACACACCACCACCACCACAACCAACACACACCTCCAACACACACACCACCAACACACACACCACCACCACACACACCACCACCACAACCAACACACACCACCAACACACACACCACCACCACACACACCACCACCACAACCAACACACACCACCAACACACACACCACCAACACACACACCACCAACACACACCACCAACACAACCAACACACACCACCAACACACACCACTACCAACACCACCAACACACACACCACCAACACACACCACCAACACACACCACCACCACTACCAACAGTAATGAAATCCCCCCCCACTGCCTGACCCGCCGATCCTCCCGCTCCGGTTCTCCTGCAGTCACTGACAGAGCCCGACAGCTAATGCCGGGGATGATGTGAAAAAAAAAAAGCTTCTTAACCCAGAAATAGCGCGCGGGGCTCGGAACCGCTGCTGTTCGCTGACTGAGCTCTGCTAAGTACATCTGTGGACTTGTCAATCACCGGGAGCGGGTACCCGGGAGCGGGTGGGGGGGGGGGGGGTCGGAGTGTCTGACTCCCCCTCCGGGGGGGGGGGGGAGGGAGAGGCGGAGGGCATTTGACGGAGCTTCTCGATACCGGAGTAGCGGAAAAAAGAAGATGGTACAAGAAAACACTCCACAGCCACAGAACTCCGCACTTCTTTCCGGATTGGCAGCTTTGCGGTGTGTGATGATGGTCCATCCACATCACCAGAGCCGAGGAGGGGATGGGGAGGGGATGGGGATGGGGAGTGGGATGGGGTGGGGAGGGGGATGGGGATGGGGAGGGGGACGGGACGGGACGGGGGGAGTTGGAATTGCATCGAGACTGCATTGCCATTGATTTATTTTCCATCAACTCTTGAATTCAGATTTTAAAAAAAAGAAAGTGTCTCATCGCCCACTGCAGCTAATATATATATATATAAGGGCAGGTTTAAAACTCCCCCGATGGTGGAGGGGGGAGGAGGGAGGAATTGAACCTCGGTCTGTGTGTGCAGTGCAACCGAAACCTGGCGATATGCAATCGATTTAAACTGGAACTCGGAAGTTTGCATCGATGAAGACTGGAGCTGCACTTTGGAATCTGTGCGTTTTTGTTCAGTTTGCATCTGTTTAGGTTTGAAAATAAAAGCCCAGGGATACAAATATATATATATATATATATATATATCAAGTCTAGACACCGCCAGACACGAATTTGATTGCAAATAGAAAACCATCAATGAATTTCCGATGAAATTGCAGATAAAGATAATAATCCTTTTGCATTTGGTATGAAGCCTTATCATGTCATCGAGACCATCTCAAAGCGCTTCACAGAATATATACTGGAAAGTGAATTAACTCTTATTTAATTCTCGCAACTCCGTCTGCACTCTGTGAGGTTTGCTTGTGAGATTATCTTTGTGAAACTCTAGGGCTGGTATCTCTTTGCGTCAATGTCATCATTATTTTGCATGAAAATCACAGTGACGAGGTGGATTTATACATCACCCAATGGATTATTTTTTTATATCAGTTTGAAGGATTAATTCAAAAGGAGTAAAACCATTGGCGGGGGCACAAGATCTTAATGCGAGTTAAACTCCGGAATGAGCTTCAGTAGATCAAAAGAGCTTTTCCATCATTGCTCTCACCGAGGTCACAGTTTCCATAGCGTTGCATTTCTCTTGAAGTAAAAATCATTTTTTGTACAATAAGTCATCTGTACCACATTTTCAGCATTTACACCGATTGCTCTTAATTCCTAAATACATTTGAGTTACATTTCCCTTCTGAAATGCAGATTGCAAAATAAAGCATGCATCCATGTGCTCTTCCCTGATCAAGGAACATTAGAAGTAATAATCCTTGCATTTAACTCCTGTAAGCCATTCTGAACTGGATTGTTGGAGCTGCACTCTGTTGCCCCAGTTCCAGTAGTGGTTTACTGTCAGCAGGTTATGGCCACCAGCTGTCAGCAACCCAGACTATAAACTTATTTTATACTCCCCTACAAACAGTTACTCCACAGTAAAATCCTAAGATTTTAAGACATCCTCCTAACACGAAAGTCACTGTACCAAATGCAAGGATTATTATTGTTATTATTTTGCCATCTTTCCAAAATAAAACGTTCATTTTGGTAGCAAGGGGTGCTGCAAGAGCAAGTTGATTGTAAGAGCATTACTGTATTTGGAGACTGATAAAAATAATGTCTGAATGCCTATTTTTGTTGATCACTCAACATTAGTTGTGTTAAGTGCTTTGAGATGTCCTCCTGACATTACAGTTTGCTGATTCTTTCAATATTTAAAATGTATTTTATTACAAGTGTTCTTCAGTTATAGTGCCAATCTGATAATCACAAGAACAATCTTGCTGTTTTGCCACAGTTGGTGGTGGTGGTTTGTGGTGGAAGACTAATAAATTTCAACTTGTGTTTGTATCCTCTCCAGTCTTCCCCTCATTCACCAGGAAACTAAGAGATAGTAACCAATATATTGATCTCAATCCCATCAGAAAATCCAAAGGCAGACAAGACTGACGATTGGTTTTAAATATTTATAATTGCACAATAGTTATCTTGATAAATGGAAATACAAATAAAATTGAAAATCAAAACTATTTAGGATTAAATATATAATTCTGTAATAACCCAAAAGGCTTTCCTGTGTTGAGCTCAAAGTGGGCATTTGAATCTGTTTTTAGCAGACAAGTTCATTATGGTACAATATCCTTTAAGTACCAAAAACAAAGATTGAAATGTCAAGATCAATGTAAATGCTTTTGGAAAACATTCAAAATGACTTCAAGACTGTAGTTTCTCATTGATTAAAGTAATGCTATTAGCTTAATGTTTGGCTTTGTCGTGCAGTACTAAGGTCATATTTTTGGCTGGAGGATGGGGGGGGGAGGGGAAATCTGTACAAAGCCAGGTAGTGAAAAAATAAATTCCTCTTTTTCGGAATGTGACTAGAAGTAAGACTACCTTTCTCATAAAACATATCTTAGAGTACAAATCCGACAAGTCACAAAAGAATGTTTCTAGAACTTGCACAAATAAAATCATCCAATTTATGATTCTCATGGGACTAGTGAAACATTCGCAAATGAAGGAAAAGGTTGCAACTTTCAATTGATTCACTTTTTTATGTATAGAGTTCAGTTGGCTGCGAGCTAAAGATCCTCATACCAATTACTGCAATTGGGTCAAGGTGTTTGTGGACTGTCTAGAAAGATTGTTAAAACAGCTTCAAAGCTCCCAAGGCTTACTTTTATTTTGCATTACGTAGCGTACAAGATTTCGCAAAGCAGCAACAAATGACAAGGGTATTCTAAAAATTTTAGTGTGACCTATTTTAAAAAAACAATCTTTGGATTTGAGTAGCTCACCCATGAAATGCATACAATTCAAGATTTTATTATTGCTTTTAAGAGTGCTATAGAACTTTTTTTTAAATACATTTTTTAAGCTAAGGTTGTCGGATGCTATGATAGGATGGATACACAGCATTGATCTTAAGATTTAACACCCAATTGGCAGAGGGCATTCCATTTGCAGGCAAAATAAGTTTCTGTGCTTTTCAATCAGAACACTACTACTTTTACTAAGGAAGTGCACTCTACTTACAGTGACATTTTTAGGTTCACAATATAAAGCAATCACTTATACTTAAGCATAAAACAAAAAAGTTTTGGCCATAATGCACTCCAGAATATATTTGGGTATCAATTTCTCTTTACAGCATATATAATCATTAAAAATACCAGCTATTTTAAATGTGGGCATACTGAGAATTTGAACATTTATTTATTATTGAAGAAGCACTGAATGCTAACAAATGTTGTTATTTACCCATGTTATGCTCAGCTGCTTTTGAAAATGCCAACTCCTGTGGGTGAAACTGTTGGATCAGACGTGAATTATTAAAATGTTATAGCTCGGTTAGGTATGTTTATGCTTGTTAACCAGAGTGGAGCTGATCTGTAGAATTACTATCTTGATTAAAACATGTTTTAATGAAGTGAAGGATCCTTATCCTCATTAGCAGGTGTCGAGATGATTTTCAGAACAATCTTGATTATAAAATGTTGTTTTAATTAAATTGAGCTGAATTGCAGAACTTTTATCAAAGCATAACAGGTATCACGGGATAGCTGGTATAAGATTAGATAAAATGATATGTCAACATGCTCTATATTGCATTATGAAGAGTTAAATTGGCTAAGAAAGAAATTAATTTGTTACTGTAGCTGAATTTGTTGTTGCGTCTGTTGTATCAAGAATTATTGCAATCAGTCAGCCAAGGGCAATGTGATTAAAATAATCAGGTGGGTGAAAAAGTGCTGATATGCACTGATCGGCCTGCAGTAGATAACCATGATAATAAAGTACAGCTGAGCTACACTTCCACAACAACAACAAAATTACTTGTGTATAAGGCCTTTCACGTTGGGAGGACATCCCAAGGCACTGGACAATCAGTGTTTCAGACACTTGGGCAGTTGGAGTTGGCGTGAGAGCAAGTACATTGTTCACTCCTCCAAGAAGGAAGAACTTCCACTCAAGATTCAGAGTCAAGCCACTCAAAGTTATTTTATAAGAAGACATCGACAATACAACACAGTTGCAAGATTGAATGCCCGCTATTATCAGCTTTCCCAAAACAAGTCAATTTTGTCTGCTGCCCATGAACTTTGATATTGTCAGCATGGTGACATGAGCATAATATTGTCTATTGTAACCCTGCTTATTATAAATGTCTATTGAATTACTGTGAAACTATACCTCTTTTTGCCTCAGTAATTAAATAAGTTGTTAAGGATAGAATACAAGTGACTTTGGTTTCTCTGTTCTCAGGTTGCCGACTTTATAATTTGGCTGAACCGAATAAACTGGTCTATTCTGGCCACACCTTTTGTCCCAGGCTTAACAGTGTGGTTAGTTCAACTGTTGGCCACACCTTTGAACCCAACAAAACCATCTCATGGTGCAAATGGGATGGTATTACAAAAAGGAAAAGTGCAGTCCTCCCTCCTGCATTGGTGATAATTCCAGCAGCTTAATGAGACTTATCTTCCATATTGTTCCTCTTGGCATTGTTCAAGAAGCTTTGAAAAGGGCAAATAAAATATAGCTGTGTGCCAATAAGATACATTTGCATGTTTAAGTTGCATAGAGGAAAGCAATATGTTGAAACTGCTCTATTGAAGCAAAAAGTGCTTCAACGGCCTGGTTAACCAACGGAGTTTATCAGGTCCTATATTGAATTGCAAACATAGTTAATTTCATCCCCAAATGCTAAAAAACTAGGCCATTCCTGATGCCATTTATGAAAATGAGAATCAGTCACTGAAAAATAGTGTGTGTGTGTATGCGGGGGGTGGTGGGGGAGGGTGTCAGGGAGAGAACAAAATAAATTTTGCTTCAGTTATCACCAAAGCATTTCAAGGTCACTAGAATACATAAGTAGTGTTTGAGCCAAATGCTAATTTGCACCAATACTCACAGCATGACCATTACTCATTACTGTAAGTAACTCACAATTTGACATCTAGAAACGTTTTGTCACTGAAGTGACAAGTAACTGTCAAGGGTCAAATTTCTCATTGTTAAAGACCGACAGACCCACTGCTTTCTCAACAAACCTTTAAACCAGTCTTTTATCTCTCTCATACTCAAAAGTAATTTTGGTTGGCTTAACTCTTCAACATTTCCACTTCCAAGTTGAGGACATGTATGTCGACTACTCCAAGGTGTTTGTCAATCATACTATAGGCAGCACAAGCCATGTCAAATCAAATATAATTGTTCTTCGGCGTAGCATTTGTGCATTAAAATGTCAGTCCGCCGATTTATTTAGTAAATGTTGTATATCTGAATATGCCTTTGCATACAACAGTTAATCGTGATAAACCTAGTTAAAGAACTCTACATAATCCATTTTCTTATAAATCCCATGAGTTTTAGATCAGTGTAAAACATTTATAAATAAGCCATCCTGCAATATTTAAGGTAATTATTCTAATTAAATTTATTATTTCATGATCATGACAACTTCCAGAAAATAAACAATCTCCCCTCTATAACTAATTTGCCTACGATAAATGCTAGGGAACGCTTTAAGACATTTTGATGACATAAAATGCTATATCAAATGCAAGGTTTATTATTATTATTGGAGCTTTGATGTGCATCCTTGCTTACCATTATTCTATATTTGTCAGAATTCCTATATTTTAGTGGAAGAATCACAAAGGTTGGAAGGATCTAAGTGAGATAACATTTGGTATATTAAATTATAATATTTAAGGAAAACAATGACTGAAAAAAGGGAGGTTTCATTGGCTGAAGGTTGTTTTTGAGCATCATGTTAGTGACCTATTAGAGTGCATTTTACACCAATGTTTCCAAATCCAATATCTTGTACTCACTCCGTGAGGAACATCCTGGTGGCAAATTCAAAAGACAAAAAGGTTTCCAAAAATTCTTAGCAGACATTGACTTAGTCTCCCCCCAATTTTCTCCATCCCGGGGTTCTGTGGGTGGTGTTCAATGGGAGTTTGCTGTCCTTCAGTTCTGCTCACTTTGCCCAAATAGACGTTCTTCACATGTACCAATACCAAAACATTCTGGGCTACACTTTAACACATGCTTAAACGTGTGCAGTTTCTCTTGAGATCAAAGGAAAAAAACACAGCAATTCCCTTTGCAACATGTGCTGATCTCCTTATGTAGCCAGAAGAACCACCCAAAAAGCAGTTGACCCTTCAGGAGACAATCACTGAAGGATTGCAGCATTGTGTGAATGAGCATTAAAACAATTGTTTTAAGGTGTACTGAGTTGGCCTCGTCTTCAGTAAATGTTTCATGATTTTGTTGATCCATTTTCACTTTTTCTTTTAACCTGGATATCCTTGTAAAAGGAAACTAGGTGAAATGAACAGATGAATGGTCTGAACAGATGTCTGCAGTCATCAAGCCAGTACATATTGCGCTATCTGGATTCAAAACACAATTCCTTAATATAGTGCTCCTTGTCCCAAAGGATCCATGTAATGATATTTTCAGTAGCGCACTTTTCAGTGAATACAGGTCTATTTTTTTTAAAATTAGCTATCTGGGTACAATGATGGATGATTGCACCACCGTGATTAAACACAGGGCTTAACAGGAACTCCCCTTTTTGAACAGATTTCAATTTAAATAAAGCGCTTGGTTGACAAGGGTATAAAACAGAACCTAAACACTTACCTGCATATAGGAATCTAGTGAGCAGAACATTTGAGCTATCGATCTTCGGTGCTTCCAACAAATACTTGGGAGCCTTTTTTCCCCCATTTTATTCAGCTTTACCATAATTACTTAAGACATCACCTCATAGTAATTTCAAATTAAAGTCAACACTGCAGTTAGGACAGCTTTTCTACTTTATTACAAAGAGAAGAAGCTTTAATGTGGTCAGAAAATACAAGATTGATTTTTTTAAATTCTTTTTTTCCTATGAAATGCTGCTGTTCAACCAGCCATTGTGAATTGTCTCAGTTCACTTCCTGAAGTCCCATCATGTTCAATTGGGTATGGATGTCCTTGGCTGCTGAAAATCTGGCCCTTAAGTGCACAGGGCGACACAGCGGTCCCCTGCTCAGCAGTTCCCGAAATGTCCTGTTTTCATGTATTGCATCCATGCACACCTCCGAAAAATGAGGTACAGCAGGGCAAGTATTTTCCAAAATAGATGTCATATATATAATATATACACATTCGTACATACATATCTTTATTCATGTGATGTCCAAAAATTAAAAAAATGTACACTTTTATTACAAAATTGTAACAAAGACTGGACAGTGTTTTGCTCATTCTGGAAAGATGAAGCCCAGTGATACACAACCATGGAAAATCTCCAGAAGTTGTGAAAATAACGTTCACTTAAACAGTCAAATGTTCTTGCATTTAACTTGGCCGAAATGCCATTCAAAAACATAAGGGGAAGTAAAATGAACAAATCAAATGCAGGCTGGTTATCTTTCCAAATGAAAATACAAGGAGGATCTTCACATAAAAATGCACTAAACATTTTTTATTACCAGTAATGCTACAATGAACAATGCAAACTTTTTAAATTTTTACACTTTGGAAATTTAGCAATGAAAATTTGTCGGTCCACTTGCCACCTGGCTGACCAAAGTCTGCCAATAGGCTGAAGAATTATTTTGTTTTGTTGTGTATTTTTTTTAAACATACCCTGCTCAAAATAAAAAAAAACCGAAAAAAAACAATACAAATTCAGTTGTGTTGGGCAGCACATAATTACTAAGGCAGGACTTCAAAATGTCGATCCATCCACATGAGCCAATTGCCAGATCCTCAAAGAATAAAAACCAGGATGCCTGAGCCACTTCGGTTTCCGCAGTTTCAGAGTATTGTGCTGAGACAGCCATACCCCATGAACAGTTAAGTCTTTAGAAGGCTTGCTGAGCAGGGTTGTAGTTCAAAGATGACGGCAGATGAGGTCTTTCCTCTAGTTTATCATATTCCAGGTGGAACTCCTGAAATCCCAAATAAAGAAACAAGGTCAGCCATGTGACCACAAAACTATCTTCAAAAACTAAGACATTGTTTGTGGCATCTTAAAATAATAGTGCATTCAAAGCTCCACGGTGAAATTTAGATATACTAAACATGAGTATTTTCAAATAGTGTTGTTGCTGCATAAAGCATGGTATTTAATTTAGTTTTTGAATCTTTCCAATTCATGTGGCAAAAGAACCAGAGGGAAGACGAGGAAAATTTTACCCAGCGAGTTGTTATGCTCTGGAATGCACTATCTGAAAGGGTGGTGGAATCAAATTCGATAGTAGCTTTCAAAAGGGAATTGGATTTGTTCTTAAAAAGGAAACATTTGCAAGGCTATGAGATAAGAGCCGGGGAGTGGGACTAGTCGGATAGCTCTTTCAAAGAGCCGGCTGAATGACCTCCTTCTGTGCTGATTCCAGGTGGCAATCTCTAATTCCCGATTTCTCACTACAAGGTGAATCCGTACATATGAGCCAAATCGTGCCAAATAGATTTTATCTTGAAATTGTAAGTGGCTTTTTTAAAAAATAAAATGCACTTAAAGTACTAAGTGAATCAGTCAAATTCACTCAAAAATATTTCAAAACAAATTTTTGAAACAGTAGCATTTAATAATAATTATCTTTGCATTTGATACAGCGCTTTTCACGTCTTCTCAACGTCTCAAAGCGCTTCACAGAATAGACTGCAAAGTGAACTGACTGTATATTTGTGGGCGAAAAAATACATTGCGCAAAAAAAAAGTTCTTTGAAGCATCCCGAATCCTCAGTGTTAATAGAAGGCACTTGTCAATCATTCTGATGCACTGGTACCATCTTGAAGTATTATTTCAGGAGAGATAAAAAGAACATTTAATTACTGGGAATCTGAAAGAAAAATACAATGGATAGAAACCGACAGAGCATTCAAAAGCATCTGTTAAACTTTCTGATAGGGCTCTTCAAAGAACTGCTGGAAGATTCTAGCCAAAACAGTAAAGTACTTTTTCTTTTCAGATATTGATCTTCCAGGATTTTTGTTTCTATATCAGTGTTATTTAAAGACTTGATCAACTCCAGTTTCAAAGACTAGATTGCAACTTCAATCTGCTCAGTACGTTGTTCACACATTTCCACCACAAACATGCTGAACAATGGCCTACTAGTACTGTCTGCAACACTAAAAAGAAGCCAGTTTCTTTGTATTCAAAGCTTTATTGAAAAAATCTTTTCAAATTTGACAATTTCAATAACTACATTCATCTCGTTCTACTGTTAACAATCTGAATGTTTGTATGTATAGACAACAGCTCACTAATATTTACTAGTGGAAAGCTTCAAACGACATTAAAATGAATTGTGGACTAAGATGCTAACAGGGTCAGTTTGTCATAAGCAGGGACAATAGAAAATTGAAAAATATATTTGCCCCAAATTGCGGGGGGGGGGGGCTGCCAAATTTTGAGGGAAGTTGCGGGTGTTGATTTGTGCTATTGAGAAACTTTTTATTGCCAATCTACATTTTTTCAGTTTATTGATAAAAACTAAACATGAAGAAATAGCCCAAATCAGATTGTTGCCATAAAATTAATGCTTTCTTTAACAGGAACTGCGCAGTCCACTGGGGTGCGCGGTGGGGGGGAGAGAAGGGAGATGAGGAGGAAACATTAGCGCAGGCCCGTAAGCCTGGGCCTGGCATCGCACACAGACACAGCCCCGCCCACGGCAGCATTGGGTAAACAGCCAGCAGCAGCGCTCAAGAGACCCAGCAGGCTTCCCATACTAAACAATACAAGGCTGGAGGTGATGAAGGTATGGATGAGGGGCTTGGTAGCCCGGGAGGAGAGGTAGTTGTGGAGCAGGCAATGATGCAGAGGTGATGGGATGTTGAGCAAATCAGAATCTAGAAGTAGATTTGAAGGATGTTGGGTGTCAACAACACACTGAGGCTCCCCACCAGCACAACTTGGTGGAGTGAGCACCCATGCAGATGAGGTGAAAAGGCACTAAGGGGTAGCCAAGCAGGAGCATCTCGGTCTTCTTGACATTCATCTGTGGAAAGTTAGAACTCATCCATAATTTGATGCCTGATAAGAAATTGGTCAGGAGAACATCATACTGGAATCGAGGATACAGGCAGAGAGAAAGAGTTGGGTACCTACGGATGCTTCACCACGGGTGCATACAATGACAAGGTAAGGACAGAGGATAAAGGATAAAGCCCTGCGGATGCAGGAAGTGACTATGCGGGGTGGGAGAAGAAGCCACAGGAGGAGAAATGAAGACATGAGTAGATAAGAATGAAACCAGGAAAGGACACAGCCATAGAGGCATTTGAGTAAATCCACTTGAACTTAAGCCAAAGGAAGTCGATTACCATCTCACATTTGGAGTTGAACTGAACATAAAATATACAGTCAATTCACTTTACAATATATTCTGTGAAGCATTTTGAAACTCGAAGACGTGATAAGGTGCTATATCAAATGCAAGGATTATTATTATCTTAAATTTGAATTTAAACTGAAAATAAACAAATTTACAAGCAAAATTTTGTATTAAAAAACAACAGAGCAAAGGGATTATGAAGATAAAGGAAGGGGAGGACAGATGAGGTCAGTTACCTTTAGCTTCAGATACATACGAGCATCAGACTTTCCCAAAAAAAGGATTACAAGAGGTTTGGATGAAGACCTCACAATTCCGAAATACCAACCGCTCCAAGCACTAATTAATATCTGATCTGACTAATCTACAAATGAAGGCCATAAATACCTGAATTAAATAAAAGCATTTTTTTTTGGTCAGCTAGGTGTCTTGACGCATGCGAAAACCCAACAGTATCCAAACCAAAGAAAATAAAAGCATCACGTAATAGCAAATCATCTTACTTTAGCAACCTTTCTCCAGTTAAGACAGTCAAAGAAATAGTATGTCCCCCTTTCATAGGTGTTGGTCTTCATTGATGGCTCCATTCCTGGTGCCCTGGTGATCCAGACTCGTTCTTCTTTGTGGTACCTCCAGTCTCGGTTAAATCTGACATTGACAATTCAACAAAAGACTTGTATGAATATTGACGATAGAAAAATGTCCACTAAAACATCTTTAACAAGGACAGAGTTTTTTTTTAAAAAAAACAAGATCAGGAACCTAAAAGGAATCAAGTCAGGTGTCCGGTATAATGTCAAAAAAATTGCACTCTATAAACAACTTATTGATGAAACGGAACACGTCAATCATTTAAAGAACATACAGCTCTACTGCTGCAAGCAACTGTAAGACATCTCCTCCGTTCATGTAGTACAGATAGAAAAGGAGGTCCTCTCCGTAACGGGCAAGTTTTATTGCAGCAAGCTGTAGAGAGAAGATCATGATGTAAGCTTAGATTGTGATAACTTCAACCATAACAGAAACTTATTCTATACACGTGTTCTGCACGTATTTGTCAAAAGCTAATTGTTACCAGGCAAAGGGCAAAAATAATCACGATTACAAATTAATTTCACCCAAACAATTTGCAATAACTTACTGACATTTGTTATTCGTTTAGCATGGACCTCACTCATACATGTCAGCCATGGCAAATACTCACCATGACACTTATCAGCAGTGAAACAAAATCACACTATCCCCAACTACAGTATATTTATACATTCATATAATCCTCTTATCAGGATTAATGACTACTTTGTTCTAATTGTAAGACACATTGCTCCAGTTAGAACAAAGTAGTCATGAATCCTGATAAGAGGTGCCTCGCAATTGTTCTTGGAATGATTACAGTAAAATAAATTTCAAAAATACAATGTCTGTCCAATTATATAGTATAAAACCAAGAAACAAATGCCTGTTGCTGTCCGACATTATACCTAAGCTGTAACATCTCCAAGGTTGATATGACATGACAGTTTATAATCTCATCCAAAACTCTCAATGGGTTCCTTACTACCTTAGAACAAACACACTGTCCTATATATAACCTAACCTACAATATCATAATTTTTTAAAACATGAGATTGAAACTTAAGCAGGTAATATGTCAATAAAGGCCAATAATTAAACTTTAATTCTGTAATTTAAAGTCACATATCTGGCATTCAGCAGTTACACTCACCTTATCCCTAATGTGTATGTTTGTTAGATACTCCGATGGAACGTGGAAATCTGTGGAACAGGAAGACCAGGTGAGTCACTAATTGTTCAAACAGCTTTTCTAAAGAGTGCAGGTTTCTGAAGAAATAAAAAGGATTGAAAAATGCATTGCGCTTCACAGGATTGAATTACAGATGTCTGAGCAATACTGCTTACCAATATCTTGAGGTCGACAGGGAGCTGATGCCCAAGGAGATGCAAATTTGGGGTAGAGATTTCTGTAAAATAATACCACGTATTATTCACAAAAAATGAATATTGCTCCCGAATAAATAGTTTAATTATAACTAAATGTTTGACCACCCCCGCCCACCATGCCCAAGTAAAGGTTGTATAATTTATTTCTAATTTTTAAAACAAATATTGTAATAAAGTCGATCATTTCCTTTCTCAATCACAGTCAGATGTCAATGCATCTTATTTTGTCATTACTCTTAACAAGCCATTCAAACATTTCACCAGATAGCAAAGAGCAAATTGTTAGCTGTCAGCCAGAAAGATCTGCAGAAAACTGCAGACATAATGGTTAGGTCTGTACGAACACTGAAGAAATTGCCCAAGGCCATTATGGTCTGATCTGTATTAATAGTACACGTAATTCCCCACAGCATCATATTCAAATTTGACACAAGAAAGAACAGACTACAACAAGAACAATGCATCTTCAAAAAGGCCTGCTCATCCTGAAAATAGAACCCATCTGTCATAACATTAGTGCCCATACTCAAGTCTAACAAAAACAAGGACTGTTCCAAGAAAAAAAAGCTTCTCAATATGATGAGTGGTATGAATAAACAGTCTCATAATATCTACAACTTATAATTCAAAACAAATTTTAAGTCTACAGAAAAACTGCATTCTGTACTAGAAACAGACTCACTCCAGACAACTGGCTTTCCAATCATATAATTATATGAGGAACTATTCAAAGTCATGCTGCAAGTCCCAAACAATTCAGTTACACATATACCAGCTGCAACCAGTTTAAATCGGCCTTCTCTCTTTCGCCTGGCATTTTTATTTGTTCCTGAAAGGCTTGATCTTTCCTTCTTAGGCATCTTTATTCCTTAAGATTAAGAAAATGTGCTATTGAACTCCTTAGCATCCCTTGTACACATATTTGCACACATATCCTTTTGGGAAGACTCCTGTGGGAGGACTCCTGTCGGGAGATCTCCTGGCACAGACATTTTGTCTTTATTAATATAAGATGTACCTCTCCAGCAGGGTGGGTGAACTCTGTCGCTACTTTGTTGCAGAATACTATGCATACCTTTTTGGAGGCTTAATTAAAAAAAAGTTAATATATTTTTTAATATAGTTCATCAACAATAGGAGATTCCCACGAAAAAATATGCCCATGACACTCCTCCTTGCAAGACCTTTCCGAAGAGGTACACGTCATGTCTCTATGTCAATCGGTTATAGCATTCTTGGCAGACAAACACACATTTTGTCTTTATTAGTATGGATAAACATATGCATATTATGTAGCTTTTAGTAAAATACAGAATACCACAAGGGACAGTCTGAATTCAGTGTGCAGACGGCCAAAAGTCATTATTAAATTGCATAATCACCTTTGAATAATTTGTCAGCACGAGGTGAACATAAAGATTGAATTGGCGTGAAACTGATTCCCGGCTCCTGTTTTTTTGCTAATAAAATGAATTAATATATATTTTTTCCTCACTGTCATTAATCAGCAGCTTCACTAAGTGATAGTTATCAAATATGACATTCAACAAGACTAAGGAGATCATTGGTAGTTAATGGCCATGTGTACATTTAGGGATCCTTTGGGTCTGGTTACATTACTCCTTGTAGTTTTACATTACTATTTAATATAAATTATAAATCCTCCTCAAACCAATGCCAAGAAGCTGACCTAGCCTTTTGTTAGTTTTAATGTTGTAAATTGAGACATGAATGTAACTTTGTAGTGAAATATTATGCAGGATGCTTCTTTTTGCACAAAAAAAACTTTTGGTACACAAAGATGAGTGGTGCAAATGTAAGATAGTTACTTACTCTGGAGAGTTGAGGTTGAGGCCTAGTGTTGTCAAGTCACTGCCTAACGCGAGATGTACCATTCCAGGGTCCGTCTCTGCCGCTCGAATGAATGTCAACAGTCCAATCATCCCAAACTGATCTGTTACCATTCCTGTGGGGATGTTAGTGACTCGCCCTTAAAACAAGGAATGAAAAGCATTAATAACTAGAATTCTAAAGTGTGGCTATTTGTGGGACCATTCTATGTGCAAATTGCCTGTTGCGTTCATATGCCACAGCATTTGTAACTGCAGTAGTTAGTTTAAACAATAATGCATCAGGCATCAGTTGGCAGGAATTCAAGCTTACATTCTGGACTGATACTGGGGAAACGAGGCACTGCGGAGGTATTGTCAATCAAACGAGATTCAGGATATTAAATATCTGCCTTTTCAGGTGGATGTTGACACTATGACACTATTCAAAAAGAGAGGAAGTTTCTCCGGCTAACAAGACCCCAGATTAAAAAAACTGGTCATTCACTTCATGGCCATTTGTGGGACAATTCTATGTGCAAACTGCCTGTTGCATTCATCTACAAATACAATCAATTACACTTTACAGAAATTCTGAAGCGCTTTGAGTTTTGACATGACAAGATACTCTATCAAAGATAAGGACTGTTATTATTAATAATAATAATAATTGTAACAAAAAACAAAGTTACCCACCATCAGATAACACTTGGATCCCTTTTTTCTGAAGGTTGTTGTTTTGCGTCGTCGAACTCTTATCGCCAGGAAATTTGGGCCCATCTGTATTGGTTATATTTTTCCCCGGAGTATTTAGATTCTGGAATTGAAATACACATTTTAGAAAATCAGAAGTACTGATAATATTGTAAAAAAAATGCTAAATACATTAAAATCATGGTTATGAAACACAGAATTCACCCGTATCAAACTGGAAAATAAAATCACATAATTTTAGTTCCAACTCACACTTCATTATCATTCAACGACTATACTTCCCAATGTCACGTGTGTAAAGTATTTTGATTTTATACATATTGAAAGATAACGAGATTCCCAGGAATAAGTTTCAATGCAGTAAAACATCAAGGATTTCCTGGAATAGATAAATTGTTCCAGCTACCTTAGTCACCCAAACACCAACATGTTAACTGCCTTGAAATGCGCTGCCGTTTTTTATACCATATATAATAAGCAAATATTTGCAATAAAATATTAATGCAAGGAATCTTACATTTATTTTATCCCCTAACCTTTATTTTCCTTGTTCGAACACAAGCCTCAAATGGCCATTGCTGACATATAAAATCAGTCTCCTACTGTGCAACTGGGTAATTGAAATCTCACCCGAATGTGCATTTGAGCAAAATATTGCCCACTTTGTGTGTAATGATGTTTTTCTTAAGTTGTGAATTTAACTAGTAATAAATATTATGCAGCTTTCAAAGTTCTATCAATTTCACATTTCAATTACAGCGGAGGCTGCTTAATTCAGACTTGTGCAGGGTGCTTTGTCCAAATTAACTGATGTCCAAAGTTATCTGAAGTCAATGCATTAAATAGCACCTAGTTGTCTTGCCTGCACAACCTGTTACAGCACCAATTACAGGGTACTGTATGTAAAGGCCTGAAATGAATGCTCAGTGATCATTTACATGGAAAAAAAGTGATTGTTTCTTTATAAATTTAAAGTACAGTATTCTTTTTCCCCATACAGTACAGGACTGTATTACACGTCATTTTCCTTTTTCAAGGAAACAAGTTTTCCAACAAACAGTAAAAAAAATTGATGCTGTTCTACAACGTCTCAAGTTACAAAAGTTTAAACTTTTGAAATGATAAATTCTCTCAAGTCTTCTGGCTAGTTCCCGTAGAGGAGTCCCAGACTGTCATCTTCACACTCTAAAACTTCTAACTTCTGCAGGAGCATTAGAGACATTTTCTTCCAACACATTTTTTATACAAACTGATCGTGAGAGATGGGAGCTACATTTTTTTTAATCAGGCGCTGTGTGAGAGGATTAAGTGGATTTTGCATGCAGCCACACTTAGTAAGGTGCCGTTCCTATATCAGAATGTTTTAGCGGCACATGAAAAGAGTGGAATGATAGTCTTCACACAATGGAACAAGTGAGCTGATTATCAAAAAGGGGTGACCACCAGCGCAGCATTGTCTGTGAATTAACCAGATTTCGCCCACAAAATACAGTCAATTCACTTTAAAGTATAATCTGTGAAGCACTTTGAGACATCTCGAAGAAGTGATCAGGCACTATATCAAAAGCAAGGATTATTGTTATTATATTTATCTCCAAATAAAACAGAATATTTTAAATAGGCTTACAATACAAATAAATTTGGACCTGGCAATTTGTCCAAAATAAACAGCATCTAAGGTTAACCGACATCCAAATTAAGCGGACTCCACTGTATTAGTACTTACAGATTTACTGTCTTCATTACTGGAAGTTGGATCCTTGTAGCTGGAGCCAGGAAGTGCAGGAAAATCTTCATTGTGGATTGAGAAGTCTTGGGACTGTTCATTTGTTGGCTTTGTCACCATCCCAACTACACCACGTAAAGAAAGTCAAGGCACATTAGGTTTAAGCTTTATTACAATAACATTTTCATTCATTCTGAATGCAAATCTTTCCATTATTTACTATTTATTAATATTAAGGTATTCATGACAACCCACCAGTCACTTAAAATACTTATCTTAGAAAGACATTTTAAAATATATATATATGTGTATTTATATAAGATCAGTGTACATTAATAAAAATATCAAACTCAGAGTGCGTTAAACACTGTTAATTCATCTGAAGGCTTTGTTGCTGTCTTGCAGCCATCAGAACCTTTTGATTGAATTAAAGTCTTTAAGCAGGCATCACTGTTCACAACGGGTTCGATCTGGAATGTCACAGCAAGCATGAGTTCAGTTAATAATTATCCAAACTCCTATCACATTGCACTTCAAATCTCATTAAGTAACTTTTCAAATTGGAAGAAAAAAGTGGTGTGGAAGCAAGGTCAAAACACGTTCTGTCCAGATGTGAAAATAATTCAGTTTCCCCCAAATGTGGTCACGATACCAGGAAGATAAATTCAGGATACCACACCTTTGTGACCAGAGGTAACAGGTAACTTAATGTTTTCTTTTTACTTGGCTTCCAAGTTGCCCATTTCTTTTTCTTCATCAGTTATCTTTATGTGCAATGGCATTTAATAGTCATCCTTCATTAAAGTCAGCTCTTTGCTGTTAAATTCAACTTAAACTTGGAAAAGGCATATCTAGAATTCGCAATTGTTAAATTTAAAAATATTTAGAGAAAAGGTTTGATATTAAAATGAAACAATTTGAACAATCCAAATTAACGTACAAATAACATACAAACCACGAACACAACATGGCTGAAATTTAAGCTGGTGAATCTGGTAATGCTCAATGGTTTCTGGTACTTGTGTAAATCGATTTGGACGAGATACTTGTTTCTCTTTTTTTAAAAAAAACTATCAGAGGCACTATTAATATCCATGCTTTTTATCAGATACCAAGAAACCTACTTACAATGAACTCTAATGCAATGAAAATAATTTATAAACCCCAAATTTAGGCACCATGCAACTGAATGAAATGACATTTTTATGCCAATTTTCTCTTCTCCTGAAGCAACAGACTCTTGCTGAGATATGGGTCCTCAGGCATCAGCAGCCTACCAGTACTCTGCCCATGTAGCCATTCTTCATACCTGAGCTTTGACTGAATATCGGCAGAGCATCTGACAATGTTCCCAATTGGCAGCTTTCCAGCAGAGGTCATTGGCCAGTGATTGATAATCCTAGCTATTTTACCCTCCCAAGCCCAGTGGGCTCATGCCAATTCTAACAACGTAATTTCTACCATGAACAAGGTTAGCCTATTAAGTCAGACCAGTAATCAAATCTGTGACCTTCTAACCTGTATGGTTCAGTGCTACTCCAGGTAGTATCTTACCCGTTAGGTCACTGAGGCAGTGACATATGTGATTATGCTAAATCTATTAGCAAAGCATTATGAAAATCTCAACACCAATGCTCAATATTTTAAGCCATAACTTTTGTGGAATGGATTTCATAAAATCAATAGAATTAAGGCCTCCCATCATAAAGCATGTGTTTTGCACATTGTTTTTCCTGCAGGAACGATCTTAATTAATCTTGATTTAATTGGATTTTCCTGTCCAAAACTATACTTACACGTGCGTTGCATTAAGAGTTTGTACCTTATAAAGACAGTTTAGAAGCGTGGTCCTTTGAGTAAGCATTCAGTCTCATCCAACAACAAGTCAGTCAGACTTTGAAAAGTGCACATGCAGTTTGAACTAAGTTTTGCAGGCCAAAGGAACCAAGAATGCAACAACTTTCTGAATTCTTTGAATCAATGTTAAGAATGCAATCATGTCAAGTGGAGCTAATGTATGAAACTCAACTTGGAAGAGCTCTCCATGTCATTTAGTAATGCTTCATTAGCATAACCTAGGCATTGAAAATATTTCTGTGCAAATAGGAGACCCAGAATTCTTAAATTCAGCTAATTTGAGAGCAAGTTCCTTTTAAGAACTGTGGAAATCCAGCTTCCAAATTCAGAATGAATTTAAGAATTGTTCACAATTTCCTGCAATCTTAAATATTAAAGCAAAATAGTCTTACAGGTGAGATTTCAAATCTAAGATTCATGATTAATGGGTTCCACTTCGTAAATGGAAAAAAATATTTTTAATTCTAGCTGATGTACTTAGAAAACCAAGTTAATTTTTCATCTTATTGCAAGTACCCAAAGGTAGTATTCACAAGACTCTACAATCTGCATTAGCTCAAACTTGGAACCTGTTTAATTATCTGCACCAAAGGCTACAGCGTTGGATTCACTTTTGAAATCACACTGGAAAGATTAATGCATGATATACATGTTCAAGCCATAAACATACATTAAGGTCACCCACAAGTTAAGAGCACTTCTGTTTCAGGAAGTTTTCTGCTGTTGAGTAGATTTGTCCCCTCACTTCTTCCATCCCTCCCACCCACCTCCACCCCACACAGAATCTTTCTGTTAGCCTGTTTACTGCAAGGAGCCTTGAATATAGAATCAAATGGGCAACTGAACTCCTTCCACAAGTAATAGCTTTTTTCTAAATCTCCATATAATTGAGACCAAATTCCTACAAATTTAATACTAATCCCCCAGACCTCCAACCCAGGTTCATAAAACCATTACTATCCAAGGTAAAAAAAATTACAGAGGAGATATTTTGTTCAAAACTTGGCTTAAATTCACACACAATATGTAATATAAACTGCAGTTCAAAATTAATACTTTCAACAGGGATGGTTGGAATAAATATCTGTTGGGCTTTCATATTTAAAAAAATGATGAAACTACAAAGAATCCTCCTACGTCAGCAAGAATGGTTACATGATGCACATTTGTAAAGCAAGACGACTGGCACTTATAGAATTTGAGGAATAGCTCAATTATTTTCTGTACTAATCTTTCAAACTTTGTTGAATTACAATGTCATGGAAGTTTAAGAATGTTATACAAGGGTCATTGCATGTATTGTAAATTGAATCAATAATGGAATGCATTATGTTGATGCTTGTATCAATAAATATTATGAGTGATACTTGTAAAAATGCTAAATTACATGTGAAAATGGCACGAGTAAGGGAGAATTGCTGGTGTTAGATTGGGTTCTTATTTCATCAAGGCACATCAACGTCAACCTAAATTAACTTGGTGCCAGTCTGTGACAGAATCATCAACTTATTCAGACAATATTAAAAACCAATACAGCAGACAACACTGGATTAATTTCAGAACAGCTGCCCAATTTAAAAACAAATTAGACAGATCTAAATACATAGAATCTGATACAAAAAAAATTACAGAAAGTGACACGAAGTCAGACAGCCAACTTGCATTTCATGAGAGTAACCCAATTTTCAAAAAGATCTAGAATGTGATCCTTAAGGAATTTGGTACAGTCCAAAGTTTTCTCAAGCTACTCGGGGACATTGAACAGCCAACATGACGTGATCAAATTACTTTCCCTCTAAATGTATCGAAATAGTAAAATGGTAACTTAAACCCCACTGGCAGTTACGTCATTCATTGTGTTACTCATGGTACGCTACATGATAGTGATTCTTTCATTTATCTCATTCCTCCAGAGCTCCTTACACTTGCTATTTAGGAGATTCAAATTACCAAAACAATTTTGCTTAATAAAAAACATGGATAAAATGATATTATCAAGTAATTTATGTACAAAGTTTAGTTCCCAAAGGACATCAATAGTAGAACATTGCAGAAAATGGGATTCACAAAGGACCTGCTAGCCTGGATTTTTTGTTTAAAAAAATCAGCTACATCGAGAATTAATGATTATTTCCTATATATCCACCCATGATATCTTTTAAAATCCATTTATTCATACAACTTCTGATATGCAAACAATGTGTAATAGAAAGTGTTCCAGAAAATATATATATTGTTAAACTGATCGATTAACCACAGGTGGTCGACTAAAATACTGGCAATTCTTAAGAAAAAAACTAATTTAGGAGAATTAAAACAGTAAGCACAGTGCTGTCAGAATAAGAAACAGCTGGAAAAATATCAAAATTACACAGTGACCCTGAAAAAAAGCAAACAGCCAGAAGAGCCCTCTTGAAATGCACTGTGTGGATTATGTTTCTAAAAGCAACTAAACCCACAGTGGGGGATTATATCCAGTCCGACTGAATTCTAGTTTAATGTACATTCAATTTTTTTTAGACAGCAAATACATGTCTGTGACAGAACAGATATACGGACACTGCCACTAATGTAAATCCCATGCTATTGTTATGTGAGGACAATGGAGGAATACTCAAAACAAAAAAATCAGATTAATCAGTTAAAGCACAGTACAAAAGAAAACTAAAAAAATACTGCTTTCTCTTCAACATTTGAATTAAATTATTAAAAAATCTTAATGATTTCCAATTTTCTTTTCTTGCACTTCATTTGACATAATGTCTGGCAACAGTTTCTTAAACTCATTAATATCTGCAGAGCTCTGCATCAAATTGACTTCTGTGCTTATGGAGATCTCTTTCTGCATCAAATCAATATCAGTACATGGTAAAATGCTTAAGTAATTTTTGAACGAGCTTTTAACCAAAATCACACAGCTCAAGACATTTTTAAAAACGAAGTGCTGGTGCCTTTTACAATGAAGGTCCCTACCTGATTTTTGAAGACGGGACACACGGACAGTTCCCAGCATGCCCATTTTCGAAAGGAACCCAGTGTCTGATGAGAGGAAGTCACTTATGAAGTTTGGTTAAAATCTATTAAAGCGTTTATTTTTTTAAAAAAAACTTACTGAGGTGATAAGTGCCCTGCGTGTACATCTGCTTTCAAAAGGAATCAAGGGTCAGGTAAGAGAAAGTCCCTATTCCGGTTGGGTGAAATTGCAGTAAGTTTGTTATGGAAAAATTAATGTTTGATGAGTTTTTTTTATTTGATGCAATTGTGGTTATAAATAAACTTATTTTTTTTAAAAAACAGGTTGATGAGAGATTTGGTGACAATTCAATACAGAGAGTTAAAGTGATTTGTCAGTGTTCAGACACATGAACAAGATATGAATGTTTTTAGCATGATAATTTTCACAACTAATGATGAAAAATTCATTTTTTATTGAAAGGCTTAAGTGTTGCCAAAAGTTGAGGTGGTAAGTTAGTGTTCAGATAGACTATGTTGTAACAAAGCTTGTGTCTAATGGCGCAGGAGGAGGATTTTGCAAATATAAAATAAATTATTGTTAAATTTCACACACAATTCTGACCCAACAGATATTTCAAAGCATTTCAATTAATCCAAATGGTTAAATCTCAGGATAAACTAAAGATGCACATTGTTATTCAGAACATGTTAAGGGAGAATAGTTAAAACATTCCAAACTTTGACATTAAGATTGAATCATGATAAGTGAGTATTTGAATGCATTTTAAAAAAACTATGCCAATTAACATTTGGTCTAAACATCTGATCTACTTAATCAGAAGATCGGTCTGGATGCAGAAGAGCTTTCAGCTCATCCAATAGAATCCCTCCAGTACAAAATCCTCCATTCACTGCGTCAAGCTGCTTTTTAAATGAGTCCAGTGTCCTGGTATTAACGGATTTGAAACAGATCTGCTAAACTCACTATTTTCTTCCCTCTCTGGACTTCCATAATATCTCCCACTCACTTTCTTAAGTTGTTCACTCCCACTCCCTTTCCAGCAAGCAGAATGGGCAGGGGACCGACTCAGTCCCATTATAATAATCGTCGCCAGAGTTTTTCACATCCAACCACAGGTGAACCAGAATTGGGTAAAGTTTTAAATATTCAAACTCAATTTTATGTTTGGAATGTTTTAATTAAACAGTATCCTTATGTAATTCACCTTTAAAACATTGCTTAATATGCTAAAATTATATTCAAACTACAAATATCTAAAACAATTGGGTCTGTTACCAACCACAATTGCTGCCAACTACCCTATGTTACACAATATATAATACAGTGGTACAGTCCTGCAAGTGCTATGGACCAATACAAAGAATTAATGACTTGACATGAGAGGACATTACATTACTGAGAATATTCAGTGGCAACATGACTGTTAAATAGGTTCAGAACAGTTTCAAGTAAGCAGCTGATATTTTCAAAAAATAGCAGGAAAAAAAATAAAATCACTGTATTATATATTTTATACATCAACAATTCTGAAATGCAGCACAAGCCAATTAATGGGGATGTTCCATTAAAACATCCAGTCACACATCAGTTCTCATCAAATATAATGTTTCCTTATTTATGAGCAACACTTTGAACTGGTCCATTATTGGTTTAACAAATTGAACCATTTTTAAAAAAGTTTAGTGCAACTTGTGATTGGTTCAGCAAACTTCCCACAATCTCCTACATAACTGACACAATTTAAAGCGTTTCAACAGGCCACA
This sequence comes from Callorhinchus milii, assembly GCF_018977255.1. Lineage (NCBI taxonomy): Eukaryota > Metazoa > Chordata > Chondrichthyes > Chimaeriformes > Callorhinchidae > Callorhinchus > Callorhinchus milii. The sequence continues at coordinate 36,488,123 of NW_024704746.1, read as the reverse complement.
TTTAACACTCGATGCTTGATAATAAACACATGTTTTTAAAGCTCCATTTCATTTTGCTTGCCCTGCTATACTGGGACAACATGTTACCTTACTAAGTGAGCAAAGGGTCCAATCAATGGTCATGATGAACAAAAAAGGGATCACTTTAATTATGTGACCACATCCAACTGTAATATATTAAGTTGAGGCTTTAAAAAAGGAGCCTTTTTTCATGTATTTCAATGTTGTCTTACAGGGTTATCATTTGTCTACTGGAAAGAACCTTGCTCCTCAATTACATAACCACTCTTCCAAGTTCCACTGATGACCAAGAGAGGATGGTCAATCATCACAAGTACTCAGTAGTGTTACAGATCTGCCCGACTCAGGTATCAGATTACAGAATCAACCACTCAGCTGTCTCCCTATCACAACCATCCCATCAAAGAGCTTGCTTTTTGGATCAGCTAGGTATCCAAGACATGCGGAGACACCCTTGACCAAGCTTAAGAGTATCTGGATCAGAGCACGTTCCACACATATACGCCACCTACACATGCAAATTTCCCCGTCACTGGAAAGGTATATGAACTTTCTCCCTGAAGGGACAGATCCTACTTACTTAATTCTGGAGAGTAATTGGAGTAGGTTTGTGAAAGACAAGTTTGGGTACCCCAGAGCATCCATTGGGGGTACTGCTGGAGATTAACAAGCTAATACTCTAGAGCTTTCAATGAATCACCTAGACCACAAGAAGACCCTCCTCACCAAGGAGGATAGACACACGTTGGTCATAAGATAGCTAACAAGATTAGTTGTGATTTCTCAATAGCTGCTAGCAGGAGTTGCTCCCAAGCGACAAGGTGAGCAAACATGACACATACTATGAGTGCATTGCCAGCCTTTCTGACTACAGAATACAAATTTAGACATCAGAATGATTTGCTTACAAGCCAAGTTATGTTCCCATTAAGAGGCTTCAACTGTGTTACAGAAAAGCTGATTTCTTTTTAATCAGCCTGTAGCCACATTATTATAGGGCAAACACCTTCTGAGATCATATCAGTAGGAGAGCAAGACAGTATAATTTAATTGAATTAATAATGAACTTGAATAGAGCTAAAATGGAGATTTTTAGATGTTATTTTGGTATTTTAACTGATGTGATTTTATCATGTATTGCATTTTATTACATGAACTCCAAGAACCTTCCAGGATATTTACGACTGCTATGCAAATATAAAATGTTGGAAACGGTAATCTTGATGAGCCAATTATGTAAAAAAAGCCCTTAAAAAAACCAAAGAAGCAATTTCATTGAAAATACTTACCCTCTATATGCCCTGTGACATGAGTTCTTCAAGCAAGAGTGTACCCTTTAAAATTAATCTTTCACTGAAGGACTATTTTATGGATGCCAAAGCACTTTGCTGAATCCTACAAGAGGATCTTCAACAAATGCATCCATGATGTGCTTAAAGTCCATGATTTTCCCTTTAAAGGCATTCATTGAAAATGAGCAGGACTTTAGCAAAAATTCCCATACTTATTTTTGAGAGAAACCAGGTCTTTTGCTGCCATAAAATGCAATTGTGACATCCAATGGAATAGCCCGCCAACAACAAAAAAAGCTTAATAGGTACAACTCAAAGAAGCAAATCCAGTGAGTCACAGAAGGGAACAAATGTGTGTGCTGCAAACACTTCTCCTACTTCCAATTTTAGGAATGCTCCATTCGGAATGTTACTGAATATCTGAATGTTACAGATATTCAAGAATTCCTAAAATCAAATGCTTTTGTTTAATTGCTCAGATTTTCAGACCACAATGAAAAAGTGCACAGCTAACTCACACAGCACAACCTGACTAACAGCAGTAGTCCAGGAAATCATTCATACCCATGGGCAAAGGAAATACATTCTCACTGAACTACATTTTAACATTTCAAAATTAATTAACAAACTTTCATTTTTAGGAGTTATTTTATAAAGTCTCAGATTATTTTAATTAATAGACTACCAAAGTAAGGACAAACTATGATTAATCAAAGCAAAACTGCAGAAGAGTAAAATAATCCACAAGAAATCTGATCGATGCAACAAGGCATTGTGTATTCAGCAATAAGCATTCCTCAGTATATCTAAATATCTGTTCACTGGAGCAGATTTTTAAAAAAGTAGATGGGGCAGGGAAGTTCCAAGTGAAAAGTCCATTAAGAGTTGACTTTAAGTCAGAATTCTTTTAATGTATTTCTCAGCCAGGTGTCTGATACATACGGAAACCCATCATCATGCTTAAAGAGTGTCTAAACTAAACAGGGGTCTATTCATCTTACCTATAAATAGAAATTCCAGAGATAACTTGTTGGAATGGAATGCGTACTCTTCCAGGAGGGACGCAGATTGCTTACTTAGTTCTGGAGAGTACTGGATGCAGGTTGGTAAGAGCCAAGGCTTGAGGACCCCAGAGTGTGCATTGGGGTAATGCTGCGGTCTAACCAGCTAAAACCGCATAGTTTGCCATTGAGAGTACTGTCGTGCAAGCTTTCCTGCTGCATGTCCAGCTAGGGCAACCCTACCAGTTAGGGCTTTGTCTTCCAGGGTTAATATTTCTAAACAGAAAAATACTAACTGAGAACTGGAGAACAATAAATGCCAAAACAGTTATTCAAAATGGAGTGAGATACCAAGCCTAAAATTGTGGATAAAATTATAGATCATAGCCTAATGTCTGTAGTGGGGGGAAAAGGCTTGAGAGCATTATTTGAAATGTTATAAATGTTCATCTTGATAGAGTCACAGAACCTATAAGAATACATCAACATTAATTCAGAAGCAACAAGCAAATGCCTCACAAAGCTACTGGAACTTTTTGAGCAAGAAATTAACCTTTCCACAAGTTAGTGGATAATGGTTATGAATATGCTTGGATTTTCGGAAGGAATGGAATAAAGTTCCACACTTTTAAAGAACATTCAAGATAATGGAATTAATAGTAAAATACGTTTCTTAATTGACAACAGAAGATGATGCCAAAAGGGAAAACATTTTGTCTGTGGCAATGACTAACAGAGTTCCACAAGATTTCTGGGTCTCCCTTTCTTCCCAACTTTCATAAACGAGTAGAGCATTTGTTCTGATACAGTATAATGTCTTTTTGTCTGTATCCCAATCATCTGAATACCCATTTTTACCAACTCCATTTTGCTGTCAACAAAACTGATGAAATATTTGGGTTGTATCTTTAGGGCACATGACTCAAAAAAATTATTCTAAATGCAGAGATATAGAACTATTGCTGTTTTGGGTCCCTATCTTTGATATCAATGGCGTTTCAACAAAAAGTGAAGGGATTATACAAAGCCTTAGGCTTTGAAGGAATGAGTGTAATCTTGAGGAACTTTTCTTGTGCTCTTTAGAAGGAAGAAAATTAAGGGAGGGGCAAGTTCTTTAAAATGATGAAGCATA